>NC_134484.1:352410286-352742786 GCF_040206685.1 Ascaphus truei
TGTGACAAGCAGGAAGAGTCAAATGACCATTCCATAAACAGAAATGGGCAGGGGGACAACAAGGCTAAACCAAACTCATGGTAATGAGAATGGGAGGTTGCCAGGGCAACCAACTGGTGGCTGTGTAAAGAGGGAAAGTGTCAATAATGTATCTTTACACATGCAGCTAGCTGCTGAAACAGGGGAACTAACAAGCAGCTAAACTAGGGAGACAGAAATAGTCAAAACTGCAAAGGGAGACAGAAATGTGTAATCTTGTTCCAGAACAAAATCACTTGTATAAAACACTGCTGATATACCCGGCGTTGCCCGGGCGTGGAAGGGCAGGGGGCATGGAGTGGAAGGGGGGGGGGGGGCATGGAGTGGAAGGGGGGGGGCAAAGGGCAGGGAGGGGGGGGCAAAGGGCAGAGGGGGCAAAGGGCAGGGAGGGGGGGGCAAAGGGCAGGGAGGGGGGGGGCAAAGGGCAGGGGGGGCAAAGGGCAGGGAGGGGGGGCAAAGGGCAGAGACATAGAAGACACAGACATAGAAGCAGCAGCACGGAGCTTCTGGCCCCGCCCCCTCTGCAAGACACAGACATAGAAGCAGCAGCACGGAGCGCCCCCAGGTTTCCCTGCAAGCTGCTCGCGCCCCCCTACATAATCGTGTGCCCCCCAAGGGGGCGCGCCCCAAGCTAATGTATGTAACACCCCCCTACCTAGTGTGTGTGTGTGTCCCGTCACTCCGCCTCAGGCCAATGAGAGGTGTGCGGGGGCGGGCGGCCCAAGGGACCAATGAGATTTCCCCTAGGGACACCGGACATCCAGACAGCATACAGTGCTTTCACTAATATAGTATAATATAGCATTTAATAAATCAATTTAAACATGTATCACAGTAATTAGAGTTAAACAGTTTCAAACTCAATCTAAAGACCTGTGGGACCATTTTCTAGCATGTGGATACAGCCTCAATGCTCTCAAAAGATCATATAACCAAGCACTAAACAGTGATAGGGACTCACTACTGTCAAACAACCCCCCCCCCCCACCAAAAAAAAATGAACAAGACTATCCGATGCATAAGGATTTTCTCCAAACACTGGCATCTTCTCTTCAACGACAGTGACCTCAAAGAAGTTCTAGGTCCTACCCCAGCAATTATGAGTAGACGGCCCAAAAACTTACGTAGTCCATAGTCACCAGCAGCGATCCAGACCAACCAATTGGCTTACCTCCCCAGTCAAGGAATGTATAAATGCCAAGGCTGCAAAGCTTGAAAATGTGTCCCCCTCCAAAACGTTTCATAATCATGACAACAGTTGACAATTCACAGTTGATACATTCATCAATTGCCACACTGTTAATGTCATCTACCTAATTTCATGTACTTGCGGCAAAAAATATGTCGACAAGACGGCTACATCAACGTATTTTGGACCATGTGAACTCGGTTAAACATACACTAGACACTTCTGTCGCAAGACACATTAATCAGAAACATGATGGGCATGCAAGTTGCCTCTCTTATGGGCATATATCACCTTTAGGGGGCGACATTGACAAAATACTACTCTGCATATAGGCGGAGTGGATTTATAAACTTAAGACCGGCAGCCCTAATTAGGCATTTACATTTACCCCTTTATTGATTAAAATCGGCCTCACTGTCTTTGCATCAATAGCTACTGTATACCTCCTTCTCTCCTAGAGTCTGTTATTTACCCCCTACAGAAAGCCTACGTATGTGGTATTCCACGTACCATGGTGTGACCGCATAGCCAGATCTGATTGATTTTACTTGGTTACGTGTCTGCTGTATTCATTATATCAGCTTACTAATATTATCTTCACTGTCTCTTTAATCACGATGTATCACATCTGTATATTCATATTTCATTTATGTGACCCATCTAAGTGATTTATGTCTTCTACTCTCTGCTGTCAGGCAGTCCCAGTTGATTAGCTGCTCCATGGAAACCGGTTGTTTACCCTCTCCTCCCATACGCCTGCGCAATGATCGCCCACATGAAGTCATGTGGCAATGCTCCACTGCACATGCGCTATACTTATGAGTCGGATCTCCTCCATGGGAACGGCTTCCTTTTTAAACTCCGCTGCGGCGCCGCACTCAAACTACCCTGACGAAGCTCCATAACAGGAGGGAAACGTGCGTCGGGCAGGTAAAGTGACGTCAGCAGACACCGCTATGGGTCTGTGTTAGAGGGAACACGCGGACCATCCAGAAGTGTAGGGCTTAGCAAGTGGGATATTTAAGTGAGGTTAGTGATTAATAGCCCCTCCTCAGCCGGCGATAGTTGCTGTGTTCACTGTGATTCTATCTTTCACTTGTGGCAATACGCCCTGCTACCGGCTCCACTGTGAACGTGGGGGCTGTTGGCTACACCACTGCATCACATTCTGGCGGCTACTGCATACTTTTGTCAGGAATCAGGGCACACGCCGCCCTTGGCGCTGCCCTTCCCTACCTGTTCTGCTGGCTGCGGTCTCCTCCGCCCCTGCTCTGCATCGCGGGCCGTTCCACCGCCCCCCGCGGCTCTCACGCACGCCACCGACGCTACTGCTGGACGCGCGCCCACTTCCCTTACAGGGCGCGCGCCTCTCAACTTAATTTATTCACTGCACCGACCGTGTAGCTCGCCCCCGGCCGTCCCAGCTCTCAGTCTCACGCCCTTCTACTGTTCACCTGCAGCAAACCAAGCCATTAACCCCTGCCCTATCACGAAGGGCTCCTGGGCTCGCCTCTGCTCTGCCCCTTCCTCCGATTTGTCCTCCTCACTTTATTACTCCTGTGATGCCTCTCCAACCTCGCTCTGCATAGTTCATCTGCCTAGTGCTGTTGGATACTGTGCCTAACTCTCTCTCTGTTTCAACTCTGTTACCAAACCGGCTTGTCTTCCTACCCACTCTGGCTCCACGACCTATACCACGCTTACCTCTCGGACCCCTCGAACCCGGCACTTGGACCTCTACTTCCCGGAACTCTGTTACCCTCGACCCTTGGCTTCGGACCCTACTACGGCACCTTCTCTACGCCCTGATCTGGCAAGTAAAACTACCAGCCCTGGTACCCCTGGCCTTGGCCACGCTACCCAATCCACACTCCGGGCGCGCTCTCACTACTGTGGGTGCGTGGTTACTCACTCTCCACCTCAGTATTGGGGGTTAGTCTGGTCTGCGGGCAGAACAGAGTGACAACTTTATAGCAAATCTGACCATTGATATTGCGTTATACTTTTATTGCTACAATTGTATTTATCTTAATTTAAGATATAGCCTGTATTTGCTGCCTGGTCCACCTGCTGTCAGATTCTATCACCACTGCAGTTTTATTAAGCGTTCGGTTCACTGTTTTTGGACGATATATTACAGGACAGAGCCCTCAATGAGTTGCTCTGTCCTCACATAAGTCCAATTATGTCTTTACTTACCTGCATATGAAGATTATTCCATCATATACATCTAGTGACCATTAACCACATACTCGGTGACTTACACGAAGGAAATCTCTGTATGAACAACACTGTTGTGCCTGTCACCCCGTTAGCACGCTTATAGCTGTAAAATTATGGGCAGGGAGTACACACCTCTATTAAGGTGATTACTAGTATCCTGTATCTTCATTTATTTTGAACCTCAGTGATCTGTGCTTACTCCCCTTTTTCTTTCTCCCACAGTCACGAACCAATTACTTTTTAATTACTGTTTAACTCTAATCACAGTGATACATGTTGTAAATGATTTATTAACGTAAATGCTATGGTTTACACAGGTGGTGATTTCTTTTGAAGTATACACTTTTATGTACCCTCCATTGTGTTTTGATTTTCACTTAACCATTCACAGTCTTGCACCACCCACCTTATATCGCTAAGACTATCAATTTTACATTAGTCAATTTGGTGCATTACTCTAGCTGACCATTAATACTTTCTGTTTTTTTTTCCCATTGCCCATAACACAACCCTTAAGATTTAGTATGCTTTTCATCTTGAGCAATTCAGTCACTTTTATCTCCAAAACATTCATTTAATCTGTTTCTCTTTTGTCTATGGGGGGATTATTTTGCACAGCCTCTACAGAACATTATTTTTTTTTCATTTTGCCTCTTTGTCCTATTATATTTTTGGGGTTCAGTTAGAGGAACTAGTCACCCAACCATCCATTTGAGACACTGTAAATGTCCCACTCTGCTTCCTTACCTTGATTGTCTTTGCATACAGTAGCAGAATTCTATTGTATGAATGTTTGTGCTGTGCTATAAATTACTTTAATACACCAACATAAAGATGTGTTGATAGCTAGGATGCCATCATGTTATGGTTTGATGTGCAACTGTTATTAGCAGACTTCTCTGCAATACTTTTTTGGTCTATTCAGCAGAGAAGAAGCTAATTATTGCTCAAGTGTTAACATAATAATATGTAATACTAGTTGCTGTCTACTTTAACCAAGCACAGCACAACCTTGATAACAGGTACTGTAGTCGGCATTATGATTGTTGGATTCCATTAATTAATATATGTTGTCACGTACTGCACTCTGCGAGCACGCGACCTGCATACGGGACAAGGGTTAATACTGACGTTAGCAAGCGTTCCCACTTTTCACCTCCACAAAGGTCCATCAAATGGACAATATCTCCTCTACCCGATCAAGGATTAATACACAACCCGCAAGCTGCCCCACTTTCCACCTCCGCAAAGGTCCCTCAAATGAGTTATATCTCTTCTAAATCCATCCCAATATACCACCACCATGAACAGCACACAAGTGAACACGTGACTTAGATATGCAACCAGGGTTAATACACATGGCTACTCTAGCCGACTCAGCTTTCTCCTCCGCAAGGTACCTCCAGTGAGTTAATATTAACCCCTCACTCAATTGCAAATCATATCTATCAACTGCCACCACCTGGGGTATGCAAACAATATAAGATGTAAAATGTATATTTGCCAGGGCCCCAAGTCCCTGTTTATTATAAAAAGCTATGCACTTTAACACACCAAAATCAGTGTAGCAAAATGTGTCCAAATCGTAAATACTCTCCCCAGAGCGTGCAATAGTTAATGCAGAGTCCATAGTATTACTTATTAAATATTTATATATATATATATATATATATATATATATATATATATATATATATATATAGGCTATACGATACCGTTTGAGCGAATATCAGAGGCAGCACTCCAGAAAGTAGTCAAAAAAAAATTGTATTTAGTGTGACATATAAACCAACGTTTCGGTCCGCTCAAACGGTATCGTATAGCCTATTTGATTTATATAGGATTTGCACCCACCAATATCTACCTGACGGAGTGCCTTGTTCTCATTTATTCACTATATATATATATATATATATATATATATATATATATATATATATATATATATATATTAGCTGATATACCCGGCGTTGCCCGGGATGTAAATCTGTAATAGGTAGTATTATGTATAAATAGGGGAACAATAGGTTGACTATTTGGTGGAAAGGTTGTATAATGATGTTGAAAAGAAACATGGAAGAAAATGTAATACGATGTTGTTTAAAAATGGTTTATTGTAAACACACCACAGTACAATGTATATTTTGGTGACATAAATGATGTAAAAATGTGAGGTGTGTGTCCCACTAGGGTGTGGGTGTTCAGTACGGGTGGCGGGTGGGTATTGAGTAGTGGCTTTGGGTGAGGCTCCCGCTAGGGTGTGAGTGGGTGTTAGGCGGCAGGTGTCTGGTGAGTGCGGGCGGCGGCTGGTCAATGATGTCGGTGTGTAGGGGTGTGAGTGCGGCGGGTGGGTGTGAGGCGGGAGGCGCCGGGTGGGTGGTGAGTGGGTGCGGCGGCTGGTCAGTGATGTCGGTGCTTGGGGCGGGAGGCGGCAGGTGTGTGTCGAGTGTGTGGGGTGGGTGAGAGGCGGCAGGTGTGTGGCGGGTGGGTGAGAGGCGGCAGGTGTCTGTTGAGTGCGGGCGGCGAATGTGGGGCGCAGAAAGGCAGGGGCGGGGAGGTGGGAAGGGGAGGGGGAAGGCAGGGGCATGGGGGGGGAACGCAGAGGCATGGGGGGGGAAGCAGGGGTGGGGGAAGGCAGGGGCGGGGTTGCAGGGGGTAAGGCAGGGGTTGGAGGGGAGGCGGGGTGGGGAGGCGGGGTGGGGGGGAAGGCAGGGGGAGGGGGGGAAGGCAGGGGTTGGGTGTGGGAGGTGGGGGTGGGGGGGGTATGGCAGGGGGAGGTGGGGGATGAAGGTGGGGGATGAAGGTGGGGGGTGAAGGCGGGGGTGGGGGGAGGCTGAGGTGGGGCGGGAGATGGGGGGCGGGGGTAGGGGCGGAAGGCGGGGGTGGGGGGGGGAAGGCGGGGGTGGGGGTTGAAGGCGCGAGGAGGGGGGATGGAAGGCAGGGGGAAAATTCAGGGGTGGGGGGGAAGGCGGGGGTAGGGGGGGAAGGCGGGGGTGGGGGGATTAAGGCGTGGGGAGGGGGGGAAGGGAAGGCAGGGGGAAAATTCAGGGGTGTGGAGGGAAGGCAGGGGGAAAAGGCAGGGGCGGTAAAAGGCAGGAGCAGGGGGGGTAAAAGGCAGGGGTGGGGGGGTAAAAGGCAGGGAGGGAGAGGCAGGGGGGGAAGTCAGGGGGGTGGGGAAAGGCAGGTGGGGGGGAAGTCAGGGGGGTGGGGGAAACAGGTGGGGGGGAAGGCAAGGGGGGGAAGGCAGGGGGTAAAAGGCAGGGGTGGGGGTAAAAGGCAGGGGCAGGGGGTAAAAGGCAGGGGTGGTGGGGGGAAGGCAGGGGGGGAAAGGCAGGGGCGGGGGGGTAAAAGGCAGGGTGGGGGGGGAAGGCAGGGGGATAGGCAGGGGGGGAAGGCAGGGGGAGGGAGGGGAAGGCAGGGGGTGGGGAAAGGTGGGGGGAAAGCAGGAGCGGGGGGAAGGCAAGGGTGGGGGGATGGGAAAGGCAGGGGTGGGGGGTAAAGGCAGGGGTGTCACTGTGTCTGTCACTGTGTGTCAGTGTGTCTGTCACTGTGTGTGTCACTGTGTGTTTGGGGGGGGGGGCAAAAATGGAGCTGGGGGGGCAAAAATGGAGCTGGGGGGGGGCAAAAATGGGTCTGATTGGGGTCTAAAACAGAGCTGGTGGGATCCAAAACGGAGCTGTTGGGGAGGGGCAAAAACTGAGCTGGGGGGGGGCAAAACGGAGCTGGGGGGGCAAAATGGAGCTGGGGGGGGCAAAACAGAGCTAGGGGGCAAAACGGATCGGTGGGGGGCAAAACAGAGCTGGGGGGGGCAAAACAGAGCTGGGGGGGGCAAAATAGAGCTGGGGGGCAATACTCACACGTCTCAGTTAAGCCCCCAGCAGCAGCAGCAGCAGCAGCAGCAGCAACAGCCGGCGCCACCAGCACCAAGGAGCATTTCCTCACCTCAGGCAGCAGTGCGGCCGTGGGTTGGCGACCCCTGGGTTAGAGCGTAGTGGCCAATGATAGCCGTGGGGGGCGGGAGGCAGCAGCAGCAGTGTGGCTGGGGGTTGGTGACCCCTGGGTTAGAGCGCACTGGCCAATGAGAGCCATGGGGGGCGGGACACACGGGGGGCGAGACACACCGGCCAATGAGAGCCGTGGGAGGGCGGGCGGACCGACGGACCAATGAAATTGTCTCCAGATACTCACAACCAAGATTTTCAGTTATATATATATATATATATATATATATATATATATATATATATATATACAGTTCTTAGGTTACAGAAAAGGTATTACAAGAAACATACAATTACAATAAAATGCAGAACAGCTTCTTAAAATAAAAGGGTAAAACATAAAAGAAAATCCTATACATTACAAAATAATTACTTTATTACAGGGAGAAAAGAGGCTTTTTTTAAATCAATATGCAAAACACACTATAATAAATATAAGGAGATACCACTGGAGTATTTGACATGAGTGGAATTGCGTTAATCACTGCACAAAGCGTATAAGCATTTCTTACAACTTGCTTTTAATTTAAGTAGCACAAATTGCCACTTCTAAGAATTTTTGTTCACATTACTCCAGTAGTAAAGAAAACATAATTTATATTAAAACTACAATAAATAACTGAGCTTTAAATAAAGAAATGTGGTAAAAATGCATTTTCTGTATTTCGGCCTCATTCCTAATAATTTCATAACCACTATATGGATTGTCGTGTGAATCTCTACAAACAGGTGCCCCCACAAAAATTGCCTCGCACCACATTCTTTTGTTTAATTACTAGAAAACATTTCTTGTCTGGTCACTATTTGTGGTAGAATAGATAAGTACTGTAAGCCGCTTTTCATACATAGGGGTTATTCCTAACGCTAGAGAACTGTTAGCAATGCTCTGATCTCAATGACTATCACAAGTGTTCTTTAGAGCAAGGAATAATGAAGAGGCTAAAGCCTTACATGATTTCAGGGGAGATGAGCTCTGCCCATTACCATGCGGTGTATAAGATACTTGCTTCCCCTTAGCTGTGTCCTGGAGACATCCCTTCCCAGCTTTTAAGAAGGAAAGATTACCAATCTGTTTCAACACCTGTTTTTTTCCCAAGGGTGAGATACGCAAAGTCAAACCATGTTTAACAAGCATACTCCTTCATAATTCATGTGTTCTTCCTGTGGTTCACATACAATATTTAGAATAATAAGTAGGCTTGGGGTAGTACCATGCAAGCCAGAAGAACAACAAAAAGCCTGTTATGTTTACCAGCACCAAAGTAAATCAAGGGCAGTGAAATGTGTGTACCCTCCTTGCCCGGCTGTAAAGGAGTTTACATCAGATAGACTGTATACTGTACAGACCGTGTGAATGCGTAGTGCTATAGACTTCACAACAGTGAGATGGGTAGATATATGAATAACCGGATACTTATGGGGAGGACCCCTAAACATTAGCTTGATAGAAGACAGGTACTGGGTTGCAATCCTGGATAATAAGCTCACTGGTAAGTGATGCTGTGGTAAACAATAGTACCAGGACAATTGAATATAATAACACCCTATAGTGTACCAAGCGCTCTGTGAAGCGTGAAACGTTGGTGGGGCTCTCCTGTGCCCCTTTTTTCCATGACCAATAAATAGTTTTTATGGCACCTTTCTCTTCACTACTTTTTGATACTAATAGTAGTGCTCCTCCAGTTCTCCCCTTTTCAGACTGTATAATGTACATGGCATTGCTTGGTCTCTCATACCTGTTCTGGGTTGTTGCAGGCTGGGCGTGAATATGCAGATAGAATAAGGATGGGCGCCAGGAACTTTTAATATTACAAACAGGAGCTTTATTTACATCCGTTTATAATGCTCGCCATACAAAAGCCAGGCTTCACTTCGGACATTTAACTGGTAGCAAAAAAATATTGTTACTCTGTGCATCTTCCCCGGGTAGCTCTCACTCCTATGCTGGGGAGGTAATTATGCTTGTTTCCCTTAGTATTGGTTAGATTGGCAACCTCCTGCGTAGCGTCTATAAAGCCCTATATCTGGTGGGCCCATGTTGGAGGCAACCTCCTGCGTAGCGTCTATAAAGCCCTATATCTGGTGGGCCCATGTTGGAGGGCACACACTACTGTCTGGGATCATTATCCTATTTCACTGTACAGCATTCTTCATCCATACTTATCGGGTCGGTAGTTTACTAAAGACCTTTCGGTGGGGCCGATCCGACTATGCTCCAGAGTTTCTACTCTGAGAACTCCCCGCTGTGCTCATGCTTACTCCTCTTCCTGCATGAGAACAATCTTGTGCCATTACTATGGGCACAAATGAAATAGGGTTGTTTCCTTAAACTAACAAGAAATGGTGACAGAAAATCCTTGATACACATAACTATACGCTTAAACATATATAGTATACATGACTCACGGTGAGGCCCTCTAACTGAAACTTCAAGGAACCTGCTTCTAGAACATCGGGTGGAGCTATATACTGTATATCTTTCTGTCTCCTTATGGAGTGGCTATCCGTTCTGCATATTCATTCTACCCCACATGATTGGAAGGGTAGTTACCTGAGTGAACCCACACTGTTAACCCATTAATAAATGTAGCATAGGTTGAACTTGATGAACGTACAGTATGTCTCTTTTCAACCTCATCTACTATGTAACTATGTAATGCCATTCACCCCTTACATTAACTAGTAGTCCTCAGAGGGGGCTGGCTACATGTATAGTGGGTAAAATCTTGGTAGTAATAATAACAATAAAGTGAGATCTACACTTTTTAGGAATGAAGGAATTTTGTTTGGGGGGGTTGTGAGCAAAATGCTATCTTTTAAAATTGTGTTAAAATAATTAGCTGAAATGAAAAAGCCTACAGTATTTGTGCCGCATCTTTTAATTTTGTTGATCTGTTTCTTTGCAGACTGTGGACTGAATGTACATAAGCAGTGTTCCAAATACGTGCCCAGTGACTGCCAGCCAGACCTCAAGCGTATCAAGAAAGTATACAGCTGCGACCTTACCACCCTGGTGAAGGCACACAATACACCCAGGCCAATGGTTGTGGACATGTGCATTCGAGAGATCGAAACAAGAGGTATGGAAACATGTCTTATCTTTTTGTATGTTTTTTTTTTCAATTTTCTTTTATTTTAGGCATCCTTGTTTATTTATTTTAGCAGACTTTGCTGCAGGAGTCGTCAAAGTGCGATCCACTGTATTGAGCCTGAATCGACGATATCTGCCATTGACATTAAAAGCAGATATCACAGATTTAACCGCGTTGCAGCAGATCACACTTTGATGACTCCGGGAATTATACCCATTGATTTTGGGAGTATAGAAGCCCTTATTCTATGGTTAGTCTATTCTATGGTTAGTCTTTTTTTCTTTTGTTTTGTTATCATTTTGCTTGCACTTTCCCTTGGAATTCAGTCCATTACCATCCCTGTCCCATGATGATCATTTGTGTATGTATATATGTATGTATATATATATATATATATATACACCGCAGAAATGTAATCCATGGTTGCCAAACGCACAGCCTCTCTCGCCATTTCTGTACCAGTCATCAAAAAGACTCCAAATCTTTATCCATCATGGGGATTGAGTCTATCCCCTTATCCATTATGGGGGGTGACCGATTCAAAAAATTGTGTACCGGGGAAACTTACTGGATATATATTTTGGGCACTATGCAACCCAGAGGACACAATGACCATATTGATGTCAGCACCATAGTATAAATCACCTGGCAGGTATGAATGCAGACATGCGTTCCCTCTGGACAGTGGTTCTGCAGTCTGGTCATTGTGAGCCACTGAGACTCACTTTCCGGGTGTTTCGGCTCTATCCAAGATCAGGTTATGATTTTTATATTTTTAGTTATATTATCTTTCAAATATCACTATAACTATTATTGAACACTGAATATTTGACATCACTATATACACAAAAAAGGATTAGCATCACTTAGGTCAAATAGATATTGAGGAAATAATAAAAACTCACTATTTATTTAGAATCTTTATAATATATGCACAAAGTAAAATAAACACGAACACATTTATTATTTATTATTTACTAACATCATACAGAACATGGTTGGTCATATACCAACATTCAATATATGTGGGCACTATTGGCCTGGTTTCTTCTGTCCTTGCTTCCATCCATCAGTTGCAGATTATTCTGCTCTCCTCTGGCTCCTCTTGATTCTTGATATTTGGTCTGCCAAATCTAATAATAAAATGAATAATAAAATTAAAATTGGGTTAAATAAATATATCTAGGATATATTTATTTAGTATATATTCATCTATTTGATCAGTACATGTTTATTCATATGATTATATGTGTCTATATGTGTATTATCATGTATACCCATATCATCAGTTATTTATATGGTATGTCTTTAGGTAATTAACATTTGTCAAACATTTGTCAAATTGAATTATTGTTTCATAGTCAGTGACCATAATGATATCCATTAGGGATTGGATTAATACTATGCAAATTAGGTACTCATTCATACAATGCAATGCAGCTAATAATTTACTGCATGGTAATATTTTTCTGTGGTTTTTCGGTTTCCTGGATATTTAATGCCAAGTGTTCATTATATTTATGTGGTTATGCACTAATAAAGGGAATCTTTGTATGCAGTTGAGTGGCCTTATATAGAAATATATTATATTTGGACAAATGGAATTTAATGTTTATTTTAAAAATTTAGAATAACTTTATACGTATAAAATATAAAAAATATACATTAATAACTAATAGTTTTAAATATGCTGCAATCTATGATTCTCTGAGTGGCTTTCTAACTATTTTTCTTTTGATTGTGTATTAACTAGTTTCATACCAGGCTCTCATCCAATTAAATGTATTATGTTAAATTGTTCTGGATATATTTCATATGTGCATGACTAATTAATTAGCGTTTCTTCCCCTATATATACTGGGAGGTAATACTTAACAGGTCACCCCTGATGAAGTCATTGTTATGACGAAACGCGTAGGGCGTGACTAAATTGTGTCGTACACTCACAGAGCTAAGGACTCAGAGGCTGTGTATGAGCGTTGGAGGTCCCAGTGATCCAGCTACACCATTGTCCGCATGGACATTTGAACTGCTGGTATCCGGAGGGTATCACTTCCGGGTGCAGAGGCGCCAGGTTCCGCTTCCGCGGAGTGTGGAGAGGTGACGTCGGAGAACGCTGGGTTACTGAGGTGCAGTGGAAGGACCGCGCAGTTGGTGATTGAGATTATTCTCATACACGCTTGATTTCTTGCTATTTTTGTGAGTGGGCAATTGTCTGAATTGTATGTCCCATAAACATTGTTTTTTACGATAATACACTAGGTGTGCACCTGTGTCTTTTTCTCTTTTTAGATTATATATATATATATATATATATATATATATATATATATAATGTGTTTGGGGCTGGTAATTAGCTTAGCTAACCACCCAGTTAGAGAGGGCTTGACTACATGTATAGATATTCTCCAAAGTGGAGTAGGTTTTCTTTAGCTTATTTTGAATGTTTTGCTGTATTAAAGGGACAGGCGCAATAAAGCCTAATTTTCGTTTCACTTTAAACGGTCTCCATTGCGTACCTCTGCACACGTCTCTTACAAGGCCATATCCCTAAGATCTGGAAAACTGCCAGAGTTGTCCCAATCTTCAAAAGTGGGGACAAAAACAGTCTCAAACTACAGGCAAATCTCTCTTCTCCCGATACTATCCAAAGTCCTGGAAAATGTGTTCACTCCCAATTAAGCGATTACTATACCAAGACAAATTTCCCTAGCCAATTCCAGTCTGGGTTTCCCCCCAAACACTCCACCGTAACTAAACTGCTAAAAGTTTGCAATGAAATCCAGTGTGGAATGGAACTGGGACAACTCACTGGTGCAATATTCCTACATTTTGCAAAGGCTTTTGATACTGTTGATCATGTTATTGTGCTTACTGCTGTGGCCGAGTTTATTCGAGCATTTGCCCGTTCTCGGCCGCAGCAGTAACCTGGCGCGCACCAGAGGGTGCCGGGCGCGCGCCGAAGACACGGAGGAGCGCCCTCCGATCGGGGCTTTCTCTCTCCCGCCGCCGGGTCCCCCGGAACCCCCTGCCGCCGTCCCCCACATCGCGGGACACCAGGGCTCCCTCGGGGAGCCCTGGACGCGCGTGCAGGGGGCGCAGGCACCCGATGACGCGCGGCACGCCGAGGGAGTGCGGCTAGAATGCCGGGGCATCCCCAGGCTTGCGGAGCTAGCCGCACTCAAATAAAATGTGCCGCCTCTGTAGCAAACTCCAGTGCTCTGGAATAGGGAAGCATGCTTTAAACTGGTTTCATTCCTACCTATCAGGTAGATCCCAACATGTGTCTAACTCAGGCTCTAACTCCAACCCCCTGGATATCACCTGTGGTGTCCCGCAAGGCTCTGTTCTGGGGCCCCTACTCTTCTCAGTGTTCATCAATGATCTTCCTACAGCTTGTAAGGGAGCTTCAATACACATGTATGCAGATGACACAATCTTATATGCACACAGCCCTAGCCTCTCCGATCTAGAACACATACGTCAATCTGAATTTTTGAGACTTGAACATTGGATTTCACAAAACAAACTGTTTCTAAACACTGACAAGACTGTAACAATGGTATTTGGGACCAAGGCTAAATTTGTGAAGCTTCCAATGACTGAGCTCCAGATCAGAACCAACGCTAACACCACCCTAACTCCTGTTACTAGTTTTAAATATCTGGGCATATGGTTTGACTCCCATTTAACATTTGGGATGCACATTGATACCCTGACATTCAAAACCTATGCCAAACTAGGTGTACTTTACAGGAACAAATCCTCCCATAGTCTGCTGGTCAGAAACTATATCGCACAGCAGATGCTAATGCCAATTATCGACTATGGGGACATAGTATACGGCTCGGCACCCCAAACCCACCTTAGCAAACTTGATACCCTCTACAATTCAATATGCCATGTTGTTCTCCAATGAAACTACAACACACATCACTGCGAAATGCTCAAAGAACTAGATTGGTCGTCACTTGGGTCTAGGCGCAAAGTTCATCTTTCCTGTCTTGCCTTCAAATACTTTCTGGGCAAGCTACCCATTTTTCTGAACAAGCTCCTCACCCCTACCACTTGCAGCACTTATCACCTGAGATCAGACTCCAAAATACTGTTCATGGCCCCACAGTTCAGCAAAGTATCCGGCCGCTCCCCCTTCTCTTACCGTGCACCGCAAAACTGGAACAATCTACCGGAGACTCTTACAGCCGCCACCAGTCTAAGTTCTTTCAAAACTAAAGCTGTCTCACATTTTAATCTGGTCTGTAACTGTTACATACGCCTATAATATATATTATCTCTAACTGTGCATGCTATGTCTTGTATATAATGTATACCCTGTTCACTTATGTAACTGTATTTGTAACCATGTATTATTTGTCATCTTAACTCTGTGCCCAGGACATACTTGAAAACGAGAGGTAACTCTCAATGTATTACTTCCTGGTAAAATATTTTATAAATCAATCAATAAATAAATTGTAAAATGTAAGCGTATGTTGCGAATCATCATGCAGGCTGTGACCTTCCTCAAGTGGTAGTAGTACTGTCCTGCACTCTGGGTGATGCCTATAACAGTCTGGCTGTGTATGAATGTACCATACATGAAGGAAATATCAGTGTGGAGTGCCACTGGAGAAATGGAGGGGGACACAGAGGTATGGAAAATATACTTCTTACCTCCGTCGCTGGTCACTCCGCTCCCGTAGTGTTATATCAATGGCTAAACTGTTGTGTTGGTCCTGTCGGTTCCTGGCAGCTGCAAGCAAGCAGTCCTGTAACAGTAAGGTACCTCCCACACTCCTTCGGCAGCGCGTTTCCTGGATCTTAGTCGGTAGAGGAAAAAAGAAGGGCAGGCATCCGGAGCAGCAGCAAGGTATGGCAAGAAATGATTGATCCAATACTGGTCATAAAGGCTTTATTGTACACATAACTTGACAGACAAGTCCATGTACTCCCTCCTACGCGTTTCACACCGCAGGGCGCTTCAAGTAATTGACGCAACGAAAAATGCATAGGAGGGAGTACATGGATTTGTCTGTCAAGTTATGTGTACAATAAAACCTTTCTGACTAGTATTGGATCAATGTTTTTTTGCCATACCGTGTTGCTCCAGATGCCTGTCCTCTTTTCCTGTGACCTGCCTCAATACTGTTTTTTATTTGCCAGTAAAAAAAAATATATATATATATATATATATATATATATATGGTTCTAATCTACTGTGAACTGTAGTAAAAGATATAGTGGTAACCACTTTGCTTTGCCTATTGTTTCACATCTTAACTAGTGGTATATGTTAAAGTAATATAAACATGTGCCTTTTAAATGTTTTGTATTTCATTTTTTACCGTCCATGGAGCAGATCTATGTTCTACTTGGAGCATTCTGCGTTTGCTGAAATGTTACATCTTATTCATCTTACGGTTCTGGTATTTTGTGTGCTTATTACTTTAAGAAGGTTTCCCTCCAAGGACAAAGGTGAACTAACGACAGTAGCTATTTTATAGGTTAAATATAGCTTATTAAATATACCTTTATTTAACAATTGGACAAGTACAAGTATTTTTTAAATAGTTGGTTACACACACAGCTTTTTTCATGGTATAGCAGGGCCCCCTGGGTCCCTATGTTCCCCCGTTAGCCCTTACCTTCGGGAGCGGGTGCGCTCTGCAGCGGAGGCAGGGTTCGGCAGTAGAGGAGGTTGCAGGAGAGATGCGGGGGATGTATGCAGCGGCGACCCCATAGCAGGGCGCTGCCATCTTACTCTGTGGATGCGTGCGCAATCAACATTGCGCATGCGCAGATCAGCTCTCATGCACGGCAGCCATTAGGGAGTTTGTACATGCGCAGTAGGACCCCCACAGCGGCGGCCATTAGGGGGACTGGCTCACAAGGAACTACAAGCCCCATCATGCACAGGGGCTGGTGATCAGGTGGCCCAGATCAGCCAATAGGGCTGCAGCAAGCCTCTGCTCCCTGCAATGGATACATTTGGCGCGCCAGGGACCACACCAGTCGGAAGAGGGACCTCTGAGGAGTAGGTAGTGTTTCGGGAGCAGTGCTCCCCTGGACTAGGCCAGATCTAACCCCTTAGGCCCCAGCTAGGCCCAGACTCACTGTAGCTTGTGGCTGCTATAGGGAAAGCCCATAGTCAGGAACCTTTCCCCATTAGCTGCATATAGTCAAGTACAGCACCGGTGAGATGCGGTGACTGCGGCCTGTGGTCTGGGACCAGACCAGCTATGCGGTAAAGATGGTAAAGTGATATTATCCACGACATAATTCACCCAACGCTGAGGCAGACACCATCGCGGAAGACAAAGTTGGATCAGACGGATCCTCATTGTTATTCTGCAATACCCGGGTGTTGGAGCCACGGGCAGGTAATTAACCAAGTGCACCACCACTCCACGGGATAGCGCTATCGCCAACACTTTGGGTGGGCCTTGACATTGGGAAAGGGACACCAGGGGATTGGTGCCTGGCACCCAATGTACTCTGGGGACACTCACTGTTATTATCAGGTTGGGGCCTATTTTACTGTGTGATACAGGGTACCCATGTTACTGTGTTCAGTAAAGGTTGTTAGCATATATTTGTGTGCGTGTATTATTAGTATTGTTCCTGTAAGGGTCCCTCCCTCCAAGTCGGGATCCCTTGCCGGTGGAGGCGCTGTCACCATAAGAATCAGGTACACCCCAGGCTCCCAGCGGCGGAGTTTCAGGCCTTCTGTGAGCCACATGTAACGCACCACACACACACCGTAGTCACCATATCTCCCACAGGGTGGAGGAAAGTGTGCTTCAATGGTAAATAAATACTTTACCATTTGTATGTAATTGGTGATAAGACTGTCAGTCCTCAAAGCTAGAGGTGAAATGGTGTCTTTGACCCTTGTTTGTATAGTCATCATGAAGCCATCACTAGTCAAGCAGATAAACAACTAGCTGATAAGCTTGAATTCAGGAGAGCAGGATGCAAATAAGTCAAATTCTTAGTTTAAGGGTGATTGAATCTTTCAAGGAGAAAGCAATTACACTGATCGCTCCACAGTTCATTAGCTTCTTTTCCAATCTGGTCACATTTGCAGATTGCTTGGGACAGCCACATTTCAAACCAGATGAAAACTTTTTATTTCTCTTTCCTGCTCCCTCGCTTATCTTTATCTGTCTGTCAAAGCCAATATAATTCATAAAAAGACACAGATGTATGTATATCTTTATTTATATAGCGCCTGCTGTGTACTTAGTGCTTTACAATGGCAAAACAGTATAGGGAATTATAATATAATAAGGGCAACAAGGTTAGACAATAGGAAAGGAAATCCCTGCCCCGGAGAGCTTACAATCTAAGTGGTATGTTGGGAAATTTAGAGACACAGCAGGTGAATAAGTGCAGTAGACGGCAGTGCTTGGGAGTGACTGTGGGTGTGGGACAGTAGCCATGAGTCCAGGATATTGGGATGCTTCATTTAAGAGGTAGGTTTTCAGGTTTGTCTTGAAGGTGGGGAGAGAAGATGCTTGATGTATACTGAGTGTGAGGGCGATCGCCAGATATGGTGCAGGGAGAGAAAAGGGTTTAAGGCAAAAGAGAGCTGTGGAGGTGAGAGGGATGGAAAGGCGACCGTTATGGTTAGAGCGCAGGAGACGAGCAGGGGCATAGAGAGAGATCAAAGCTGATACGTAAGAAGGAGCAGATGAGTGGAGAGCCTTAAAGGTAAGGAGGAGAACTTTGTAGGTTATGGGAAGCCAGGAGAAGGATTTAGGGAGGAGATAAGGGGATACTGTTTTGGGAGAAAGTGAAATTATTCTAGCATCAGAATTTTGGATTGATTTCAGGGGACAGAGTTGTGAGGCAGGGAGGCCTGTTAGCAGTATGTTACAGAAATCCAGACAGGAGAGGATAAGGGCATGCATTTGAGTTTTAGCAGATTGACAGAGGAAAGGGCAGATTTTGGCAATATTATGGAGGAAGAAGCAACAAATTTTGGCCATGACATGAATGTGAGTAGAAAAGGAAAGGGAATAATCAAATCTCACTCCTAGACAACATGCTTTGGTGACATGATAGATGGTAGTACCATTTACAGTGATGGAAAGGGGGGATATTAGGCCGGATATAGGGAGCAATGAGGAGCTCAGTTTAAGGCAGCAGAGCACCATCCATGAGGATTTAACCAGACAGGGCCCTATTCAATATAGAGATATGTGGCTGTCATGCGCTCCTGGGCTAAAGTTGAATGAAGCACTGATTGTGCAGGGCTGGTAGGAAAATGAGAGGATAAATAAAGACCACTATAAAGGTTGGGGCTCAGGGGCAAAACAGCAATCTTACCCCTGTCAGCTCATCCGTCCTGGGTCCAATAATTCCTCAGCAGTGAGTCCTACAGCGTGCATCCGGCAGAGAGGTCATGTAGAAGGGAAAGGTGCATCCGGAGCAACAGCAAACAGCCCAATGATGTCACAGTCCAAAATTGAACATCAAAGCTTTATTGGAGACACACTGTGTGTCTCCAATAAAGCTTTGATGTTCAATTTTGGACTGTGACATCATTGGGCTGTTTGCTGTTGCTCCGGATGCACCTTTCCCTTCCCTATTCAATATACTGTGAATCTGTCTCCTCAGTGACATTGAAGTCTAGCACCCCTTTCAGTGGAATGGGTTTAAAAGCTTCCCTGAAAATGAGAAGACCACTTCCCATATTGAATTAGGGCCATAAAGTGAGAGCGTTTGTATAGTATTTTTATTTATATAATGCCAGCCAGTGTACACAGTGCTTTATATACAGTGGTGTGAAAAAGAGAGTACGCCCTCTTTGAGTTCTATGGTTTTACATACCAGGACATAATAACAATCATCTGTTCCTTAGCAGGTCTAAAAATTAGGCAAATACAACCTCAGATGAACAACAACACACGACATATTACACCGTGTCATGATCTATTTAACAAAAATAAAGCCAAAATGGAGAAGCCATGTGTGAAAAACTAAGTACACTCTTACTGCTTCCATAGGAATTAAGATGCTAAGTAGCAGACAGGTGCTGCTAATCAAATGCCCTTGATTAATCATCAGCACGTGTGACAACCTCTATAAAAGCCGAAGTTTTAGCAGTTTGCTGGTCTGGAGCATTCAGGTGTGTGTTAACACAATGCCAAGGAGGAAAGACATCAGCAATGATCTTAGAGAAGCAATTGTTGCTGCCCATCAATCTGGAAGGGTTATAAGGCGATATCCAAACAATTTAAAGTCCATCCAGGGATTAATCCGATTGCCAATTCTTGGAGTCAGGAAGGAATTAATTTTTCCCCTTAATGGGGTTTTTTGTTTGTCTTCCTCTGGATCAATAAGTAAGTATAGATATAGGATAAAGTATCTATTGTGTAAATTTAGCATAGGTTGAGCTTGATGGACCTACGTCTTTTTTCAACCTCATCTACTATGTAACTATGTAACTATCAATCTACAGTGAGAAAGATTATTCAAAAGTGGAAAACATTCAAGACAATTGCTAATCCTCCCGGGAGTGGACGTCCCAGCAAATTCACCCCAAGGTCAGACCATGCAATGCTCAGAGAAATTGCAAAATACCCAAGAGTTACATTTCAGACTCTGCAGGCCTCAGTTAGCATGTTTAATGTTAAAGTTCATGACAGTACAATTAGAAAAAGACTGAACAAGTATGGTTTGTTTGGAAGGGTTGCCAGAAAAAAGCGTCTTCTCTCTAAAAAGAACATGGCAGCACGACTTAGGTTTGCAAAGTTGCATCTGAACAAACCACAAGACTTCTGGAACAATGTCCTTTGGACTGACGGGGCCAAAGTGGAGATGTTTGGCCATAATGCACAGCGCCACGTTTGGCGAAAACCAAACACCACATATCTGCACAAACACCACAAACCAACTGTCAAGCACGGTCGTTGAGGGGTGATGATTTGGGCTTGTTTTGCAGCCACAGGGCCTGGAAACCTTGCAGTCATTGAGTCGACCATGAACACCTCTGTATACCAAAGTATTCTAGAATCAAATGTGAGGCCATCTGTCCGACAGCTAAATCTTGGCCGAAATTGGGTCATGCAACAGGACAATGATCCCAAGCACACCAGCAAATCTACAACAGAATGGCTGAAAAAGAAAAGAATCAAGGTGTTGCCATGGCCCAGTCAAAGTCCAGACCTCAACCCGGTTCAAATGCTGTGGCTGGACCGTAAGAGAGCTGTGCATAAACAAATGCTCACAAACCTCAATGAACTGAAGCAATGTTGTAAAGAAGAGTGGGCCAAAATTCCTCCACAACGATGTGAGAGACTGATAAAGTCATACAGAAAACGATTACTTCAAGTTATTGCTGCTAAAGGTGGTGCTACAAGCTATTGAATCATAAGGTGTACTTAGTTTTTCACACATGGCTTCTCCATTTTGGATTTATTTTTGTTAAATAAATCATGACACGGTGTAATAAGTCATGTGTTGTTGTTCATCTGAGGTTGTATTTACCTCATTTTTAGACCTGCTAAGGAACAGGTGATTGTTATTATGTCCTGATATGTAAAACCATAGAATGTGTACTTTCTTTTTCACACCACTGTAGATATTATACAAGATATAATAAAGGAAAACTGTTATATAAATGGGTGAAAGGTTTTGGGGAAAAATTAGTCCCTGCCCTAAAGAGATTGCAATCAAATGTGAATATGTTGTGTATGGGGGTGCAAATGTAATTGGCCTAGTTTAAAAGGGTTTGCTGTGGATGGATCATGTGGTCATTTAACAATGCCATTTGAAAATGCTTCATGTAAAGGCTTGACAATGACGAAAAAAACAGTTACTTATAAAAATGCAGACTCTCCCTCAATTTATCTATCACTAAGGCAAAGTCATCCGTAGGAAGGCATTGTCCCTCAGAGGAAAGCAGTTTCTGTTTTCAGAAGGCAGTCTGTCTCTGACTCTCACTCGCATTGTTTCTCTTTGGAAGGAAATGTTATTCTTATAAAAGTGGATCTTGTTGGAATGTAGTTTCAAACTTCCTTACAATCAGCAAGATACCTTACATGCTAGTCTCACACGTGGTATTGAGTAGATGGAGAAAGTCCTAGAAAGAGCAGACATCCATCAGGCAAGAGTGGAAGATGACTGAGAAACCTCCAATCTAATATTCTATCTTGTGGTGGGCAGGCTCATCAAGCTTGCTGAAAAAATAAGGTCCAGTCTTTAGTAGCAGGCACTCCCGGACTTTTTCAAAAAGTGACAAATATTTATTACAAAAGGTCAATGTTTCGTCCACCGCACTAAGCTCCGCGGTTACAGAGGCCCACGCTCTTCTCCACAACAATTAAACTGATTGCCGGGGGAGAGTGCGGGGCCTTTGTAACTCTCTTACCTTCTCCTTCACCATCTCTTCCTGAAGGGTCCCTCAACATGGCGCCGCAATGTCAAATGGCATTGCATTGCCATGACAACGGGACGTCATGTGACGCCATGGCAATGCGATGCCATTTGATATTAGGGCGCCATGATGAGGGACCCTGCAGGAAGAGATTGTGAAGGAGAAGGTAAGAGGCCCCGCACTCCATGTCTGCACCAAGCCCTACAATATTTGTAGCAGGCCCTCCCAAAAATAAATTTTATATATATATATAATGTGTTTGTGTGCATTTTAAATCATGGTGGCTGAAAAAGGCGACAAAAATCCTCCACCGTTAGCATAGCCAATAAATAATATCACTTGTCTGCAACTCTGCCTTTCAACCATTATTACCTAGCATACAGTGCTCCCACTTCAGCAAAGGATTCTGGGAAATGACATGCAATTTTTCTGTTTCCATGTTTCAGCTTATTTACATCGTATATATCGCATCCTATGCTAGAAATACTATATACATGCCTGACAATGGTTACGCAGGTTTTGCTAGCTTGTTCTGGTTATTTAGCGAACGTGTTCTAATTGTATGTAGATGACTCTTACTATGCTGCAGTCAGTGAAATGCTGCAGCTATGTAACATGATATTATTAAGTGTGATACCTTATTCTTACAGCTGCCAGAGTAATACTAAGTCTTCTGTTTGGAACACAGCAACAAATCTGTGTGTGATACTTTGTTGCCAAAGTGCAGAGCTCAAAAAGGTGTGTGAGAGCCTGTTTCAAAAGAGGAAGTGGATATAACTTTCTAAATGGTTGCTGTAGCAACCAAAGGATGATCAGTACATTAAATAAAATCATTAAAAATGGCTTTAATAGTTTTTTTTTTTTTAATGCATACAGTATTATCTAATATTACAGAACTTTTTTATTTTTTTAAGAAGAATAGATGGAAGATAAATGAATTGGCCCTATCACAAGGTGTTAAATGTCTATAAACAAAAATGCACTTTATGGTGATAATTTCATTGCATATAAAAAAATGACAATGGAACTGAGGAATTCATAAACAGCGTGCTATCTAAATCTTTGAAACTGCACAGGGCAAAAGTGACGTGTATTTATTGCACAGAATTGTACCCTATACGTTAATTGTACCGTGTAGCTGTTTCATCTCAACTATTTCATCTTTGTGTCTCGTAGGTCTAACGTCAGAAGGTCTTTACAGAGTATCAGGGTTTACCTGAGCACATTGAAGATGTCAAAATGGCCTTTGATCGAGGTATGTTTTCCCTGCGGACATGTTTTCAGATTACCGTATAGATAAGTCGTTTGAAATCACGGGATGTTAACAGTCGTCAAATGTAAATATTCTAAAAAAAAACTATTATGCTTCATTTAGTACTTGCATTTCAGGATTAAATAATAAATCTGACCTTTTCAGTCCATATTCTACAACTGAAATACTCAGTAGCAGATTTTCCATTAGGCCCAAGCCTAGGGCGGCAAACGTTCTGCCCCCATATGCATTTCCGCGCTCTCGGGCCTATCGGACCGGATGAGAAAGACTTACTGCTGCGGCCGAGTTTATTCGAGCATTTGCCCGTTCTCGGCCGCAGCAGTTACTGGCGCGCGCCGGAGGGTGCCGGGCGCGCGCCGAAGCAGCGGAGGAGAGGCCCGCCGATCGCGGCTTCCCCCTCTCCTCTCCGGGTCCGCCGGGTCCCCCGGAACCCCCTGCCGCCGTCCCCCACATCGCGGGACACCAGGGCTCCCTCGGGGAGCCCTGGACGCGCGTGCAGGGGGGCGCAGGCACCCGATGACGCGTGACCGCGCATCGGAGACGCACGGCACGCCAAGGGGCTGCCACTTGCAAGCCGGGAAATCTCCCGGCTTGCGGAACTGGCCACACTTCAATAAAGTGTGTCGCCAGTGTATGTGTTCTGCGCCCTCCATCTCCTTTGGAATCCCAGCGTCAAGTGACGCCACAACGTGACGTCACACAGCGTCTCGTTGCCATGTCAAATGACATTGCATTACCGTGGCAACACGACGCCGTCACGCTGATGTCCATAGCGTCAATTGACGCTGGGATTCCAAAGGAGATGGCGGGTGGCACCAAGGAGGTTGCAGGACACGTGTAAGTGTCTAGAGCCGGTGGATTTCCAAATCCGCCACTGGAAATACTACAAGAGCGCTCTCTCTCTCTCTCTCTCTCTCTCTCCTCTCTCTCTCTCTCTCTCTCTCTCTCTCTCTCTCTCTCTCTCGCTTTCTCTCTCTCATGAATTTTCCTATTATTCATCTTAATTGTACTGTAGTTACAGATTGTTTTAAGGGCAAAAAAAAAAAGAAGACTTCATTAAACAACATGTCACTTTCACGCTTTTCTTTAGAGCCTTTGTCATTGAGTAGAAGATCTTGTTTTTCAGCGTTCACAAAGGATATGAGATTGTAAAACCAATCTCATGGGATTTGGGGCTGCAGGAGTGCTTCTTGCTCTTACATAACTCACCACATGAATTGCTTATAGGGCCTGTCACATGGCAGTGAACAGCATTATACACCAGATTGCCCTTGGGCCTGAAACTTTTCCTGAAAGCTTTTATTAAATGTCAGTATTTCTTAGTAATCTGATTGCATTGCTTGTCCACATTGCAGTTTAGTTATTACTTTAGAAATCCTAACGTAACCCCTCCCCCTCAAAAAAACAGTTCTTGCAGTTGTAGTATTGCACTGAGCGTATGCTGCAGGGTGTCTCAGCCTGGAGGAGTGTATATTGATTTAAGCCTTCTTTTATTAGAATGATGTTCACGATTGTTGCTACAGCATATGTGCCGCATTGAGAAATGACATGGTTTGTGTATAGCTTCAAGCAGTGGCGGATTTCCCCATTAGGCCCGATAGGCCTGGGCCTACGGCGTCAACATTTTTGGGCGGCAAACTTTCCTCTCTCCCTCCCCCCCCCATATACAGAGGCCCCATTCTCTTCCCCACTGATTGCTGGGGGGAGAGCGTGCGGCCTCTGCACAGTTCTTACCGTCTCCTGCAGCGCCTCCCTCGTCCACCTTCAGCAATGCGACGTCACGTTACCATGTGATGTCGCAGTGTCATTTGACACCGCAACGCTGAAGGAGGAGGAGGACGGCACGAAGGAGGAGGCGGCGGCCCGGTGGCACTAAGGTAAGTGCTTATGGGCAGCAAATTTGTAAATCCACCACTGGTTTCAAATAAGTCAATACAAAAAATAAGTTAGTGTGTGTGTGTGTGTGTGTGTGTGTGTGTGTGTGTGTGTGTGTGTGTGTGTGTGTGCTGAGCACGCGCATTTTAAGTGAAACTTCTTTGTCTTTTGTCAGTGTTTTGTCACAGAAATTGTACTTGTGATGGTGGTGTTTTTAATTAAAAATCAAAACACAATTTCAGTGCCAAAGCGCAAAGAATTTTGACTTAGGCCTCTTTCCCACTGCTCGCGACTGCGCGCGACGCGAACAAGAGACGTCCCTCTATGGGGCCGGCCCCAGTCAGTGCGTGTGCGCACATGACTAAGTGCAAGTAGCGCGGCCAGATTTTGGAACGTCAAGATATTTTACTTTTGGCGCTGTGGCTGAGCGATGACCACATCATGGTGGCGGTTCAGCCAATGAGGGGGAACCAGTAGCTTGATGTCATGGGCCCCTCCTCCCCCCGTTGCGACTGATCTGAATTCCTTATAATAACTGTGAATTCCTTGTGTCTGTGTGTGTCTCTCTGCCTGTGTGTCTCTCTGCCTGTGTGTCTCTCTCCTGCCTGTGTGTGTCTCTCTCCTGCCTGTGTGTGTGTCTCTCTCTCTGCCTGTGTGTGTCTCTCTGCCTGTGTGTCTCTCTGCCTGTGTGTCTCTCTCCTGCCTGTGTGTGTCTCTCTGCCTGCCTGCCTGTCTGTCTGTCTCTCTCTCTCTCTCTCTCTCCCTGTGTGTGTGTGTCTCTCTGCCTGTGTGTGTCTCTCTGCCTGTGTGTCTCTCTCTGCCTGTGTGTCTCTCTCCTGCCTCTGTGTGTCTCTCTCTGTGTCTCTCTCTCTCTCTCTCTCTCTCTCTCTCTCTCTCTCTCTCTCTCTCTCTCTCTCTCTCTCTCTCTCTCTCTCTCTCTCTCTCTCTCTCTCTCTCTCTCTCACTCCCTGTGTGTGTCTCTCTCTGTGCCTGTGTATGGGGCTCTCTCTCTGCCTGTGTGTGTCTCTCTGCCTGTGTGTGTCTCTCTGCCTGTGTGTCTCTCTCCTGTCTGTGTGTGTCTCTCTCTGCCTGTGTGTGGGTCTGTCTCCCTGCCTGTGTGTGTGTGGTCTTTGTGGTCTCCGTTGGGGTTGCTGCTGCTTCGAAGCTCCCGAGCCAGCTGGCGGTCCTGCGCATGCGTGCCGAACCGGGGAACGCTGCGTATGCGAGCCGAACCGGGGAACGCTGCGCATGCGAGCCGAACCGTGGAACGCTGCGCATGCGAGCCGAACCTGGGAACGCTGCTTATGCGAGCCGAACCGGGGAACGCTGCGTATGCGAGCCGAACCGGGGAACGCTGCGTATGCGAGCCGAACCGGGGAACGCTGCGTATGCGAGCCGAACCGGGGAACGCTGCGTATGCGAGCCGAACCGGGGAACGCTGCGCATGCGAGCCGAACCTGGGAACGCTGCTTATGCGAGCCGAACCTGGGAACGCTGCTTATGCGAGCCGAACCTGGGAACGCTGCTTATGCGAGCCGAACCTGGGAACGCTGCTTATGCGAGCCGAACCTGGGAACGCTGCTTATGCGAGCCGAACCTGGGAACGCTGCTTATGCGAGCCGAACCTGGGAACGCTGCTTATGCGAGCCGAACCTGGGAACGCTGCTTATGCGAGCCGAACCTGGGAACGCTGCTTATGCGAGCCGAACCTGGGAACGCTGCGCATGCGAGCCGAACCTGGGAACGCTGCGCATGCGAGCCGGTTTCCAGTGCTGCGTATGCCCATAGAGCCTCCTTTGCCCACAGTGATGCGCGCCGACGGCCTTTTTTGCCCACAGTGACGTCACTTCCCTTTCTTTACTTCTGTCACCATGAAGGTAATTTGCTCCAGCTACATTTTTGTACAGGTAGGTGCCAGCAAAGAAGTTTCACTTCAAAAAGGGGCAAAGAAAGTACAGCATTTTGTATAAACTCTTATATTATTGTGGAGCTTAAATACATCAAGTATCCTTTAAGTTGCTTTCCCTCTTGGGTTTTTTATTAGTAATCCTATTTTTACTATGTCGGAAGTAGGGGGTCTCTTGAGCTGAACTGCTTGGCTGTTCGCTCCAAGATACTTACATCAGAAGTGGCTATAGCATTCAAAAACAGAACATGCCATAACAAAATATAGTAAGGGGGGGGGGGAAATACTTTAATATTCCAATAAATACCATACAAATTTTCCAGAGACAAATAATTAAAATAAGCATTCCAGATCAGATGATAATCTTCTGGGTTTTTTTGTTGTTTTTTTTTTTTTTTTTTTAAACATTCCCAATTGGACCACCTCTCTCATGCAGCTAGATCTAATAAGTGTAGAACTATATTCCATAGATTTTCAATTAGTGAGTAACATTGATGTTACCTGCATACTAAGTGTGTCCCCATTTGGTAGCGAATGGGTTACAGTAAAGTGATGAAACACAAATGATGCTATTAAAGCACCCGACGTGAAGCAGGTGCAGCATGTGTCAGCTCAGACCCTTGACTGGTACTTAACCGAAAGGCTTTCACTAGTCTGCTGTTGACAGCGTTAATTCATTGAGAAATAAAATACCTAAAACAAAAGCCCCGTTTAATGTGTCTTTTACAGGTGCACCTGCTGTCTTTTCCTCCTAAATTCATTTGTATTGTTTTGGAGAGAGTGGATTAAAGCAGTGCAAATAGTCTAACGCATTAATAATGTCGCTGTTGAAAAGCATCGGTAAAAAAAAACAAACAAAAGAACACACTTTCTTGTGTTTTTATTTGTTTTCAGAACTGTTGGAAAGCTAGATACAGCGAGATGCAGCCACCAGTATCCGACCGCTTGCCGGGGAAAATGCAGGGTATCTCACAGGGACCCCCGCTGTGTTAGTCCGATGGGCCATTAGTCTGGCTGCAGAAATCTCACAGAAATGTTCCAGCGTTACTGTGAGATAGCCCCAGATTTTCCAAGGCAAGTGGTCGGATACTCGTGGCTGCATTTGTAAGTACCAGCCTTTCTCCGGCGTCAGAGTGTTTTAAATGGGTCACAATTTGTAGAACAGAAGCCGATAAAGGGGCCTATGCAGAGAGCAGCGAATTTAAAAATTGGCGAGGGTAATAAAAAGTAGCTTTTTTGGAGAGTTTTATTCTCCATATGCAGAAATGTGCGAAATCTGCAATTTATAGCATGAATGCGTGTGGCGAGTTTAAAATGGAGAGATGCGCGATGCTGAAATGTGTAAAAAAAAAATCGCGCATTTTTTTTCCCCTTTCCTATAGCCGGCGAGCTCCAGCTTCTTGCCAACTTTTGTTGGCGGAGCAAATTGTAGAAAATCGCACCATTTTATTGGCGCAAACAGCCGCTAGATGCCGTTCGCGCCTTTCTGAATTAGGATATTTTTAAAACTGGCGAGATGTAGGTTCTCGCCAGCCGCGCGGCGAGATTTACAAATAGAAAAAAAAAATGGCGCGTTTTTCGTAACTCGCCATTTTCTGCTGTTTTCTGCGCGAATTTCTCAAAAAAATGGCGAGATTTACTTTAGCGCTGCTCTCTGCATAGGCCCCATAGTCTGTTGCTATATACTCTATACTAAAGTCTCCAAACTACAAAACTGGGACAAAACCAACACTATATTGGTCAAAGAAAAGGATCCCCATTAAAAGCAAATTTTGTTTTGCTTCTGGAAGATTTTAGTATATAACACCCCGCCCCCTCCCCCTCCCCCCCCTCATAGGTTCTTGGAGGAAGAGACTCCTCTAATTGTAACATGAAATATTTCTTATTTTGTCTCTCACCCAACGTATTGCACAGCAGAATATGTTGGTGCATTATAAAGAATTATATTCTGAAATTAGTTTATTGCTTTTGATATAAATCAAAACCTATAATCCACCTGACCTAAATAAATATAGCAAATGTATTAACTGTCAAGACATAGATAAATAACAGAACATTTACCGGAAATATCTTCTGAATATTGCAATACAAACAGGAACAAAAGTACTTGGATTAAAAAACAAAACAAAATAAAACGCTCACTTTGGTGATTAAAACGCGCCTGTCTCTTACACACTTACAGAGAGTCTGGTACAGCGCCTCTCTACCCACTGTCCCAGTGGAAAAACTAGTTTTGCAGGTAAAAGTAATTCCTTACAAATGCTACTGTACATTTAGGGACCACTAAGCAGGGGTATCCCACAAGACATCTTACAGCCCACTGACTTGCATGGGCTATAACGTGTCTTCTACCACGGAAGGGGCCTAATAGCAGAAGACTGCTGGGAAAATATGGCCTTAATTCCTTCTCTAGAGGACAGCACGGTGGTTTTCTAACACCCTTTATGCATTAATAACTGCCAAGTCGAAGTCTGTAATAAACTGTGCATGGTATCTGAGCACTTTTGTTTGATGTTTAGCTTGTAGAAGGGAGATGGCATGGAAATGAAACATTCCAGCACGGTTTTGTATGACATTCTCCTCTTGACTTTTTAGATGGCGACAAGGCGGACATCTCAAATGATACATATCCAGACATAAACATCATCGCAGGGGCACTGAAGCTGTACTTTAGGGACTTGCCCATTCCCGCGATTACTTATGATTCCTATTCCAAATTTATTGAGGCAGCAAGTAAGTACTGAAAGTGTCTCTGCGATGCGGAGGAGTCATTTGCAGCATCTGTTCTCTTGGCACTGCGGGAGTTAATTATAATAAATGTAGTGGCATTGTTTTATCCGATAGGACATGCGTGGACATTCTTTTGCTCACAGATTTTAGAGTGAATGACTCCAGTCAGATTACAGAGGAATAAAACTACTGGTATGGAGTGCTTTGGTAACTCTGGGGTTACAAATATCTTCTATCCAGTGGTCAAGCAGTCACATGAATTCACTTACAGTAACTGCACATACCATGTTATTTTATTCACAGACGCCACCATAATCGTTTTAATATTCGTAGTGTACAAAGCTGCTAGATGTGCCATTTACACGAGTGTAACCCTAGCATGTAAATACCCCTTAGAAAGTCAGGAGATTAATCATTGACCAGAGTGATGGATAAGACAACAGTGATTCTAGCGCCTGACATTTGTATTGCTATTATTTTTTATTTGAATGGGGGACTGGAATGTCCCAGTCTGTTATCTGTCACTAGTCATGAGTTTTCCATTTCAGAAGATACAAAGCATGATGTTTTGTCAACATGGTACATTTTTCTTAGTTTAGTTAATTGAATGGATCAGATTCATTTGGCAAGAACTCACTGCAGGGAACCCACGATTTCTTTTGATCTTGTAACACCCCAGGTTCTAAATGGCCCACACTTCTTTCAGATTGGATTACATGGGTAAAGTATTTTTGTTCTGGTAGGGACAGCTGCTGTTCTGTGTTTAGAGGGACAGCCCCACTTAGCAGATAAGGGGCCCTACTTACTAAGTGGTGCTATGCCATAAGACTTCTTCCTGCAACATAAAACACATTACAGCGCATCCATTTGAAGGTGTCTTATTGTGTAGCACCACTTGGTATATATGGGCTATTTTTTTTAACACTTTACAAACTTAATTATTTTCATTTCAAACCGATTTAACCACCCTTACAATTACAATTTTACAACTATGCATCGTGTGAAAAATACTTTTTTTCCCCTTTTTCAGTATACACACTATAGTGTTTTATCTTATCAATCACTTATTTCCCCTCACACTTGGCTGCTGTTCTCCTAGTGGAATCATATTTACCAGTGATTGAAATGGAAACGATAAAGAAAGAAGCCCCAGCGCGCATGCAATAACTCACATTATTTGATTAATTTCTATCTTTTTTCTTTTCATAAGTAGGGGTCATTTGGTTCACTCTTTTGTCCAAAACATGTTAGCCCTGCACTCACGTCAAGGTAGATCCTATCTGCAGTTACAGTACTTACACAGCCAGTTTTCTACTGCACTGTACAGTAGCTCAGAGGTGCTCAACTCCAGTCCTCAAGCCCCCCCTCCCCAACAGGTCAGGTTTTCAGGATATCCCAGCTTCAGCACAGGTGGCTCAATCAGAGACTTAGCCGAAGACCGAGCTTCTGATTGAGCCACCTGTGCTGAAACGAGGACTAATTGAGCCACCTGTGCTAAAGCTGGGACTGATTGAGCCACCTGTATTGAAGCTGGGATATCCTGAAAACCGGACCTGTTGGGGGGGAGCTTGAGGACTGGAGTTGAGCACCCCAGCAGTAGCCCATGTATAACACATATAGTGGGCCCTATGCAGAGAGCAGCGCTAAAATAAATTGGAGATGTAAATAAATTGTACCTGTAATGGCGTGATTTTATCTCCATATGCAGAAAGGCCCGAAAACTGCATTTAAAATCATGTGTGATTATGGAGAGTTTCAACCGGCGAGATGCGCGCTGGTGAAACATGTTTGAAAAAAAACGCGTTTTTTTTTCTTCTTTTCCCTCTCGCCGGTGAGCTCCAGCTTCCTGCAAAAAAAAGGAGAAAAAAATGGCGCGTTTTTCGTAACCCGCCATTTTCTGCTGTTTTCAACGCAAATTTCTCCAAAAAATGGCCATATTTACTATAGCGCTGCTCTCTGCATAGGGCCCATAGTGCTCCTAAATTGTAACCTGCATACTGTACATGTCACACATCCCATGCTACGGACTATCGCTGTTTTATTACCGCTTTCTCTATGCAGTGGGGGAAGTACAGTACAAAGGACCCTGTATAACATTGCTGTGGGGTTTTGGCAAAAGATTGAACGAAATTACCCATACTTAAGAGAAGAAAAAACATAGAAATTAATAGAATAATGTGACAGATATCGGATGCGCGTCTTTGTTTACTGTTGTGTATTTCAGGTCACTTTCCCGGTAGCACTGCAGTTGGCACAATTAATATATTAAATATAATACTGTGGGACCGGGTTTTGGGCTCGCTAAGATTGTGTGTGTGTCTATATGAAAAAGAAACAGCACAGCTCCTTCTTTTTTTTTTTTTTTTGTAACTTGCTTTTTATTTGAGTTTTTAGAACACAAAGGAAAATGGATACAGAAATAGAAGGGGGGGGAGTTCCCCATTTTTAACACTGGTATCATAAAATATAACGACACTGAATGACCGCATCACCGCACATTACTCAAATTAACCTAAACTCTCTGAGAGAAAATACAACCCTCAATCCACATTGATTCGGAGAGTCACTTACTCCCCCTAGAGTTAGGGTGACCAGTTGGACAGTCCCGTTTTTTTAATGCCTGTCCCGGCTGCCCCGCATTCTTTGAAATGTCCTGTTTTTTTGTGGCTGTTATGGTTTTGGCCATCAGAGCAGCGGGGACAGCAGAGAGCAGAGAATGCAGGAACAGACAGAGGCCGGTCTGACTGTAGCTGCAGAGGGTGGGGGCGGGGTTAGAGGCAGAGGAGCCTCAGCAGAGAGACAGTGGGAGCCTTGGTGTCTGCTGCCAGGGCTCAAGATGGCTTCTCCCCCCCTCCACCAATGTTCCAGACAGGCAGGTAGGGACCCGAACTGAAACACACGAGATGCAGCATGGGGGAGAGAGATAGGCAGCATGAGAAAGGGAGAGAGAGGCAGCATGAGAAGGGGAGAGAGAGGCAGCTTGAGAGGGGGAGAGAGAGGCAGCATGGGGTGGGGAGGATAGAGGAAGCATGGGGGGGGGGATAGAGGAAGCATGGGGGGAGGAGAGAGGCAGCATGGAGGGGAGGAGAGAGGCAGCATGGGGAGGAGAAGAGGCAGCATGGGGGGGAGGATAGAGGCAGCATGGGGGGGAGGATAGAGGCAGCATGGGGGGGAGGAGAGAGGCAGCATGGGGGGAGGAGAGCGGCAGCATGGGGGGGAGGAGAGAGGCAGCATGGGGGGAAGGATAGAGGCAGCATGGGGGGAGGATAGAGGCAGCATGGGGGGGGAGGATAGAGGCAGCATGGGGGGGGATAGAGGCAGCATGGGGGGGAGGATAGAGGCAGCATGGGGGGGAGGATAGAGGCAGCATGGGGGGAGGAGAGAGGCAGCATGGGGGGGAGAAGATAGGCAGCATGGGGGGGAAGAAGAGAGGCAGCATAGGGGGGAGAAGAGAGACAGCATGGGGGGGAGAAGAGAGGCAGCATGGGGAGAAAGAGAGACACACAGAATGGGGGAGAGAGACACACACAGAGAATGGGGGAGAGACACACACACAGAATGGGGGAGAGAGACACACACAGAATGGGGAAGAGAGATACACACACAGAATGGGGGAGAGAGAGAGATACACACAGAGAAGGGGGGAGAGAAACACACAGAGAATGGGGGAGAGAGAGACACACAGAGAATGGAGGAGAGAGAGACACACACAGAGAATGGGGAGAGAGAGACACAGAGAATGGGGGAGAGAGACAGAGAATGGGGGGGGGAGAGAGACACAGAGAATGGGGGGAGAGAAACACAGAGAATGGGGAGAGAGAGAGAGACAGAGAATGGGGGAGAGACACACACACAGAGAATGCGGAGAGACAGCGAATGGGGGAGAGAGAGACACACACAGATAATTGGGGAGAGAGATGCACACACAGATGGTGGGAGAGACACACAGAGAATGGGGGAGAGAGAGACACACACAGATAATGGGGGAGAGAGATGCACACACAGATGGTGGGAGAGACACACAGAGAATGGGGGAGAGAGAGAGACACACACAGAGAATGGGGAAGAGCGAGACACACAGAGAATGGGGAAGAGCGAGACACACAGAGAATGGGGGAGAGAGAGACAGAGAATGGGGGAGAGAGAGACACACAGAGAATGGGGGAGAGAGAGACAGAATGGGGGAGAGAGATGCACACACACACAGAATGGGGGAGAGAGAGACACACACAGAATGAGGGAGAGAGACACACACAGAGAATGGGGGAGAGAGATGCACACACAGATGGTGGGAGAGACACAGAGAATGGGGGAGAGAGACGCACACACAGAGAATGGGGGAGAGAGACGCACATACAGAGAATGGGGGAGAGAGATGCACACACAGAGAATGGGGGAGAGAGATGCACACACAGAGAATGGGGGAGAGAGATGCACACACAGAGAATGGGGGAGAGAGATGCACACACAGATGGTGGGAGAGACACAGAGAATGGGGGAGAGAGAGACACACAGAGAATGGGGAGAGAGACAGAGAATGGGGGGAGAGAGAGAGAGAATGGGGAGAGAGTGTCACACACAGAATGGGGGAGAGAGAGAATGGGAAGGGTGGAACGAGAATGGAGTGATGGGGGGAGCGTCAATGGAGGGATGGGAGGGAGAGAGAATGGGTGTGTGTAAGGCTGTGTCCCCGCTAGCGCTGAGCGGGCGGCGGTTACTTACATATATAGCTATATGTAAGTCCCCGCTCACGCTGTGCGCGCGGCGCTCATGCGCGGGCACACACGCTCACCCGCACTTAAGTAAACAAATAAGCTATACTTACCCGCGCGCTCAACTACCCGCAATGCCCCCCGCCCCCACGCGCACGTACATGCATGACACCCGGTGCTCATGCTTGGAGAGCTCTCCAAGCATGAGCGCCCTCAGCGCCAGCGGAGACTCAGCCTAAGAAGGGGGGACAGAGAGCGGTGGAGAGACATAAAGGAGACATAAAGCGCAGTTGGTGATGTCATTTGTTTTATAAATGATTTTTTTTAATGTGTCCCGGTTTTTACCTAGAGTACCAGGGCTCCCATACTTTATGAAGCATAGCTCCTTTAAATATGAAATGAAGGTTAAATACTTCACATCTTTACAGAATAGCTATAAATCGTGCCACTATTTACTGCAGTAATTTACCCATACACATATGACTTTGTCCTTTTGTTGGAACTGCCAATTGCTGGATTGGCTTGTAAGGTATTGCAGATCTGTATGCTTCGTGTACAAACTGGAATATATACTTTCATAATAACTGTTTCTTCTTGTATAGTACTGATCATGTAGGTACTGTACAGTATATAGAATCTTTGCAGGCACAAGTAGAGCTTACAATCTATGTGTGCACAGGAAGATAAAGTGACTTGCCCAAAGTCACAAGGAGCTGACATTGAGACATGAACCAAGCTCTGCTGCTCAGTGTCGTTGTTCTCAGAGTCGGCACCGTTACTCACTGAGCCGCTCCAGCAATAATGAATGTCATGCAACCTACAGTATACATAAGGTTGATTGGAGAGTCACCAAATGTGGTACATATTAGCTCAAATATACTAAAGTGACAATACCTGTAAACTTTCTACTTTTAGAAATCTCTAACCCAGATGAGAGATTAGAAGCAGTACATGAAGCCCTTTTGCTGCTGCCTCCCGCACACTTTGAGACGCTACGATTCCTAATGATCCACCTCAAGAAGTAAGTTATTTTGTCATTAGTTAAGTGATTCAGCATACATACTTAACATACCTTGCATTAACCAAGCTAAAGTATAGATACCTGGTGTTTAAGTGTGTACATTAGGTCTAACACTAACATTTCTTGCCCAAGTATTGGATACCCATTATGCATGAGATGTTCGCTAGTACAATGGCACCTGGTCACAAAGCCTTTAGCAGACATTTTTTGCATCATGTTGGGGAAAGTTTTAGACTTTCGTGTCAATATGTGAAAAGCAGCAACATTATTCTCACTTCCACGCACATCGACAAATTAAAACAAACTTGCAACAAATATGTAAAACATTTTGGAGACTTTTCACAGATCTCTAGACTTAAAATACCATACATCACCGCATTTAACTTTGCTCCTAAATACCAGTGATAGTGTTAAAAGTACTTACACCTTTTACATTCCATTATGTGTCTTTACTGGTCAGGACACTTTTTGAGAGCACAAAAAAGTGGACAATGAAAATTTGTTTTATATCCGTTCTTATTGCAATTTTAGCCACCCCAAATAGTTCCCTGAAAGAACATCACTGAACTGTCAGTTCCATTATGGAATTGTTTCTGTGGCTTAAAAATATACTGGTACTGTACTGTGTCAGATTTGAAAAAGCTATACATTTATTTACATGTAATATTGGGTCACCACTCTTTGGACTTTGATAGAGAAAAGTTTTAATGTTTATGCTGTAAAAATGGGAGATGTTTGATTTTATTTTTTTTAAAGCGGTATTTCCGCTTGGGAGGAGGGGAAGTTTACAAATCTATTTTTTCCATAGGTAGGAAGCAAGGGGTCTCCGGAGCAAGGGGTCTCCGGAGCTGATCCACATTAATCTCTTTGCTCCGGGGACCCACTGCTTTTCTAGATACATAGCTGTGAAGGGGCATGCAGTATGGCTGTTTAAAACTCCTGTGTTCTGCCGGCCAATAGGAAGCCATGACATCATCCCTTGCGGCTTCCTATTGGCTTGTGTGGTGTGGGACCTTTAAATAGGATTGAGATACCGGCAGCACCTTTAGGGCTATGAATTTCAGTGAGCAGGGAGTTCCTGGAGCTGAAATGAGTGCGGTTAAGCTCCGGAGACCCCCTGCTTGTCACCTCCTATGGAGAAACAAAAAAAAATTAAAAGAAAAGGTTCTTTGTGTAGGTCCCTTTAAAAAATATATATATATATATATATAGTAAATACAAGCTGTAATCTCTGTGTAATAATAAAGTACATGTTCTCTGGGATCATTGCATTATGACCACCCTTTTCATTACTTTCTATTCTAGGGTGACGCAGAATGATAAAGAGAACTTGATGGGTGCAGAAAACCTTGGCATAGTTTTTGGACCCACTTTGATGAGACCCCCAGAAGAAAATGCACTGACCTCGTTAAATGACATGAGACACCAGAAGCAAATTGTGCAGATTTTAATACAAAATGAAGATGTTTTATTCTGAACAAATGAAGAATTGCCATTTGTAGCAGTGCTTTAGATGACTAGTTTAAAGCAGTGCAAAGATGTACATTGAAACCAACAAAAAAAAAAGTTCACTAGCTGGACTTTGCTTTCTGCAGCGTTGCAGATACATGCCAAAATGTTTAGTGAAACATATGTCTTGTAGACAAATGCCTCTATCTAACTTTAATTGAGGAAGAAGGGTCAGAAAACAAATCCACCTGAGTTATTGGTTTGCCTTGATTTGCCCTTATAGGTATTGAAAGAAGTCTTCTTAACATATCATAAAGAGTAGAAAACATTATTTTTCAATCACGTATTGAAATTGACATTGAATTTGGCAATGTTGACCATACATAGCTATTTTTAAAATGTTATCTGCACTGTAAGTTCTGAATACTGTATAGCTGTAGCTCAGACAGTTAATAATGAGATGGCTTTCATTCTTTAGAAGGGCAGTCCCATTAAGCAGAACGAAGAAACACAAATTAAAGAAAGCATCCTAAGAATTATTCACTGACCCTTAAAGTAATCATTTGTCTTTCTACATATGCTTTAAAAGTTGCTTGGGTCTACTGAAACATACTCATGATCATTTGTTTGGCCTAATGATGCCATTATAATTACCTTACAAACAAAGAATGAAAGTAAAACAAATATTATATGTAGATTTGAGGATTAATAAACCGTCTCATCACCAGAAGAGATTAGACAAAGATTGCAATAATCATACGAAAAAGGTTTACAATTTTTAAAAGGCATCAATCGCCTATATTAAACCTATTGACCTGCTACTACTATCAGTTCACGTTGGTCTTTAAAGGGACTGTCCTTTCAAAAGCCCTTCTCCTGAACGCCCACGTGTATGTTAGTACCAGCTACTTGTCTGACAGGTATCAGCACAGTAAATCATTAACTGATTTCTCCTAGTCCTCACCTTATTCCATTTGGCACATTAATTTTTACCTTTGCAGTATTTTTTTTTTTTTTACACAAGGTGTGTTACAGTAGCTGAGCTTGTACAATACAGCCCTCTTATTGTGTTCCACAGCACAGCCACAATCCTTTATCTGTTCACTCATTTTTCTCAACTCTACATTGTTAGATTTAGTTGGTGCTCCTCTCTGGGAATGCTTCAAGATTGCATTAGGGAATTCTTGACTGAACAAATGTGGTCCTTCACTGTTTTGTAGCTAACAATTAATCGTTAAAACAGGAATACCACTGCTCTCAGATTTTTTTCCCTCTTACTTGAACCAGGCTATCATCCAGAGACAAACCACCTTGGTTTTAACTCCCTATTTGCCTCTGTGTCTCCCAAAAAATTTCATTGGGAAAAATGACCGGTGGCAACATCATTTAGTCAACGAATAAGAAGAAAGTTGGGCTTTATTATTTCCATTGACTTGGCTGCAACAGAAGCCACAGCCATATTTGTCTCCCAGCAATAGCGAGAAGAAGATACAGTAGGCAGATATACCCTGAGCTGGCAGACTGTGTGACCTCTGATCTCTTCCGTGCACTGGAACTTCCCTGCTCTCTCTAGACGTGTACTTTTGCTGACAGGCAGTGGTACTGCATCACAGGCTGGGGGACAATGATCTGCTGGATATATTTTGGCCTGCAAAGTACAGATGTAGCAGCGACTTCCTGTTTCCAGCGTCGCCGCCAAAAAAGTTTGCGGCGCTGGGGCAGTGTCTGCCGCGATCGTGCTGTGTGGTGTCCATGCTTCTTAATGGGGACCCCTTGCAACGTTAATCCTTGCGGGCCTCGACCATCCGCGGCATTGAAAAACGTAAGCGTTGCCACATCTGCAAATAATAAAAGAATGAGCACTTTTTTTTTTGCTTACAGTTTTACAACCGAGCTTTCAATTAAATGTATATTGTTTTTTTTGTCTGTATTTCAAACAGTACATTTATATAAAAATGTAGATGTGTTTTTGTTCTAAATTTTGTTTCTTGAAGAAAAAAAATAAGAACTTTTAAATGCGTGTGATTTTGTGATCGCTTTCCTGAAGGTAAAAACCCCGCTTAAAGAATTCAGAATGTTAAATTCTTTGTTACTGACTGCGAACTAACCCATGTAATATAAAACCGCAGTGCCGTATGTTGCAGATCATGTGGGGCTGTCTTTGAACTTGTGAAACATTTATACCGTAATCCTGCTAATAAAGCAGGCCGTCAGATTCCAAATTAAACTGATCACCCCCTTGAGTGCCAAGGTCCTTTGGCAGTTTAGGGGTTAATTCCAAAAGCACATTTTCCTGTGGTTTTCCGAGTTCACCCAAGGAGAGATGAAAATATGTTCTCTCTATCCCGATGACCATTTGAATTGCTTCTTTTTTATTCGAGCCCTTTCCCTTACTGCAAAAAAAAAAATACATTTTTTTTTTTAACAGATTTATTTCCCTTTTCATACTGATCACATAATAATTCACTGAGTGGTCATCTCGCCGTTTTCCTATTCTGCAGAAATACTGAAGTAAACAACACTTTTTTTTTTAACTTTTCTCAGAACTGCTCTATAGTCTGCACCGTAAGTAGCAGTACTGGTCATTAATGGGGTAAAAAATGTAAACAAAGGTTGGGAGAAGATCATGACTTTTATTGTTACGAAAGAGACTGTTTCTATTCTACAGGCTAATACTACATCACCCTCCCCATGCACCAATTAGGGGTTGCCAAATAACTGCACAGCCTCTTGTAGTGTGTGATGCACATTCTTTACAATTCTTTATAGAGCTGTTTGTGGAATTAGCTTTTTTACATTTAGGCCCAAATGCCTATTCAACATATTTTCAACTATGTAAAAATTGCTTTAAATGGTAGATAAGATATTTGATGACCAATTGTGTTCACTTACTGTAACTTTTTCACCAATAAAGTGTTTATTGCAAAATACGTATGACCGGAGCAGCAGTCACCAGGTCATTAAGCTTTAACACATCCAAGTGTAAAGACAACCCCAAATATGGTGGTCAATATCAGTCCTCAACTCCAGTCCTCAAGACCCCCCAACAGGTCAGGTTTTAAGGATATCGCAGCTTCTGCACAGGTGGCTCAATCTGGACTGGAGTTGAGCACCTCCAGTCTGTATCACAAAGTTCGTGAGGAAGTAGCATTGTAGCTTTAATGTTATTCCTGATGAATACCTTTTACATTTTTGCCCTGCACTTTTTATGGATACATTTTTTGCTTCAAGCAGTCAGTGTCTGAATGGATAATAATGTAACAGCATAGAAAATATTCGCATCCGAATACTTTACATCATGCAACCTCCTTCTGTGAAGAATTAGCAGTACAGCATTGGCTTTTATAATAGTATAATTTGACATTGTGAGCTATATTACATAATAAAAACAGTCCAGAGTCTAACCAGATTTCGCTGTTGTGCAAAATCAAATCTTAAGAGATCTAAATAGTTCTAATATATGAAGTGTGTCTGTTATTGAAATGTGTTGCTACTTTTTAAAGTTATTGATTTGCTTTTAATAAGGACATGAAAACTTGTAGAACAAGGGATTTTATTATCCTAAACCGAAGCATGAAACTTTTGAGAACTGGGTTCAAAAAGTGTGTCCCTTTGCTCAGCGGGACGGTGCTTCCCTTCAAATAGATCAATACCGTTACTCTTTTATACATTTCAACCAGTCCGAATTCTTTCAAAATGTTTTCAGCGCCTCTGTTGGTCTTCTCTGCCAGCAGAGAGGCTAATATACTGGAAGGCACAGGTTACTCGTAAAGAGTCAAATGGAAAAGGAGGCTGGTCTTCTACACACGAAAGGTCTTCACTCACACAAGGTATCCTTATATTGCTCAGCAGCAGTTCATTAGTTTGGGATTTGCTTTTGCCATGACCTATCCTACTGCCAAAATGTGCTGGGGTTTTTTGTTGTAATTTGTTGTTTGTTACCCATGTATTTTGTTTCCGCGTGCTTTTAAACTGGTTTTATTTTGTGAAATGAATTGAAATACTGTAATTTATGACAATGTTAAATCATGAATGATACAATAAATGTGTGAATATTTAAAGCATTGTTTCTCTCAATATATATGGATTTCCGCGCTCGCTCTGTCCCACGTGTCTGTGGTGTTCTGCAGATCTCTTGCAGCCGCCCGCAGGAGAACTCCACAATCTCCTAAAACGTGAGCCCCCCTAAAGGAGCTCACAATGCAGCAAAAAAAGTAAAAAAGAGCAGAAAGCGCACTGAGATGCAGTATATGGATGTGTATTAAAAATGTCCCAAGACAGGACCATACATTACATCAGCGGTGCGCAAAGTGGGGGGCGCGACGAGATTCGCTGCGGGGGGTGTGGGGTTTACAGAGGCTCTGCGCGCTTCTCAAAGGCATTTAAATTAATGTCGGGGGAGCTGCAGTGCCTCTGTAAACTTCTCCTTACCTTGATTCAGACGGCTCCTGGTGAGGCGTTGCCATGGCAACGCAGCATCAAATGACGCTGCGGGGTCATTTGACGTCACTTGAAAATTCTGCTGTGTGGTCGCTCTGCATCACGCCCACGTGCATTATGGCTGCCCTCATTGACTTCCACAGATTCGTTCTCGCGGTTACTATAATCGTGGCCTAAGTTTCTGACAGCAAGTGTCCATTGGTAAAGGAGAGCACGCACAGTAGTCTACAAAACTTGCAACAATGTAATACAATCATATTCAGAAAATACAACTATAATAAATGGCTCTCAAAAAGGCTTAGACACGTAATTACTAAAAGAATGGTAAATAAATAGACACATATAATATAAAGTATAGGATGTTATCAATCTCGTATGGTATTACTCAACCGAGTACCATTCACTACATCTCAATATGTACTGCATCTTTAAAGTAGGAATATGCATCCCTAGCAGGCACGCCTATTACAATAGTTAACGTGTACGCACCCAACGACAATCAAATCCCCTTCCTAAAAAACCTTCTAGACTCAATAGAACAACAGTCTCTATCCTCCTTGATTGTAGGAGGAGACTTTAATATGGTGGCCTCGCACATACAAGACAAATCAGGCCCCACCTCCACGCGCCCATCTCCCAATCCCTCCCCAAGCGCCACTCAAGCCCAAAAAAAAGCCAAGAAATTTAGAGATATCATTGAGAACTACTCACTAGTTGACATTTGGAGAGCTCAGCACCAGGGGCAGAGGGACTATACCTTCTTCTCCACCCTTCATCAGTCCTACTCGAGGATCGATTATTTTCTAGGTACAAGTAACATCTTCCAGGCATCCTCCCAGTCAAATATTGGTCCAATCACTTGGTCCGACCATGCACCGATCAACCTTACTCTAACCCTACCCTTTGTGAAAAACAGCCAATATAAGTGGAAGTTAAATGATTCTATGCTTAACTGCCCCGACACGGAGGCAACAATACGCCAAAAACTGTCAACGTTCTTCCAAATCAATAGAGGCTCCGCCTCAACCCCAGCCATGCTATGGGAGGCTCATAAAGCCACCATCAGAGGAGACCTAATTTCAATTGCTTCATACAAAAAAAAAAAACTTAAACTCCAAAAGGAGCTTACAGAAAAGATTTCCCAACTAGAACAACAACATAAAATCTCGACGTCTAAAAAGACGCTAAAACAACTAACCTTAGCCAGAGCTGCCCTTATACACAACAAGCTTGAAGAAGTCGAAAAAGCCCTTAGATGGTCAAAACAAAAATATTTTGACAAGGGCAATAAAGCAGATAAGCTTCTGGCTTCAAAATTAAGGGGTGCCAGAGTAAAATCTCAGATAGCCAGAATCCAGACTAGTAAAGGACAGGTCTCATACATAGAGAAGGAGATAGCGCAGGAATTTGCGAACTTCTACTCAGACCTGTATAACCTTCACCCCCCAGACCAAGACCCAGTTAGCCTCACCACAATATCCCAATACTTAGAGCAATGTAAACTCCCCACCCTCTCCCCTGAAGAGATAGAGAGCTTGAATAAAAATATAACCCAAGAGGAATTATCCCAAGCTATAAAGTCCCTTAAGACAGCCAAAACACCGGGCCCAGACGTTTTTTCGAACATTTACTACAAGATGTTCATGCCAATTTTCTCCCCCTATCTTCTGGAAATGTATAATTCCTTTCTACAGGGAGAACCGATACCCGCCACCATCACAGCAGCAAATCTTGCTATTATTCACAAAGAGGGCAGAGATCCGCTCCTTTGTGGAAATTATAGGCCCATCTCCCTGCTAAATACTGATCTCAAAATCTACAGTAAGATCCTGGCAAACAGGCTAAACCCAATTCTCCCTAGACTCATCCATGTGGATCAAGTACGATTTGTGTCCAGAAGACAGGCCTCCGACAACACCCGCAAAATAGTGGATATAATCGACCACGTGCATCTCTCTGACTCCAAAGCAATGATTCTGAGCCTGGACGCTGAAAAGGCGTTCGACAGAATCAAGTGGGCTTTCCTAGACCAGACCATGTTGAGGTTTGGATTCACGGGCCCATTCCTCGAAGGGGTGAGAGCTCTCTACCAAAACCCAACAGCATATGTAAAATTATCAGGGGGCTTCTCAGACCCAATAAAAATCAGGAACGGGACCAGACAAGGCTGCCCACTTTCCCCCCTATTATTTGCCCTAGCTATTGAGCCCCTAGCAGCTTCGATCAGGGAAGAACCTGGATCAAGGGTATCCAAATCGGAGATAGAGAACACAAAATTTCGCTGTTCGCTGACGACGTAATTCTGACTCTCGCTGACCCCAAAACATCCCTCCCCAACCTCCAAAGGCTTCTGGCCCAATTTGGTCTGGTCTCTGACTACAAAGTGAACATGGACAAGTCAGAGGCCTTGAATATATCCCTCCCCCCCAGACGTGGAAACTCATCCAAACCAACTATAAATACCGGTGGAGCTCCACCCATATTAAATATCTGGGGGTCAAAATCTCTAATTCCTACAATACCCTATATCAATACAACTACCCCCCCCCCCCTAGTTAGTCAGATTAAAAAAGACCTAGAAGTCTGGAAAAATCACCAAATCTCATGGTTTGGGAGAATGATCGCAGTAAAAATGAACGTCCTTCCAAGACTGTTATATAACTTCCAAATCCTCTCAATCCCAGTCCCACAACTAACGCTTAAAAACATGTAGTCACTCCTCCTCCAATTTATTTGGAACGACAAGAGACCCAGGGTTCCTCGTTCAGTGATGCTCTCCTCAAGAACGAGAGGAGGTGTGGGGGTCCCCGACATAGCAAAATACTACATCGCAGCACAACTGAAGCAGGCTGTAGTTTGGAATTGCGACCCGGCCTCAGCTTCTTGGCTAGAGATAGAGTCTCACTACGCCCGCCCCCTCTCCTTCCAAGTGGCAATGTGGACCACCGGCAGCAGCGGAACCAGGCCACCAAGGTTTGGTCTAGGAGCAATGAGATGCACGTGGGAAGTATGGCTTAAATGCAAAGGGAAGTATGGTCTGGTAGTGTCCCCTCACAGCTCACCCCCATCTTTCGGAACCCCAAATTCCCACCAGAGTGTTCCCCAAGTCAATTTGACCAATTTCAGAGTCACAATATTAGGATGGTGGCCGATCTACTGCAGAAAGACGAGATTGCTACTTACCAGGCGCTTAGAGATAAATTCGAGATCCGAGGACTCCATTTGTTCAAGTACCTACAGGTCCGCCACTTCCTTCTGTCTCTATCCCCAACCTCCAAATCTCCCCAGCAAACTAGATTCGAATCCTTGTGTTCAAAAAGCACCTACCAAAAAGGTCTGATCTCCGAAATATATAAAGGAATGGAGCCAACTGCCACTGCACCGAACCACCGCTATATGCAAAGATGGTCAGAGAAACTAGGTCTACCAATAGACCTAGAAGACTGGGAGGAGATCTGGGAGCAGGCCACTAAAACATCAATTTGCACAACAACAAAAGAAAACATATACAAAATCCTATTTCAATGGCACACCAGACCTGTGCTGGCGGGGATGTGGTCAAAAGGGGGACATGGCCCACATTTGGTGGTCATGTCCGGAGATCCAGAAGTACTGGACCATGATCCAGACGTTTATACATGAGGTCACGGGTCTATCCCTACCCATAGACCCGCTGTCCCTGGTGCTGAGCAAACCTATAGAGGACCTACCTCCGTCAATGTCCAGACTAATAACGACCATTCTGACGGCGGCTAGATGCTCCATAGCAGCCGCCTGGAAGCAGATAAAAGCCCCTTCGAGAACGACCGTAACTAGGAGAATCAATGAAGTTATGATAATGGAGAAACTGACGGCTATGCTCCAAAAGAAAATGCCTCAGTTCCTGAACACCTGGGATCCCTGGTTAGGAAGATAGATCCAATTGAGCTAGGCCACAGAAAAACCCGGAACCCCCTCCCCCCCCCGGTCCCCGGGGGGGTGGGGGGTGGTGAGGATACGCCTGCGCGTCTCCCCCTCCTTACCCCTCCACCCCCTCCCTCCCCCTGTATGTCTCCCTCCCCCTTTCCCCCCCTCTTTTCTCCCCCTCCCCTCTTTTCCTCCCAATGAAGGAAACGGAAAATGTTATTGGTCACTGTTAGACTGTGATAAATCTTAGTGTCATGGGCTCATGACACCTCTGTATGTACTGTATTTTCTGAAAGGGCTCAATAAAAAAATTGTTACAAAATAAAAAGTAGGAATATGCATAACATATATCAAGACATGAAGCCAGTGCAATCAGGTTATATACATATAGTCATTCTAGGATAGTATCACAGTGTTATATCAGAGTATATATCTCAAAGCAAAAATTACTATATTGGAAATAAAGTAATCCTGACCTATCAATATGGGTGTATTTTACAGGAGTAATGGTCATTTTTGTCTTTACAACAGCATTCACTTTTATTTTTATGGATTGCACTGATATTTTAGCAATTATTCTACATTTTTGTTTCTTGGAAACAACAGAAACCACAAACTTTGTGGTGGGGGGGAGAATAAAAAATATATTTTTTTTCCCAGGTTTTATTCAAACGTTCTCAGTGACTAAATATACTGTAGGTTTTACTGCTTACGTACATAGACCAACAAAATGAAACTATGTCAAGTATAATTGCACTAGGCAATTATGTGACTGTATGGCATGGAACTTAGCTGTATGAATGTTGGGTGATAGGGCGGGACAGATGTCATCCTGTCAACTACTGCAGGTTAACTTGACCCGAAGTATAATTAAAAGTAGCAGCATATTCTAGGTTATTACTATTAAGAAAGAAGGTTATTTATATTAACAGTTACTTTACTTTGTAATGCAGTAATGAAGCTATTACTGGGTGACTGAGGGTGTGCGCTGTGGAAACTTGTTAGCAAAGTATAATGCTTCAGTGCTATTTTAAGATGTTCAAAGGGAGAGCAGGAAGATAGGTAATTATTTTATTTTAGCCAAATAAAGTTATACATTGGGGTGTGGAAATACGGTAAACTTGTGAGTGACAACATTTGCAAATCATATAAACAACTAGAAACCTTTCTTTCTAACCAAATACTGTAGTGCCGACGATTATTCTAAAACAAACCTGGGGCAATCTCCAAAAAGACCCAGGTACATGCTGGGTACATGCTGCAACATTTCACACATTTCTGCAGACAGACTAATGGCCCATTGGATTAACAGCAGGAGTCCCTGGCAGTCCCATTCAAACTGAATGGGACTGCCAGGAACCCCTGCTGTGTTAATCCAATGGGCCATTAGCCTCTGCAGAAATGTCACTGAAATGTACCCAGCATGTACACAGCATGTACCCAGCATGTACCTGGCTAGTTTAAGGCAAGTTTTAGAATACTTGTTGGCTCGTCTGTACATCCAGTTCATACCTTTGTGCCTTCGTTGTGGCTTCAACACAGTCCAAAGGTGTTTTCCATGTTCACACGTTCCTCAGAGCAGTGCAGAGGGATAAGAGTCCAATTTCTGTCATCTGCTCGGGGGAATCTCTCCCTTCCACCTTGTATGTCTCATTCCGCTCAGGTGAACGACAGAAAGGAAAGAAAAGTACACAAACTCCACATTCCTTAAGGAGGTCAAAATCCCTTTATCATTACCTCTTCAGCTCTGGTAAACCAATGTTATGCTAGGTTTTTGCAAGCCCCAAGCAGAAAATATGTTTGGGAGTACTTCACCCATTCAGTATATCCACACCTGTGAGCACGTTACGTGCATACGGGACAAGGGTTAATACACAGCTACCTACTGTAGCTCTAGCTGACCTATTTTTCACCTTCTGAAAACGTCCCTCAAATTAATAATATCTCCCCTCACTCCGTCCCAATATACATTCTGTCACAAACAGCACACTAATGGCCTCGTAACTTACTGTAGATTTTATTTATTTATATAAATGTTTTACCAGGAAGTAATACATTGAGAGATACCTCTCGTTTTCAAGTATGTCCTAGGCACAGAGTTATAAAAAATACATGGTTACATTAAAAGAACAGGGTTATACAGTGAATTCACAGACATTTCATGGACAGATAGAGTTGGAAAATTGGGTACAGGGGATAAAGGGCTTATGAGTTTCAGATAGAAATAGAGCAGCTTTAACATCACTTTAACATCAACCAACATCAGCGAACAGCAGCAAATGGCTCACACCCTTTGACTTCCCTTCGGCTGTGCCAAAGGCTGTGCGCCTCTGGGGCAACGCAGATGTACACTGGGGTGGCTGAGATTTAATCTGATGCATCTGTGAAAAAAAAGATCTTTTCTTTGTGTCCCCATGGCTCATTAACATTCCAGTGGGTGGGGTTGCCGATTCCACAAAGAACAAGCACATTTTAACCCTTAGCACGCTGGTCCTGTGCAGAGGGGAGCAGTTCTTGGGGGGTGGGCCCCATCAGGATGTGCGCCTTTGGGGCAACGCAGATGAACACTGGATATACAACCACGGTTAATACACACGGCTACTCTAGCCAACTCACCTTTCTCCTGCACAAGGTACTTTCAATGAGTTCATATTTACCCCTTACTCAATTGCAATCATATCTATCCGCTATCACCACCCAAGAAATATGCAAAAATATGTAGTTATACATCTGCTAGGGTCTCAAGTCCCTATTTATAAAAGAAAAACTACGCACGTAACACACAAAAAAATCTGTTGTGACAAAATGTGTCCAAAAATGTACTTTACTGTCTACAAAGCAAGCAAACAGTTCTATCAGCCCAAAGCATCGCTTATTAAAGTTTGTTTTTCATATATAAAAAGATAGTGCTTAGAAATCCCTATACAGTACATTACCATATGTAACAGGTCCTGTCCCAGAGAGGTCACTGGAGTAAAAGATATGAAATGGAGATAACCAATAAAGTGTAACCTTAATATAAACGTTTACTTTACTAGCAACTAAAGACTTGTAAGCATTATTCCTTTCTTTTTTAGATTTCACTGTTATGGTTGTCAGGGCCGGCGAGAGGGGGGGGCAGTCAAGACTGGAATCCCAGGCCCGGTGGAGGAGGGTGCATGGTCCACCCCATCCCTTGCCATCCTTAGCTCTGGACCACTCCCCAACTAAATAACTGCAGTCCGTCACCCCAGTACCAGTATTTGTATGTATGTTGTATAATAGAACTATAGAAACAAACCACCACTGTATTATTAGAATTGTGAATCTTTAATTTGTGTTGGCCCATCGTCTCCATTCCCTGCATGAACACACGTTTGGGATTAGTTTGGGGGATTCCAAACTAATTAGAATAGAAAAGGCAGTATGACCAACCAACGGTTTAATGATCCTCTGATCCTGATTACTTAAGACGAGCCAGACCGATTTTTGGTATTATATATCCCATATCAGGGTTTTTTACTTGGGAGAATATGCGCTGAGCGTCATAGGGAATGAATCACTGCAAAGCCATGGCAGGTAATCAGGTGGCCACCCCACCAAAGAATGTAGTGATGTTAAACATAAAAGATGTAAAAATAAATCACCTTCAAAGAGACTGTTATTGTATAAATATACTGCTGTGTCAGGGGGTTGGGGTAGATTTCGACACACAGTAGATCATATAAATTCTTAGCATCGGTGATACTGGAATGAAATAGTTTCAGTGTTCTTTGTGGGTTTTGTGCACTACAGTGAGTTGCATGGAGCTTCAGGTAAACTTCTTAAAATACACAGGTGAGAACGCTGCGGAATCTCTGCAATGAACTCTGGGCAAGAAGCCTAGTTTAATATTGAGGTTTTAATAGGACATTGTCTTTTACCATGACTGAAAATGCTCAAAGTTGTACAACTAGTTAACAAGTGAAACCCAAAAATGTAAACATCTTGACAAAGTAAGAGCCATCTGAGATACATTTCTGAGGATACTAGAGTTTTGCTTTCATAACAAAAAGATGTAATCGATATACTGTAGTATTTCACACCACCGTATGTCCGTAGTGCAAGAGGGACACAACGCATATGCATTCTCCAAATCCCCAAAGCTTCCAGTAACACTAGTCTGCGATCCAATTATGTTACCACTACATACTGAACATAATATTCGGCCCAAAATATAATCTATAAGATGGTTACAAATAGAATAAAACGTCTTCAGTCTGCAATACACTGGAACCCAAGAAATGATAAGCAGTCTCTAGGATAGCAGAAGTCAATTTAAAGAGATAAACCTTCCAAGGTGTGTGATTATAGCAGACGAGTCTTAATAGTAGTTTGATGACCTTTTTAATTAATTTTTATATTTTTTGACTCCTCTGTGGGTTGATAAGTTACATGCACCTCTCCACCAAGGATGGACTTATGGTCAGCAGTAGAGTGAGGAAACAATGGTGAAGTAATACTACTATGTTCATACACAGAATGTAATAATGTAGCCCCATAAGAGCTGCTTAATCGAGCTTTCTCGGAGGTAAGAGGTCTTCTGTGGAGAGGCACCACTTCCTAATGTCCTCTAACGTTAGAGAAAACTCTGGACACCTCAGAAGGACAGAACTACTAGGGTAAAGGGACAATCCGTGCTGATATAACATCTCTATGCAATTGTTTTTTATTACCATTACCATAAATAATAATTTCTTTTGTGTTTTTTAGTTATGAATTTCCCATAGAATGAAAAAAACCTATATAAAAATGGCAAAACTGTAAAAGAACAAAAACCCCACATAATCAGATGCTTGATACTCTTGGTTTTGACAAAGTCCAATATGAATAATGTGTGAAACTCCGTTTGACGTCGAACGGCTTATCCGACGCCGCATAATGCAGTCCGCTCAATGTATTTTTCCGACATCAGAACCGCTTATCCGACGTTTGCCGCGGATTAACCAGGACCTGCAATCCGAAGGTCCATTTTCCGTGGGCCGTTTGCGGGACGGATTCCTGCGGATAACCGAGGACCGCCTGTATATTCGTTCTAACCTAAAATTATACTCAGCTCTGCAATCGCTGATTAAAATTGATACAAGTTTAATAATAAACTGAGCCAAATCAGACAAACTACTAAAAGTGATCTGAAAAAAATCTTAATAAAAAAAAATAACAAAAAAACTTAAATGTTAATAAAAACTGTTGCAAAAAAATATTGTGCAATGGGGCGAAGTGCAACGAGTAGCAGTTACTGTAAACAGTGCAAGCAGGATGAACTGCTGAAATGCTATAGTGTAGCACAGGGTGCGCAAACTATTCGCGCTGCGCCGCCCTGTCTACTCCCCCCCGGTGCTCGCGCCCCAACTTCCTTTCCAGCGTGTGGGGGTCATGTGACATCACGCCATGACCCCGCGGCATCATTTGACGCAGCGTTGCCATGGCAACGCGTCGCCGAAGACCCGGCTAGCAGCAGGTAAGTTACAGAGGCTTCACAACTCCCCCGGCATTTAATCTAAATTCCGGGGGGAAGAATGCGGGGCCCCTGCAACTGCTCACACCCCCCAGCAACCACACCGCTGGTCTAGCACAGGGGTGCACAAATTGGGGGGCACAACATTTTGATGGGTGGGTGCAAAGTGAAGCAGGGTGGTGATAGAGGCAGGCGGGGGAAGATTGCGCGGCGGTAGTGGGCAGCCATAGTGAAGCAGTCGGCAGTGTAGTTGGAAGTTGCACGGAGGCAGAGCAGGACGGCCGGGGAGGAGCGCCCCCCAGTGGTCCAACCCAGAAATATTTCTTACTTCCAGTGTCTATGCTGCTACAGCGCGCTCCTCCCCGGCAGTCCTGCTCTGCCTCTGTGCAACTCCTAACTCCTCTGCCAGGTGCTCCTCTGCTTAACTCTAGCGGCCTGTCGCCATTATCATCTCCCGCTGCCCACCTCTATTATTACCCTGTTCATAGGTAGGCATGGAGTAGGGCATGAGAGCTGGAGTGGAAGAGAGAGAGAGGAGGGGGAAAGAGAGAGGAGGGGAGGAGAGGAGAAAGAGGGGGAGACATGGGATGAAATGAGGAGGGGTAGAAATGGGATGAAATGAGGGGGAGAGATGAGGAGGGAATGAGAGGAGGGGAGAAATGGGATGAGATGAGGAGGATGGGGAGATAAGGAGGGGGAGAGAGGATCAGGGAGAGGATGGGGGGAGGGGGAGTCAATATTATTTTATACTACTATGCTGATTTATTTAAAAACAGTAGCAAAAGAAGAAAAAAGCAGCGGTCTGCCAGAGAGCCAGGTGGTATAAAAGTGTATACATTTTATTCAAAAAATGAACATCACCCGAGGGGGTTGTGCAACCTCCTACGCGTTTCCTTGTTAAAGGACATTACGTCCGAAACGTCATGTTTTACAAAATGTTATACCGATTAATTCAAAAAAGGCATGGGCTGCCCGACTAATATCACGGATGAAAAGGAGGGCTCGGTGTAAAAAGTTTGTTCACCCCTGGTCTAGCAGGCTACAGTAGGTTAATTTGTTTTCACTTCAGTGTTTTTATTTGTGCTTCTCATTATTGGATGCTGCACCCTTTTGAGCCATGCTATTTTTACCACTCACCAGCATAACGACACACCCTTTTATCCTACTCACAACAGAAACACTCCTTCCCAACATTCCAATCTTGCATGGGTGTGGGTGTGTGGTAGGTTATTGCGTCATAAAGCATGTAGCTGTAACTTAAAGCTGCAGACAAGCAGTATCCTACATGTGTTTTTTTTTAAATTAATCAGTTCTATACTATGAGAAAATACTAGTAGCATTTAAAAAATAAAAATTCAAAAAACCTCTGCATGACATTTTTTATGTATTACAATGTAACAAGCATTTTTTGTTTCTATAGCAACCATTTTACAAAATCACACCCCTTTCCTCTTCGGAAACAGGCTCTGGCACACCACTTTTTCAGTCCTTCCCACTCTCTAGCAGTTCACCAATTATATCTAGTGACTGCCTGGTCACATAATCTTCCCCACAGAACTTTACATCTTTGGTCCTCTTCTGCTGCACTGTCAGTCATTTAGTGAACTCTCGAGCCGAATCTTCGGTGATCGATAACTGGAGAATGGATCGATCAGCAACTTAGCTAATTACTTATCATTGTGTGGATTGTATTGATGTACATACTGTATAACAGGGGGAAAAAATAAGTGTAAAAAAACCCAGCTTGGACTGCGGCTTTAACACAACCAGTTGCCTATTCACATCACAGTGAAAAATGTGTTAAAGAAGTAACAACAGAAACATAAAGAAATATAACAGTCCATTTATTAAACTGCAAAAGTGTCGATCAGTGAACTATCACACGGCAACTCCCATTGACTTCAAAGTGGCCCGTTCGACATAGATGTAAATGTTGTGCATCGCATTGATTTGAAATATCTGCTTCAGAAGGGAATGGTTTAATGATGGTGCCCATAGAGCACAATCCCACAGGAAGTTCCATTTAAGCCAATGGGAGTTTCCGTGCAATATTACCCAATTGGCACTATCACAGTGTAATATTTAACATCAAAATGCAAATGAGGCCAGCATTGAAAGTAAGTTCTCAACCCCCAGATATGGAACACACTGAAAACAATGGCGCTCATTCTCAGGAGGCTGGATTACTCCTGGGCTTGACAGTGTTCATGAAGAAGACATGAAGGCAGAGGGTGTCATGAATCCCAAGAGGTTAAACAAAAGCTGTCATTCAAACCTAAATCTACCTAAAACTGCCGGCCTCTCTCCAGTGAAGCAGTACTGCAAGAAATTGTGAGAATATAGTACTGGGAATTACCTGAAGAGACATGAGAGTGAATGAATTGGGTTCAAAAGCAAACAAAATCCAGAAGGGTGAAGAAATTAAAATTGAAGTGGACCATTGTTTCTCACAGTTGATACTCGACTGGATTCCAAGGGAAGATAAAAGACCAAGGCGATGACCAAAAATAAGATGGGAGGATGAAATCAGAAAATGTGTTGGAGCAACATGGATATGAGAGGTGCCGTGCCACAGGGCATGACCTGGAAGATCACAAGGACTGATGATGATGACGATATATCTGTGTATGTAAAATACAGTTAGTTAAACCAGTCCCTTCTGAAGAACATATTTCAATGTCAATGTAATACAGGAAACAGAAGGATTGTGAATAAGCAAAAAAATTCATTCTTAAAATCTAATTTCATGCACTGTGCACTGTATATGCACAGTGCTGATCAAGATGGCCGCCTGAACAGTGTGGGCTGTACCCAAGCTGAAAACTTTGCAATTAAACCAGAACAAATTCACTCCAGAGACATTGGAACCAAATTTAAAGCATGCCGCCAAAGCGAAGAAAAGTCTCTCGCTTCTTTCAGATGAAGCAGACCTTGCCAACACTGTGTACAAAAGGCACCTCGCCATGCGGTTATGAGCTCGGACTCTGAGACCAATATAGAACTTAGACCTCCTACTAAAAAAGACATGGATCTGGCTGAAAGAACTAAAACATACCTTTCAGAACACATTGCCCAAAGAAATGAAATACAGCAGGTACTGTAGAAGGTAATTGGTCAAGAAGAAATAATCTAAGAATATGGAAGAACCCTGGATTCATTCCTGTCCGGCAGACCAGAAAATATCTGCTTATCCTATTCTAGTCATAAATTCCAGACTTACCAAATGACATGTAAGAGCTCATAGGGCGCTAAGATTCAAGGACGCTGAGGGAGGCCCAGAGACATTATTATTAGAGTACTCTTTTTTTTCCCCACCAAATAATTATTACTCAAGGGAGCCAGAAAATCATCTCTAAATTTCTGCAACAACTGGCCCTGGATGCTCCAGAACACCTTTCTCTGCCCGATCAAGCACCCTCTCCATGTCTGCAGAGGAATCAATGGTCCAAAGTGAAAAACAAGAAGAGTAGAATACTTTCCCCCCAATGTTACATAGTCTTGATGCAAGAGGCACCAACCATCAATCCTGTCAAATCCCACTGATCTACAGTACCCCTACCTGGATGCTCTTTTACTCACACCTCAGTGGGCCGCCTTCGATCCAGATTTCAACTAGCACAACGCCATGTCGAGATGGGCTGTGGACGCAATTGACACATCTGTACAGAGACAGACTAGCACCACTTTGCGACCGGACAGGGCCAAGCTCAAGGTCAGATACTTGAGTGAAATGGAGAGGGTCTGAGATTTTGCTCAGGCCGAGACAGAACTGCTCAGTTTAAAGTTTACCATTAAGTTTTCTGTTCAACACTTACATATTTTCCTATTTTCATTGTTGGAAAATGTTATAGGCAAAACCTGGGTACACAAGAAAATGCATTTCTATATACTACAAGACATACTTGCTGTCTCACGATTACACATTACAATGCACCCCTATATTTCATACCCGATCCTGCTATTACCACCCCAATACCACAGAATCCTATGCCCTACTTGGTTCTGGGAACCAACCCCAGTTCAGCCTGGCACCCAGCAGCAGTATAACATCAGAATGCCGCAGTGCACTGGTAGCATGTGTCATTGATAGTAAGGTGGCAGCAATCTGCTGCTCTTTTAAATGATCCACAGTTTCCTCCTGCACAGAATCAGGCACCTCCGGCTTACCGTATAAAGGGACTTTGTGACAGCCGTTGTAAGATAAAGAAAAGTTAGAGGGTATTGCCTTCACTGGCTTTCATGTATACCACAAAGGCAGGTGGAAAAAAAATGTACCAGTAATTCATTATTATTATTTTTTTAAAGAAGCTTTTTGTAACATGCAATGTTTTTCTTGTGGCACCATAATTCTCCATCATCTGGGGATTATGATCAAATCACTCATAAACGTATTGCAGTCTGGCTCTAGAACATATTGTGACTTTTTTTTAATCCTGACATTTGTATTACTACATATATTGTCTCATGGTGAGGAGGAGGAATTCAATTTTTTTTTATCAGTAGGTTTGAGGTTCCACTCATCAAAAAAAAAAAAACAGATTCTCTGCACTTCTATTTCCTGACATCAGACACTTTGGGGCAGCCTTTACGGCCATGTCGTATTGTTCCATATTGTTCTACTTGAAAACGAGAGGTAACTCTCAATTTATTACTTCCTGGTAAAACATGTTCTAAGAGTGATAAAAACGCTATTCTCCCCTAATCCTTAAGGATGGAGGATATCGCGTGAGGCCTCTGTAAGTCCCTTACCTGGTCTCCGGCAGCATCTGGCGACGGTGTCGCCAAGGCCATGACGCTGCAGGGTCACATGACATCGATTGCCATGGCCTAAAATGCTGGAGAACATGTTAGGTGGGGGGCGCAAGTAGGGGGGGAGAGCTGGCAGGAGGGCACAGACGGAAAAGTTTGCGCACCTCTGACATAGTAGAAGAGGTTGAAAAAAGACATATACGTCTATCACATCCAACCTATGCAAAATTTAGATAACAGATGCTTTATCCTACATTTGTAGTTACAGTATATTGATCTAGAGGAAGGCAAATAAAAACCACAGTGAAATATCATCTAATGATAGCTCATAATTGGAAAAATAAACTCCTTCCTGACTCCAAATATGAGCAATCAGGTTTCTCCCTGGATCAATATCCTTACAATGTTTACTCATTTGGTATATCCCTGAATACCTTTCATTTTTAAAAAGATGACCAACCTTTTTTTGAACATATCTATTGTATCTTCCATCACAGTCTCCATGGGTAATGAATTCCATATTTAACTGCCCTTACTGTAAAGAACCCTTTGCTTTGTTGCTGGTGAAATCTCCTTTCCTCCAACCCTAAGGGTTGACCCTATGTTGTTTGTACTGCTCATGGAATGAATAGTCCTTCTGAAAGCTCCCTGTATTGTCCCGAATATATTTGAATATAGTTACCAGGCTTACAGGTCTGTAATTCCCCGGTTGTGATCTATCTCCCTTTTTAAATATAGGCACTATGTCGACTTTACGCTAATCTTGTGGTACTGAGCAGGGGGAAATGGAGTCCTTGAATATTAAATGTAATGGTTTGGCTATTACTGAACTTAGCTCTTAAAGAACTCTTGGAAGAATGCCATCGGGGCCAGATGCCTTATATATTTTAATTTTATCAAGCTACCTATGAACTTCATTCTCAGTTAACCAATTGTTCATTAATACAGAGGTTGTGGCTTTCTCCTGTGGCACTATTATTACAATTGATTCTTCCCTAGTAATAACAGAGGCAAAGAATTTGTTTAATACCTCTGCTTTTTCCTTATTACCAAATCCAGTATTGCCCCTCTCCTGGTTGGTTCCTCAATAATTTGGGTCATGTAATTGCCTTTAAGCATCCATAAAAAACCTGTTTCCTTTCGTGGAAATGCTAATCTCATTGCCCCAGTCTATGTCTTGATAATTAAAATGACCCATTATGCAAAGGTGACCTAGTTTCGATGCCTTTTCAATTTGCAAAAGTATTTTGGCTTCATCTGTCTCACAGATATGTAGTGGATTATAACCAGGGCCGCAAACAAGGTGGGGGGGGGGACTGCTGGGACAATTGTCCCAGGCCCGGTGGCTGTTGGGGGCCCAGTGGTTGGACAAAGCAGTTGGGCCTGACCTCTCGTTGCCGCCGAGCCCCGGCTCTCCCCAGCTGAGGTCCTCCCTCCACACCTAATGTCCCTCGCTCCCTCATGCTGGTGCACGCCGGAAGCTTAGACCATTTTACTTCTGGCGCGTGCTGATGTCAGAGAGGCCCTGCACCAGAAGGTCGGCGTGGGAAAGTCAGTGAGGGAGGCTGGGGCCCTTTGGCAACTAAAGGACCGGCAGCAACTACAAGACCGACCTCCGGGCCCCCCACAGCCACCGGGCCCAGCCACTGACCTGAGACCATCCCCAAGTTAAGTCTGTATCATATATGTATGTGTTTGGTTTTTTACATTTTAAAACGTATTTGGGGTCTTTTATATGTATTTTGTTTTTTTATATGTATTTGTTTAAAAAAATAATATGTAGTTTGGGCTTTTTATATGTATTTAGTTTTTTTAAAGCTTTTTTATATACAGTATATGTATTTGGGGGTTTATATGAATTGGGGTGCTTTATATGTATTGAGGTGGTGGGGTTTTTTGTATGTATTTGTGGGGGTTGTATATATTTGGGGGTGGGGATTTTTATTGTATGTTTTTGGGGGTGGGAAGTTTTTTGTATTAGAGTGGTTTTTTTTGGTATATATTTTGTGGGGGGATTGTTTGAGCTGGGAGGGAATGAGTGTGAGGAGGGGGATTGAGTGAAAGTGGGGTAATTGACGGAGGGGGAGAGTGAGAGGATAGATGGAGTGAGTGGGTAAAGGAGAGAGTAAAAATGCCTATGATATCATACTGCTCCCTTGTAGCTATTATTTATTTATAAAATATTTTACAAGGAAGTAATACATTGAGAGTTACCTCTCGTTTTCAGGTATGTCCTGGGCACAGAGTTAAGACAAATAATACATAGTTACAAAAACAGTTGCATAAATGAACAGGGTATACATTATAAACAAGACATAGCATGCACAGTTAAAGAAAATATATATTATGGCCGTATGCAACAGTTACAGACCAGATAAAAATGTGAGACAGCCTTAGATTTAAAAGAACTTAAACTTGTTGGATGTGCGAGTCTCTGGTAGGTTATTCCAGTTTTGGGGTGCATGGTAAGAGAAGGAGGAACGGCCGGATACTTTGTTGAGCCTTGGACCATGAACAGTCTTTTGGAGTCTGATCTCAGATGATAAGTGCTGCATGTGGTAGGGGTGAGGAGCTTGTTCAGATAGCTGGGTAGCTTGCCCAGAAAGTATTTGAAGGCAAGACAGGAAAGGTGAACTTTGAGCTTAGACTCGAGTGATGACCAATCTAGTTCTTTGAGCATTTCGCAGTGATGTGTGTTGTAGTTGCATTGGAGAACAAAACGACAAATTGAATTGTAAAGGGTGTCAAGTTTGCTAAGGTGGGTTTGAGGTGCCGAGCCATATACTATGTCTCCATAGTCAATAATTGGCATTAGCATCTGCTGTGCGATACGCTTTCTGACCAGGAGACTTACAGTAGGGAGGATTTGTTCCTGTAAAGTATCCATAGTTTGGCATAGGTCTTGGTTGTCACGGTATCAATGTGCATCCCGAATGTTAAGTGGGAGTCAAACCATATGCCCAGGTATTTAAAACTAGTGACAGGGTTTAGGGCGGTGTTAGCGTTGGTTCTGATCTGGAGCTCAGTCGCTGGAAGCTTTAAAAATGTAGTCTTGGAGACTAAGAGAAGGGGCCCCAGAACAGAGCCTTGCGGGACACCACAGGTGATATCCAGGGGGTTGGTGATAGAGCCTGAGTTGGGCACATGTTGGGATCTATCTGATAGGTAGGGCTGAAACCAGTTTAAAGCATGCTTCCCTATTCCAAAGCCCTGGAGTTTGTTAAGCAGGATAGCATGATCAAGCAGTATCAAAAGCCTTTGCAAAATCTAGGAATATTGCACCAGTGAGTTGTCCCCGTTCCATTCCACACTGGATTTTATTGCAAACTTTTAGCAGGGTAGTTACGGTGGAGTGTTTGGGGCGAAAGCCAGATTGGAATTGGCGAGGGAAATTTGTCTTGGTATAGTAATCGCTTAATTGGGAGTGGACACATTTTTCCATGACTTTGGATAGAATTGGGAGAAGTGAGATTGCCCTGTAGTTTGAGACAGTGTTGTTGTCCCCACTTTTGAAGATTGGGACAACTTTGGCAGTTTTCCAGGTCTTAGGGATATGGCCTGCAGACAGGATAGAGTTGACTATTAATTCAGGCTCACCCATTTTATCTGAGATGAAGACAAGGATCAATCACAAATACCGTTTTAAATAAAATTTAACCAAGTGAGCACACTGGTGTAAAGGTGAAAAAATAAAAATAAATGTATACAGTCCTCTGAATTGGTGCAGCTCCTGAAATTGACTCAATCCAAGTCCATATATGATTGCAGAGACTGAGGGTCACATCCAGGGGTATATATAAAGAGGAAAAAAACACACATATAGTCCAAAACGAGTTTGGAAAGTTGTGATTCAAGTGAAAAAATGTGTTGTTCACTCACATTTTTCGTGAGCAAAAGAGACTATGTGATTATCAAGAATGACCACCTCGTACTGGCAGTAAATTAAGAGGTCCACTTCTGGCCCTCCTTCCACCCTATTTCTTCCTGGCGACCCTGTCCCGCCAGGCCTTTCCCCTATCCCCTCCCCCCCTCCCAGCGCCCGCTGGTGCCCCTCATGTGTCTCACCCCTCCCTCCCTTACCCGAGGCCTAACAAACTACCCTACCCACGCCAGCTCAGGCCTAGGATCTTTGAGACCCAAGAAAACCTCTTGACATGGGAATCCCAAGAGCTTCGGAGCCCAGGGCCTCGAAGGAAAACAAATAGCAATAATGTCTTCCATTAGACTCATATCAATAAACGCCAAGGGGCTTAACTCCCTGAGGAAAAGGAAACTAGTCTTGAAAGATTTTAAAAAATCCAAAGGAGACATCATCCTTATTCAGGAGACCCATTTTAATTCTCCGACCCCTCCCAACACATTTAAAAGCATGTTCCCACAGGCATACTTTGCCTCGTCCCCAAGTAAAAAACGAGGAGTAGCCATCCTCATTAGAGCAGGGACACCATTTGCCCTCACAAAAACCCACCCAGATCCAGATGGCCGATTCCTAATAGTTCAGGGTACGCTTGCAGGCACACCAATCACACTAGTCAATATCTATGCCCCCAACGACAATCAAGTTCCCTTCCTCAGAAAACTCCTTGAATCACTAGAGCAACAATCCTTGGGGTCTCTTATCATATGCGGGGACTTTAATATGGTAGCCTCCCATACGCAAGACAAGTCAAACCCCTCTAGCAACGCCCAACCGCCCCCCCATGCCATACACATCTCACAATCCCAAAAGAAAGCCAAGAAATTTAGGGACATTATGGAGGAATTCTCACTGGTAGATATCTGGAGGGCCCAGCACCAGGGTCAAAGGGACTATACCTTCTTCTCTTCCCCTCATCAGTCCTACTCGAGGATTGATTATTTTCTAGGTACGAGAAATGTTTTCCAGGGCTCTGCCCAGTCAAGCATAGGATCAATCACATGGTTGGATCACGCACCCATAGATCTAACCCTAACCCTCCCTTTTATCAAAAACACGCAATACAAATGGAAGCTAAATGATTCCATGCTCAATTGCCCAGACACAGAGGCAACTATACGCCAAAAACTCTCACTATATTTCCAGCAAAACATAGGGTCTGCCTCCACCCCAGCCATGCTCTGGGAGGCCCACAAAGCCACAATCAGAGGAGATCTAATCTCAATAGCCTCATACAAGAAAAAAACTAAATCTAAACTCCAAAAAGACCTGACAGAAAAAATTGCACAACTGGAACAACAACATAAACCCACAACATCAAAAAAAATATTAAAAAATTTAAATTTAGCTAGGGCGGCCCTTAAACAGTCTCAACTAGAAGACGTCGAAAAGGCCCTCAGGTGGACTAGACAGAAGTATTTCGATAAAGGCAACAAGGCAGATAAACTGCTGGCCGCTAAGCTAAGAGGAACTAGGGTCAAATCCCAGATAACCCGAATTAAGACTAGAAAGGGACAGGTTACATACACCGAAAAAGAAATAGCGCAGGAATTTGCGGATTTCTACTCCGATCTATATAACCTCCACCCTCCAGGCCAAGACCCAGTCAGTCTTGAAACAATTACTCGCTACTTAGAGCAATGCTCCTTACCAACACTAACCCCCGAGGAATTAGAAACACTCAATGAAAAGATATCACAGGAGGAACTGAACCAAGCCATAAGCTCACTCAAGCCATCTAAGGCCCCGGGCCCAGATGGGTTATCCAACTCCTATTATAAAATGTTTAGACCCACTCTTATCACCTCACCTCCTCAGCATGTTTAATTCTTTCCTACAAGGCGAACCAATCCCAGTCACCATCACAGAGGCAAATCTTGCCATAATACACAAGGAGGGTAGAGACCCACTCTTATGTGGAAACTATAGGCCCATTTCCCTATTAAATACAGACCTCAAAATCTACAGCAAGATCCTGGCAAACAGGTTAAATTCTATTCTCCCTAGACTTATACACGTAGACCAAGTGGGTTTTGTGTCAGGAAGACAGGCCTCCGACAATACCCGCAAAATTGTTGATATAATTGACCACGTGCATCTCACAGGTTCTAAAGCAATGATTCTAAGTCTAGATGCCGAAAAGGCATTCGACAGAATCAAGTGGACATTCCTAGACCAGACCATGAAGAGGTTCGGTTTCTGTGGTCCATACCTAGAGGGAGTGAGAGCCCTCTATCAAAACCCCACAGCCCACGTAAAACTGCCAGGGGGCCTCTCGAATCCAATACAAATTAGAAACGGGACCAGACAAGGCTGCCCACTCTCCCCTCTATTATTTGCTTTAACTATAGAGCCCTTCGCAGCGACAATCAGGAATGACAAAAGCATAAAGGGAATACCAATCGCGAGTAGGGAGCATAAAATCTCACTATTCGCGGATGATGTGATCTTGACGCTTGCGGACCCCCACATCTCCCTCCCTAACCTCCAAAGAGTCCTAACCCAATTCGGAGTAGTCTCAGACTATAAAGTCAATATGGACAAGTCGGAGGCACTAAATTTATCCCTACCCGACCAAACATGGAAGCTTATTCAAGCCAATTACAAGTATAAATGGAGTACTACCTGTATAAAATACCTGGGAGTTAAAATCTCGAACTCCTATAACAAACTCTACCAACATAATTATCCCCCCTTATTCGATCAAATCAAGAAAGATCTGGAAGCATGGAGAAAGCACCAAATATCATGGTTTGGTAGAATAGTGTCTATAAAAATGAATATTCTGCCCAGACTACTTTATCATTTCCAAACCCTCCCAATCCTAATTCCACAAGCAGTATTAAAAAATCTCCAATCCCAATTTTTCCAATTTATATGGAACGATAAAAAACCCAGAGTCCCTAGATCAGTCTTGCTTTCACCAAAAGAGAGAGGAGGTTTGGGGGTCCCCGATATAGTCAAGTATTACCAAGCAACACAGCTGAAGCAGGCTGTGGTGTGGAATTGTGACCCGGGCCTTGGCTTCCTGGTTTGAAATAGAAACCCACTATGCACGTCACAGCCCTCTCCAGTTAGCAATGTGGGCTCCAAACAGCAGTAGGACTGGACCACAGAGATTTGATCTTGGAGCAATGAGATGCACGTGGAATATATGGCTTAGAAGCAAAGGGAAGTATGGTCTGATAGCATCCCCTTCCCAGCTCACACCACTCTTCGGGAACCCCAACTTCCCACCGGGGTGCTCCCAAAGACAATTCGACCAATTTCAGGGTCATAACATTAAGCTGGTTGCTGATCTGCTGCAGAAAGAGGAGATCTTGACTTATCAAGAGCTTAAAAACAAATATCAATTTCATGACCTCCACCTATTCAAGTACCTACAAGTCCGCCACTTTCTACTAGCACTGTCCCCAGCAGCCAAATTCCCTCCACTCACCAGGTTCGAATCTCTCTGCATCAAAAACAGATACCAGAGAGGCCTGATATCCGAGATCTACAAGGGTCTGGAGCTCGGATCTCGGGCTCCTACTCACCGGTACATGCAAAAATGGTCAGAGGACCTCCAGATTCAAATAGATCAGGAAGACTGGGCAGAGATCTGGGAACAAGCTAAAAAAACATCAATATGCACAATAACAAAAGAGAACATCTATAAAATTATGTATCAGTGGTACCTGACTCCAGCCAGACTGAGCCAAATCTACCCCGGCACATTGGATCTTTGCTGGCGGGGATGTGGTCAAAAGGGGGACATGGCCCACATTTGGTGGTCATGTCCAGAGATTCAGAAGTACTGGAACATGATCCAGACACTTGTAGAGGACACAACGGGACTTACTCTCCTGTTTGACCCGCTGATCCTGGTGCTGGGCAAACCTATAGAGGATGTCCCCTCCCCGATGTCCAGGCTCACCACGGCCATATTAACAGCAGCCAGGTGCTCAATAGCAGCGGCCTGGAAACAGATCAAGCCTCCCCCAAGGACTACTGTGATCAGGAGAATAAATGAGGTAATGTTAATGGAGAAGCTCATGGCCATGCTCCAGAAAAAGATACCCCAATTCCAGAATACCTGGGAACCCTGGCTAGGGAGATAGAACTAGAGAAGACCACACAAAGGACATCCTAAAGCGGGCAAACTCGCCACACACTCAAATCGAAGATATGGACACGGCCCCAGACCCCCCCCCCCCCACACCCCCCCCTCTTTTCCTCCCTCCTTCTCCCCTGTTAGTACTCCTCCCCCCTCCCCATAGCCCTCTCCCTTCTTATCTCTCCCTTCTCCCTTTCTTCTTCACCTCTTTCCTCACTTGTGGAAAACGAGAAAAAGACATTGATCGAAATGTATAACTATCTTGGGCTCAAGATAACAATGTATGTAAAAATTTTGCTTGAAAAATGACCAATAAAAGAAATTGTTACAAAAAGAATGACCACCTCGTATGTTGATCTGATAGTGATGTCCGTCAGGCTACACAGCCGGATGTGAACGTGTAGAGAGACATGTGGAGGAGGATCACATATTTATCTGTTAGGCTTCTTGCAAGCATGCATTTAAGGTTTGTCCAGTGTGTGCTACTGTTATCCTATCTGCTCCTGTCTTTCTAGTGTATGTATGTATGTCTTTATTTATATAGCGCCATTAGTGTACTCCAATTATATTTAGTCTTTAGAAGTGTTCTAGTATTATCTGTATTTAATATGGGTGTCTCCCTGCTTGTCATACTCCCACTTGCCCCCATTCTACCTCCATTACCCCTTGCTATTTCCCCATCCCTTTTTATTCTATTTAGTTCATTATCTGTTTCTTTCCTCTCCCCCTCCATCCTAGTTTAAAACCTCCTCCAACCTTTTTAACATTCTTCCCCCTAGCACAGAAGATCCCTCTTCATTGAGGTGCAATCCATCCCTACTATAAAGATTGCACCTCTCAGAAAAGGAGTCCCAGTGCTCTAAAAACCCAAAGCCCTCTTTCCTAAACCGCTTTCTTGCCATGCATTTACCTCCCCAATTTCCGACTGTCTCCCTGGGGTAGCGCAAGGCACTGGTAGTATTTCAGAAAATACTACCTTGGAGGTTCTTGCCTTAAGCTTGAAGCCTAGACCTTGAAATCATTATTTAGGTGTTACTTACTCACAAACATTTAATTGCTTACTCTTATACTTCCTTGATAGTTCTAGATATGTTAAAATGCTCAAATCATGAAATGCTTTAAAAACATATAATTTCAATTAAAAGATAAAAACAATATGGAAGGATAGATGGCTTAGGAACTGATTGCATATAGGTAAGTATATACAGCTCAATCCTGTTATAGCGTTATCTGCTACAATGCGGATCCGCTTATAACATGGTCTGACTGTGGCTCCCGATTTATAAACATCTGCAATGGTTTTTTTTTTTATAATATTCAATGCTTTATTGACTTACCCGGCATCTGCAGTTCTCTCCTCTCTGCAGCTCTCTCCTCTCCCTGCAGCTCTCTCCTCTCCCTGCTTCATCAGGCTACGTCCATGGTCCACAGCTTTCTATTTGACTTTCGTGCACAGAGGAGGGTCACATGACCCTTCCCTGACAAATAGCAGTGAATACATTTTATATAATACACATGCAGGAATTGAACCCATGACCCTACATATGTTAGTAGCAATTCTCTAGCTGCTACACCATAGGGTTGGTGTGATGAATCTGACTCTATAAACACACTTAACATCTACTGCAGAATGCAATCCAATAAATGTTAAGTTTGTTTCTAGAGTTAGATTTACCACACCAACCCTGTGATGTAGCAGCTAGAGAATTGCTACTAGCATATGAAGGGTCATGGGTTCGATTCCTGAATGTGTATTATATAAAATGTATTCTCTGTTGGGCTATTGATTTGGCAGAAACTAGTCGATTTCAATACTTTCAAATTAGACATTGGATATCACAACCACATATTAAGAACACTGTAATACAATAAACTACACTTTTTGAGGATATCATTACTCTTTCTACTTCAGGTCTTATATCATCTATCTACAATATACTTATTTGGATCCATAGTAACATACAACCTAAGTACTTTTCAGCTTGGGAAAGAGATGTGGGGCATACAATTTCTGATATTCAATGGTCTGAAATCTGGTTTAGAACATCTTCATCATCCATTTGTACTCTTCATTGGTTAAATTCCTATAAGCTTCTTTTTCATTGGTATTCGGTACCCTCCAGATTAAAACAAATATATCCTATAGTCTCAGACAAATGTTGGCATAACTGTTCCATAGAAGGTTCTTTTTTTCCTATATGGTTGTTTTGCTATTAAATACGAACCTTTTGGATACAAGTTTTAGAAGTCTTAAAGGAAATTACTTGTTTTAGTCTCCAATTGGATCCTTTAGTGATTTTGTTGGCTGCAGTATATGTGGATGTGACGATGGGGAGGATTTGGCCCGGGATTAAAGGGGTTACACCCCAATTGGCCACCCCCTGACCTCACCAGGGAGACAAGGGTTAACTGGGCTGAGGTCCAGAAATGTGATTTAACCCTTGTTATAACATGAAAATGTGTATTCCCCTGTTCCCAGGTTTTATTGTTATATCAGTGTCTGCATCACACACACACTAGGATCCATCCGGGAGTACAAGGGTTAATAGTCCTTTAATGATTATAGCCCTTTGTGTAATTTTCCCGCCTTTTCGGGCACCATTTTGCAGGGTCCCATAGGCCGCCATTAGGGCTCAATGCATTCTAATGGCGAATCTTGCTGTTTTGGTCCTGTTTCCTGTGAAGACCAGCAGATGGCGTCCGAGAGGAGGAGCGGCATTTTCCCATTGTAAGTCAATGGGCCCATTGACTTCAATGGAGATTCCTCGAAGGAGCTTTCCAGGAACGAGTTGGCTGCCGTCCAAACCGCAAAACCGCAAAGCGGATACTTTTTCTAAAAGAGAGCTTTGATCACTTATTAGCCAAGTTCAACGACAAGTGGCGTGGGAATAAACAGTTCTAGAGCACCTAGAAATTAAATTCTTTTTGCCCCTAGTTCCTAGGCCTCCCCCCACTCGACCACCACCGGGTCCCCGAATCCTGGACTCCCGATAAGGGTCGAACCGAGAAGAGCGGGTCGCGCCATAGGTTCCAATGGCGACGGCAGAAACAGCTCAAGAAAACGGCTAAGTGTGAAAAGCTGAAATTTAGGAATCCATAGCTCCGGTTCCGGAGGGACCAGAGGACCAGGGTTTGGGGTACCTGTAGTCACTGCTCCGGCATCGCTGCAGAACCATCCTTGACCCTCTTGGACCAACCCGACAGAGTATGGACCCCCTTGAAAGTTCGGGACTTTTCCCATAGACTCCAATGGCGGCCAATCTCCATTGACAGGCTATGGCGGAAAACCCCCATTGACTTCAACGGCGGCGTCGCCCCGTTGAATGTCTATGGCGGCGGATTCCCATAGCCGCCAACGGCGGCAGTTTGCCATTGAAAGTCTATGGCGGCGGAGCCCGTTGTTTTTAATGGGGATTTAGTGAAAAACCGTGATTTAATTTACAGCGGAGTTTTTTATATTAAAATAGGAAACGGTTTAAGGTGTAATTGTATAACTCCGGTTCCGAAGGTCGTAGCAAGTCTCAAATTGGACCATAGGGTGTCCCAGTTCCCGAATTGAGAACTGGGAAGTTTGGACCCGCTGGACCCAACGGAACCGGATATTTTAATATGTTTGTGTTTTATCTTTAATGCTGTGTCCCAAAGCAGGGATAAAACCCAGAGGAAATTCCTTTGCATACCAGGGTAGCATATGGCCGAGCGTTCACGAGCTGCGGAAAAGATGACCCAGTTAGCGGCATCCTCTGATGGCTCCCGCCCAGCCAGGGCGACAACCCTCCTCGGGACATCTCCTGGAGAACCTGGACGGGCTGCATCAGCAACAGCAGCAGAGAGCGGCGGCCATCCACCTGATCCCGGCGGAGAACCAGCGGCGGCGGCGGAGAAGAAGCCACCACTCCGGCATCCTGCCGGCGGCAATTTTATTTGGGGGGAGGGTTGGGGTGTGCGGGAGGTGGGTGTTTCACATTGTTTGGCGGAGTCGCGATTCCCAGTGATGACCGGAGCCCCACAATCCACGCCGGCGACCCTGCATCAAAGCCGGGTACTGCTGCGGCAGCTACCCAGGGCTCGCCCATGGCGGCGGCGGCAGAAGAGCCATGATTCCGGCAAAGTGCCGGAGCCCTTTCTGAGTGGGGGGAGGGACAGGGATTGCGGGAGGGGGTTAGGTTACCAAGGTTGCATGGAGCTGTGTTTCTCCACAAAGACCTGGGACCCCAGTCCTGCATCGATTCCCCTGTGCCAACCCCAGGCGCTGCTGCTGCGGCGACCCGTTGCTTCCCGGCCCAGATGATGCCGGCGGCGGCCACTCCAGTCCCCCTGCAATTGGGACCAACGAAGGCGGCGGTCTCTGCGGGGACCAGCGAGGTAAGCCAGACCAAGTCGCAGGCTGACCCTGACTTATTTTTCCCTATGACTGTACCCTGTTGTTTCATATATATAGGTCACTATAGGGGTGACAGGATATAGGGGCACCGGGGGAGGGGAAGGAAAGGCAGTTTGTAGGGCAGCTAGACTTCCCCATTACCCTGGCGGAGCAGCAAGGGGACTCTCGGTTAAGAGCCCCATTGTTGCAGCCTGGCTGTGGGCCGGAGGTATCAGGGGTTGTGGCAAAGTTAGACCACCCCCAGATTTCAGGGATAGTGGCAAAGTTAGACCACCCCCAGATTACCTGCCGGCCAGAAGCTAAGGTGGGTGCATCTGCACCAGCAACCCTGAGCTCATCCCCGGTAATGGGGAGACAGTGTCAGGGAGATGGCCTCACTCAGGTGTCCCTAGGATCCAGGCTAGGATTAGCTAGGTAGAAGCAGAGTGAGGGGAGGCTGCAGGTAGGTAGCCAGCATCAGATCTCAGTGGGAGAAGAATGGCTAGTGGAAGCCGGGGAGGGACAGCAGCAGGTATGGCAGCTAGAGTTTCCCATTACCCTGGCAGAGCCTCAGGGGGTTTCTCAGATCACCAACCCCCTGTTGCAGCCTGGCTATGGGCTGGGGGTATTCTGGGCAGTGGCAAGCTTGTGCCACCCCAGGGATGCTTGCCAGCCAAGAGCTAAGGCGGTTGCATCTGGAGAGGTGTCCCTGAGCTCATCCCTGGTAAGGGGGAGACAAGGTCAGGGAGGTAGGTGCACTCAGGTAGTTCCAGGGTCTGGGTTAGGATTGCCCAGGGGAGAGAGGAGTGCAGGTGGGCTGCCGGGAGGTAAGCAGCAGGAGTCATCAGCAGGGGCTGAGGTGCTGGGCCTAGGGGAGGCTAGGCAGGGAGTCACCGTGGAGCAGGGGGAGATAGGAGGTCAGTGGGGTGTTAGGCCGCTGGCAGAAGCTAGGGATGGGCTAGGTAGGCAGAAGGTCCCTTGTTCTGACGGGCCAGGAGTGATCCCCCCGACAGATTCCCCAGGATTCCCAAATGAGGGGCTGTGGGTAGATAGGCAGCCAGGGAGGAGAGTCAGGAGTATAGCAGAGCAGCTACAGGTGGGCACAGAGCCAGGGCAGGTAGGATCCCTACAGGATAGTGACATAGCTCTTTCCCAGACTTGGTTGACAGGAAAGCGACGGTCTGTGCTGGATAGCTGGTGCAGAAACATGCCAGTCTCTGGGCAGTGTGCAGCCTGGTCTGCAAAGGGGCCCCTTCACCATGGACTTGGTTTACCAGGCACTGGGTGGGGGGCAGAGGGAGGCAAAGGAGAATGCCCGGCGGCCACGGTGGAGCCCTGCTCCGCAGGATCTGGACTTTACAATCCACTGTGGCCAGGACAATGTACTGGACAATGCCGGAGGACAATTTTGCCAGGCCAACCCCTCAGGACTTATGGAGTGCTTCAAGGGTGCCAGTGGTATCCCAGTGCCAGGGCGAGGCAGCTGGGGCACCAGGCACCCATTGAGCAGAGGAAGTGTGATCATGGGGAGGATTTGGCCCGGGATTAAAGGGGTTACACCCCAATTGGCCACCCCCTGACCTCACCAGGGAGACAAGGGTTAACTGGGCTGAGGTCCAGAAATGTGATTTAACCCTTGTTGTACATGAAAATGTGTATTCCCCTGTTCCCAGGTTTTATTGTTATATCAGTGTCTGCATCACACACACACTAGGATCCATCCGGGAGTACAAGGGTTAATAGTCCTTTAATGATTATAGCCCTTTGTGTAATTTTCCCGCCTTTTCAGGCACCATTTTGCAGGGTCCCATAGGCCGCCATTAGGGCTCAATGCATTCTAATGGCGAATCTTGCTGTTTTGGTCCTGTTTCCTGTGAAGACCAGCAGATGGCGTCTGAGAGGAGGAGCGGCGGTTTCCCATTGTAAGTCAATGGGCCCATTGACTTCAATGGAGATTCCTCGAAGGAGCTTTCCAAGAACAAGTTGGCTGCCGTCCAAACCGCAAAACCGCAAAGCGGATACTTTTTCTAAAAGAGAGCTTTGATCACTTATTAGCCAAGTTCAACGACAAGTGGCGTGGGAATAAACAGTTCTAGAGCACCTAGAAATAAAATTATTTTGCCCCTAGTTCCTAGGCCTCCCCCCACTCGACCACCACCGGGTCCCCGAATCCTGGACCCCCGATAAGGGTCAAACCGAGAAGAGCGGGTCGCGCCATAGGTTCCAATGGCGGCGGCAGAAACAGCTCAAGAAAACGGCTAAGTGTGAAAAGCTGAAATTTAGGAATCCATTGCTCCGGTTCCTGGAGGGTCCACAGGATCAGGGTTTGGGGTACCTGTAGTCACTGCTCCGGCATCGCTGCAGAACCATCCTTGACCCTCTTGGACCAACCCGACAGAGTATGGACCCCCTTGAAAGTTCGGGACTTTTCACCATAGACTCCAATGGCGGGCAATCTCCATTGACCGGCTATGGTGGAAAACCCCCATTGACTTCAACGCGGCGTCGCCCCGTTGAAAGTTTATGGCGGCGGATTCCCATAGCCGCCGGCGGCGGATTCCCATAGCCGCCAACGGCGGCGGTTTGCCATTGAAAGCCTATGGCGGCGGAGCCCGTTGTTTTTAATGGGGATTTAGTGAAAAACCGTGATTTAATTTACAGCGGAGTTTTTTGTATTAAAATAGGAAATGGTTTAAGGTGTAATTGTATAACTCCGGTTCCGAAGGTCGTAGCAAGTCGCAAATTGGACCATAGGGTGTCCCAGTTCCGGCATTGAGAACTGGGAAGTTTAGACCCGCTGGACCCAACGGAACCGGATATTTTAATATGTTTGTGTTTTATCTTTAATGCTGTGTCACAAAGCAGGGATAAAACCCAGAGGAAATTCCTTTGCATACCAGGGTAGCATATGGCCAAAGAGGCGACCCAATGTCTAGGACTTAAGTATTGTTCAAAGGATTTTGTCACCCTCACTGTTTACCTGAGGGCGGAGACGGCTCAAACCAGAGTAGTCTTTAAGTGTCCCATTTAACACCTTACAACAAAGCGTATCCTGCCAGGAATTCCGTTTAGTAGACTGGTTGGCATCCCTGATGCAAATGTGGGGCTACAGAAATGAGACCCCAGAGTTCTAATGCGCATGTGCCAACTAGCAGGGGGGCATGGATCAAAATGTGTTCCCATGTTAGTGAGTGGCTAGAGGTAATTGAAAACCAATCACCTGTACTTAATGTTAAGGATAGGGTTACAAAAGGTATATAATCTGTGGTCAACCCTTTATCCTGTGTTCTTCTATACCATCTTGATTGCTGAGAGAAACGCTATGCAATGTCTTCATGCCAGAGGTCTTTCATGTCTTTGGTGTCTTGATGATTATGAAGATTGCTGTATGAACTGCCAGTCCAGATATGACTGTTTCATCATTTCCATTTTAAGCAAGTATCCATATTTTGCCTGTTAGTTGTATATCTGTTGTGTTCACCTTTATCAAGGAATAAATTATATTTTATCATATCTAAGTCTCTTCCCAGTTCAACCCAGTTATATATATAGTATATATATTTGGTGTAAATTACAGCCTGTCATAAAGCTATCGTCACAGTGGATAAAAAGTATGTTCTTGGGGGCATGGCCAGGACGTGGAGAGGGGTAGTTGCACTACAGCTCAGCTCCGTAGACAGGGCCAAAATAAACAAATACAAACAGAGTGCATCACCACACAAAAACTATACAAAACCGAAAGACAACATAAACTAACTTAGGATCCTGGAAGCAAAGAAAAAACGGGTGCGCCAAAAGAATAACACTTAAAATACTAAACTACCTAATGTAGAACTAAATAATAAACTTTGCAAAAGATCAAGTATAATAAAATTATAATAAATATAATGTGACATGAACCAATCCGGAGCATGTGGGGTCTGGCAACATTGAAATGTTGGTGTAAAATCAGATAAAGTGTGTTAAAAACCAAAACCCAAATAATATGCAGCTTTCTAGACAAGGGACCCCAGTCCTTGGTGAGTGCAAAGAAAAAAAGAGAAAAAGTAAGGGAAACGCAGTCAAAAGGGTAATGGTATAAACACCTTTATAATGATAAAACAATTAAATAACAAACAATAACCAATGATAATGATAATAATAAAAATACTGAAATATAAAAGTCAATAGGATAATATGCACTGGTGAAAGGCAATTGTAGCCAGCTGCTGCTAGATGATAGTCAGAGGGATAACGACAGGATAGTAAAAAAATCCTGGTTAAAGATCACAGTCCTAGGACCAGATGAATGGCCCCAGATAGTGCACAGATCGTAGGGGGGATTTCATGTTAAGGGGTGCCGTTAGTGAGCCAATGCTCAATGTGCTCACCCAACCTCCGCTGGTTGCTAGGAACGGCCAGTTTGTTCTCCCAAAACAACTCCTCCCGTCTAGATGTTGATGACTGTCTGTGCACAGACAACCGGGTTTCCATGTGTGACGTCACTTCCGGACATGACGCAATGACCCTTCGCAGATGCGTGATCCAAACCTAGGCTGGTGATCCCGGGAGATGAGAAGTGTTCTCGTGTGTTAATGGAGGAAGGGAGCAACGGGGCTTGAGAAGACCCTAGGGAGTGATTCATGCCAACTAGTTTGGTGAAACACGTAGTAGGAGGAGCCAAGGGTCTGTGCTCCCATTTGCCACAGTTGATTCCATCCATCTAGCACTGCAACGTGCTCCTGTGAGGACGGCATATTGTACCGGCTTGCTGATACTATCACTGCGGAGGAGGATCGCATAGCTCCTGTACAGCCGGGAAGGGTCATTGCGTTACGTCCGGAAGTGACGTCACACCCGGAAACCCGGCTGTCTGTGCACAGACAGTCATCAACATCTAGACCGGAGGAGTTGTTTTGGGAGAACAAACTGGCCGTTCCTAGCAACCAGCGGAGGTTGGGTGAGCACATTGCGCATTGGCTCAGTAACGGCACCCCTTAACATCAAATCTCCCCCACGATCTGTGTACTATCTGGGGCCATTCATCTGGTCCTAGGACTGTGATCTTTAACCAGGATTTTTTTACTATCCTGTCGTTATCCCTCTGACTATTATCTAGCAGCAGCTGGCTACAATTGCCTTTCACCAGTGCATATTATCCTATTGACTTTTATATTTCAGTATTTTTATTATTATCATTATCATTGGTTATTGTTTGTTATTCAATTGTTTTATCATTATAAAGGTGTTTATACCATTACCCTTTTGACTGCGCTTCCTTACGTTTTCTCTTTTTAACTTAGGATCCTGACCTGGCTTGGAGGAAGTTGGTGGCCCGATCAAATCAGGTATTCACTTGGCCCCCTCTCAGACAACAGCGCCACTAGAGATATTTAAGATGGCCTCCGGCCCTGCGCGGCTGTTAAATCTAATATTCTAGAGAACAGCGGCCTTACCCAGGATCGGGACAGAGATAGCAGCGCAGCAGGGGGAACGGCGTCTTCAGAGGAGAGCGGACCACCGGAGGCACCTACGAATTGAAGTGTGTTCCCCCCTGGGTGATCGGATTCGGTGGAGGGCAGGATTGAGGTGAGCCAGTTGGTTCAAAAGCAAGATGGCCACCGCAGGCCTGTAGAGAGGCAGACGCGGGAGGGACCGCACTAGAGCTGGAGGCAGATGCTCCCACTCTGAGGACTCAAAGCGGCGCGGGGGTGAGTGAGGCCGGGCGACGGAAGCATCGAGCAGCCGGTGAGTTGAGAGGACGGCCCTGTTGAGTGAATACCCTCCCGTGTCGTGCAGAATCACTCACCAGCCATGTAGTAGTGAGACAAGACCGGAGCTCATGGGTGTGCCGCAGAGCACAGGCGCCGGAGGCCCCCAAAAATAAATATATAAATAAACAAATACAATTAAAGTGGCAGCACCCGGCCAGCACCAACCTGCACCTGCACCTCAGATCTCGAGAAAGCCACGGCTTCCAGAGTAATTTTAGAGCTGGTGTGAGCTGCACAGTCCCCCGCGCCCCCTTCCCTCAAAATAAACACACACGGGCGCATGCACAGGAGCCAGAAATTTGGGGCATGTAGGGACTGAGCTCAACCATGGCAGGGACAATTAATAGCACTAACCACAGCTAAAACCCTACACATTTCTGACAAACCTCTCACAGCCCTACAGGATCACCCAAACATGGCCTCAAAACAAAAAAAAATCAAATCGAGTGACTTAGGCTAATTTTTATCCAAGGACAGAGAGCCCCCCAGGCCTCAGCCCTACGGCCTGCAGGCGGAGTCAGGTCAAGACTCGGCGGAAGAGGGCACGAGCCGGCAATCTAAACAGCAGGACATAATAGATCTCTATGGCAGCCTCAAGGCACTGCTACAGGAGGAAATCCATTAGGTCAAAAGAGACATGTCCTGCCTAGGTGAAAGGACGGTCACTTTAGAAACAAAATTAGATGAGACTATTCTCCACCTACAGTCTCTAACCAAAAGCACAGAACATTTAGAGTCTAGGGTAGCTGATTTAGAAGATCGACAGGAGGACTCCGATACAGGGAGTGGAGGAACAATTTATGATTCAGAGGAATCCTGAAGCCTTCATTCTAAAATGGCTGTCTGCTACACTCCCCGACCATGTGGAGTCTTTCCTGCTGGATAGATGCCACAGAGCTCTCCATCCAAAACCCCATCCTGAGGATCCCCAAGAATGTGATTGCCAGATTTCATTACTTCAAAGTGATAGAGGCATTATTTGTGGCATTCAGGTGCACGAATAAACTTTCGTTTGAAAACATCACTCTACAAGTCTTCTCCCGCCACCCTTGTTAGACGCAGAGGCCTGCAACACATCACTTCAGCTCTGAGGAACAAAGGGATCCGCTACCGATGGGGATTCCCGTTTCGGCTGGTGGTGATAAGGGAGGATACAACGCACTGCCTAAGGAGCCCGGAGGGCGGCCCGGCATTCATGGGACTGACGCCCGATCCACCTTAGGAGGCTCGAGTGAACCGGGGCGGCCCCAAACCGATGTGGAGCAGGGCAGGTTTTTCCAATGACCGCCGAAGACCAATGGAGCCAAAGGAGAGATCAGCCGAGGGTTAGAGGTTTGTTCTCTGGTCCCAACTCCCATTCATTGCTTCCCTCCCTCGACCCAGATGAAGGGTCTGAATCCCGTTCATATGCTATCTTCCCTGGAGAGTCTGGGATTTGAACGGTACCCATTGAGCCAAGGGGGGAGGGGGAGACGACAACTTGCTGCACAGTGCTGGGCGCCAGGGCTCGGGCTCTCATAAGCAACTCAGGCCGCCTTCCATCTCCACTCCCTCTCCTTCCCCCTCTACCCCCTTCCCTCCAACCATGCTCCTTCTCACGAAACACGAGAACAAATTATTGTGCCATATGTCCTCAGCCGCAAGTCGCGAACTGGCAGCAGTTTGGAGACAGCCAGTTATCCCATCGGTCTCCAAAATTAAAAATACATTCTGTCAAGTCTTCTATATCGAGAAGTTGGTTAGTCTTAATAACGGCGCCTGCACAGAGTTCCAGAAGGTATGGTTGACTTGGAATCCGGTTGCGGGCCACCCAGGAGTAGACTCCCACTCAATTCTTTCTTAAAATGGAGGTCGGGGCAGCTATACCCATCTAACTCTCCTTCCAAAAAACCTCAGGTCAACTTGGCCCTCTAGCTCTTGGCTAAGGGTAGAGATTTGCTAACTAAATGTGAGGATCAGCACAAAGTCCCACCCCTGTCACGCATCTCACGTCATCACCAATGACGCACGCCTGCCACAACCTGCGCCCACGTCCCGCACTGCTGGAAGGGCAGACACAGCAGGGACCATCCCCTGGCTCCGCCCCTGTGACACATTCCGCAACGTCACAGGTGACGCACTTCAGCCACAGCCTGCGCTCAAGCGCCGGGGAAGACTGACACCATGGGGTCCGCCTCCAGGTCCCGCCTCTGTGATGACAGGGGCAGCGCACAGCGCATGCGGAATATGTGCAGACGCCGCGTGGTCTCAGGCACTCAAGGGTTTAACGGGATCACTTATTCCACAGCTGCTACAGGCTCCGTCCCTGCCTATCACTATACAGCATACTGAGGATGCTCACTCCATGCAGCCTTAGCTCTCTCTCCTTTATATGCTCAGCCAGCCCCTTGGCAAATTGGCTGAGCATAAACTTTCTTGTGTGCTTACCTCCTAGCTTCCTGTTGCCTTGCCTTGTTCCTGGTTTGTATTTTTTACCTCAGATTGAACCCAGACTCCCGACTTCTCTGACTCATGGACTACGGCTACAGATTCGACTACTCTTCTCTCTCTACTCCTTGACTCTTGCACCGCATCAACGACTATCTGACCTTCTCCTCTCCTTGACCACGGCATGTACCTAGACCACTCTGACCTCTCCTACCCTGACCCGGCTACACGACTACAACTCTGCACTCCAGACGTGCCTGCCCGGTTGTTGGTCAGTAGCTATCAATATCCCCACCTGAGCCTCGTGGTCCTGCCTTGCTTGTGGTGAACACGCGTGACACTAAATCCACAGTTGTTAATTTCTCTCCCACCAGACTGTATTTTGCTCTTCCTCTGCTATGTGAATAATTGTGATGAGGTGTTTTGCTCTGTAAGGCTTAGTCCATAGAGACAGAAGCCGGGCGGAGGCGCGCTGAGGCTCAGGGAAAGCGGTGCTTTCCCTGGCCTTAGAGCGCGCGCCATCCGTGGGCGTGTCTGGGGGGCGGGCCAATGACGTCACGGAGCTGGTTCGCCCTCATTGGGCAAACCGTTCACGTGACCGGCCCTGCGCTCCGGCAAGCGTAGAAACTTAACATTTGTTAAGACACACGCTTCCGCAGGCGTACGGAAACGTGCGCGAGCCCCTGCTAAAGCCGCTCTCATTGCGGCTGCAGGGGCTCAGTGCCGAGCAGAAGTGCGCCTCAGCACGGGTCAGTGCCTAAGCGCTGACCATGCCCGAGGCCTAAGAATGTACCTGATATGTAACCCCCCCCCCCCACCGTTTTATTTTCTGTGAGTTTCAAAAAAAAGTATGTCCTTAAATCTAACTCCAGTTTTCTAATCACACATTTACTATTAGCCGCCAGATTGTGCATTGCTTCTAACTGGAAGAATGTATCGGCACCAAATATGACACTATGATTGACAAGCGCAGGGTTGTGCAAACTGGGGGGCGCGAGATTTGTTTGGAGGGGCGCGGCGGTTACAGAGGTCCCGCACTTTTCCCCAAGGCGCGAAGCCTCTTTAACTCCCTTACCGTGATTCAGCCAGCTTCGGCTGACGCATCTCCATGGCGACACGGCGTCAAATGATTATTTGACGCCGGCACAAAGGTAAGGGGGGTGAGAGCACTGGGGGAGAGCAGGCAGGGGGTCGCAGCACCAGAAGTTTGCACACCCGTCGACTAGAGCATGGGAGATATGTGCTTTAGAGAGCATTACTTTTTCAGATTGGTGGATGTATAATGTGTCCAGACATCAAGTTTGGCAGAGAATGACTTCTCTACCAAACTTGAAGGAATCAACCCTCTGAATTGTCACCCACTCTCTCTCACCCCCTCTCTCTCTCTCTGTCACCCACTCTCTCTGTTACCCTCTCTCTCTCTGTCACTTCTCTCTCTCTGGCACCCACTCTCTCTCGGTCTCACACTCTGGATCTGGATACCTTATTTACCCTATATATCTTAACTGCCCTATACCTACACTGAAATAACCTATACTGCTTTCTTCCAGATCTGACTCTCAAGCTTCACACGGGAGACATCGGAATCCCCCCTAACCCAGAAGACAGGTAGGGAACACCTCCCCTCCAATATATAACATTGCGGGAATGAGGGTACCTGGACATTGAGGGACCGCGGATCAGGTAAGATCCCAGGCGGGATTGCTGCTTTAGAAATTGTGAAGCGGGAGCATCCAGACACTGGTTAAGGGGTTCAGGAAACTAGTCATTCACATGTGGCTTTTTTTTCTAAATTAGTGAGGTCATCCAACACACACACACGTAATTATGTAACAAGGACTAATTGTAGTAAAGTATAAATGTAATACAATAAATAAACTGTTATGTCAAAAACACATCTTGTTATTAATTCTTGCTAGGAATTTATTCTATTTCTTTTTTAAAAAGTGTGACGGGGCTAGGGGTCGGGTAGATTTTTTGGTTCGGCAGGTAGATTTTTGGTTGATTTGTCACGCACTGCCCATTACCCATATATCATTATTTATACTAATACCATGTATAATGTATTTATCTTTTTATTTTCATAACACCCGTAAGCACCTACCTGTGGGTTTTATTGTTTCCTTCATATGCAGTTATATGAGCCATATTTTTTTGTGTTTGATCTCTTTCAATGTTACAAAACATTATTTATAGCTTTCGTGTTATAAAACGTTGCTATGATAATATGAGTGTACTTTATGTTTAGTAGAAAACTATGGATGTGGAAGAAAAATGTACTGTAGGTCGATAAGAAAGGTTAGAAACCTACAAAAAAAAGGGGCTATTAATCAAATCATTGGATCTAGCTATTAAATTCCTCAAGACGTAACATATTAGCAAATCAGTGCAGAAAATAGCACAATTTCACAGAGGAAAACTGTAGAGGGAGAGGGGGGTTGGCCCGGTATTAAAGGGGTTGCACCCCATATGGCCACCCCCTGACCTCACCAGGGAGGCAAGGGGTTAACTGGACTTCGGTCCAGGAATGTGGTTTACATTTGTCATGTCATGAAAAATGTATGTTCCCCTGTTCCCATGTTTCATTATAATCCTGTATTTTAATGTTTTAAAGTGCATTTCTGTATCTCCAGTTCTGGAGGTCGCAGAGAGTTGATATTTGGCCAATGTGTGGAGTCACTGTAGGCATTAAAAACTGGCAAATTTCGACCCACTGAGCCCACCAGAATGGAACTTATTAATATGTGTAGATATTAAAGTGTATATGTATGGTATTTTGGATCTGCTCTGACAATGCAGACTCCATCTGCTATGCAAAAAGGTCATGAAGGGCAGCCGGCTGATTGAGCCTAAGCACTGTGATCAAAAGTTAACTGCCTGATTGTTTACACTAAGTACTAATCAACAGACCAAGTACTAATCAACAGACTCTGCCACTCTAATTGTTACCTGAGGGTGGAGAATCATCAAACTGGAGTGGTTTGTAAGTGTTATGTCTACACCTACAAACAATGCTTCAAACTTCATTTGGTAGACTGGTCGTTGCCCCTGATTTAATTATGGGGCTACCCATAGAGTCGCAGTACACATGGGCTATTTAGCTGGGGGGCATGGGTTAATCTGTGTCTCCACGTTAGGGATTGGATACAGATAATTGTTCACCAATAGTCTGTATTCAATGTTAAGAATAGGGTTACACAGGTATATAAACTGTGTCCACCCTACAGTTTTTAGTTCTTCTTCTGATACCATCTTGAATGTCACCGGATTGCTGGAGAATTGCTAGCTGATACTTCTCCATCCCCCAACCCTAAGTAAGTGTTACCTTCTTGTCTGTTAATTGTACTATATTGCTGTGTTCACCTTTTTTAAGGAATAAATATATTTTATTATATCTAAGCCTCGTTCAGTTCAACTCAGATATTTGGTGTTCATTATATCTTGTCATAAGCTACCGTGACAAAAACTTCCATTGCTTTCAGTAGAAACAGCTTTCTTTGATAAATCCATTGTTGATTTTTGCTCCAATTTTGCAGAAAGAGGACTTAACAAATGGACCCCAATGTCAATTGCCTGTAAACTGGATATTTTGTGCAGTTTTAATCAAAGCTGTTTTAATCAATTGTTGCACTGTTACTGCTAAGTAATTTGTGTCACGGTGAGATTATGGCAGGCTGTATAAGTCACACATAAATATATATATAACAGATGATATATATTTATCACTGGGTCTGAACTGGGGCGAGTCTTACAGTAGATATAATAAAGTATATTTATTCCTTTGGATAGGTGAACACACAAATAATACAGTAACAGACAAGAAGTACACTTACTTTGGGGTTGGGGAATGAGAAGTATATAGCATAGCAATTCTCTCGCAATCAGGTAGCCATCAGATGATAAATTGAATACAAAGGATACAGGGTGAACATAAGTTTATAAACCTTTTGTGCCCTATCCTTAACCTTGAGTACCGTGGATTGGTTTTCAATTAACTCCAGCCAGTGGTTAACGTGGGAACACTTTTTGATCCATGCCCCCCGGCTGGAGAGTACATGCGCAGTAGAGCTCTGGGGTCCCATTTCTATAACCCCTCCTCTATATCAGGAATGCCAGCTAGTCTACCAAATGGAGTACCTGGCAGGAAATCCTTTGTTGTGATGTGTGAAATGGAACACTTGAAGACTGCTCTGGTTTGAGTAGTCTCCACCCTCATGCAAACAGTGGAGGTGACAAAATCCTTTGAAATATACTCAGGCCCTAGACATTGGGTCGCCGTTCCGGCCATATGCTACCCTGGTATGCAAAGGAATTTCCTCTGAGTTTTACCCATATCTCAGAATACAGTATGTTGGATAAAACATGAACATATTAAAATATCCGGTTCCTTTGGGTCCAGCAGGTCCAAACTTCCCAGTTCTCAATGCCGGAACTGGGACACCCTATGGTCCAATTTGCGACCTGCTACAACCTGGGAAACCGGAGATACACAAATACACTTAAAACCGTTTTACATTTTAATACATAAAACTCCGCTGTAAATCAAATCACGGTTTTTCACTAAATCCCCATTGAAAACAACGGGTTCCGCCGCCATAGACTTTCAATGGCAAACCGCCGCCATTGGCGGCTATGGGAATCCCCGCCATAGACTTTCAACGGGGCGATGCCGCCATTGAAGTCAATGGGAGTTTTCCGCCGTAGCCGGTCAATGGGGTTTGGCCACCATTGAAGTCTATGGGAGAAATCCCGAACTTTCAAGGGGGTCCATACTCCGTCGGGTTGGTCCCAGAGGGTCAAGGATGGTTCTGCAGCGATGCCGGAGCAGTGGCTACAGATACCCCAAACCCTGACTCTCTGGACCCTCTGGAACCGGAGCTATGGAATACCAAATTTCTGCATTTGACACTTAGCCGTTTTCCTGAGCTGTTTCTGCCGCCGCCATTGGAACCTATGGCGCGGCCCGCTCTTCTTGGTTCAACCCTTATCGGGGGTCCAGGATACGGGGACCCGGTTGTGGTCGAGTGGGGGGAGGTCTAGGAACTAGGGACAGAAAGAATTTTATTCCTAGGGGCCCTAGAACTGTTTATTCCCATGCCACTTGTCGTTGAACTTGACTTGTAAGTGATCAAAGCTCTCCTATTGAAAATGTATCCGCTTTGCGGTTAAGCGGTTTGGACGGCAGCCAACTCGTTCCTGGAAAGCTCTCTCGAGGGTTTCTCCATTGAAGTCAATTAGCTCATTGACTTTCAATGGGAAACCGCCGCTCTCCCTCTCGGACGCCATCTGCTGGTCTTCTCAGGAACCGGACTCCCCAGCAAGATTCACCATTATGAAGCATTGAGCCCTAATGGCGGCCTATGGGAACCTGCAAAATGGTGCCTGAAAAGGCGGGAAAATTACACAAAGGGCTATAATCACTATACAATTATTAACCCTTGTGCTCCCGGATGGATCCCAGTGTGTGTGTGCTGAAGACCAGATGTTACAATAAAACAGGGGAAACAGGGGAATACACATGCACATGTCATTACAGGGGTTAAATCACCATTCTGGGTCTTAGCCCAGTTAACCCTTTGACTCCTGTGCGAGGTCAGGGGATGGCCAAATGGGGTGTAACCCCTTTAATCCCGGGCCACCCCCTTTCTCCCTCTACACTTTGCATCAACTTTTTGTCATGCTGCCCCAAAATATATTTTGACGTGTAACCACCGTGATGTTTAACTTCTTGAGTTTCACAGGGGACATCCATGCGCTACTTTGTTTGGGAATGTACTGATGTCCCCTCTAGCACTCAAAATGTCAACGCACTGCATTCATAGATATGATAGCTAGCTGTTCTACAACTGAGAGGTGTAATGTCACATAGCCTGTGAGGTGAATTTCAAGGGGCCTCTTATTAGGGAAATGTTTGCAATCAAGTGTTATCCCATCCTGTCCTTATTAGAGAACCAATAAAGATAAGGGGAGGTGGGAAGTGGGGACTATGGGTGTACCAGCACTGGCTGAACACACAATGACATCAAATACAAGGAAGAAGCCAGAGGACATAAAATCATTATAGGTGTCAGATTTAGCTAAAAAAAGTATCAATTACCCAGATGAGACCTGGTAAACATGTTACCGTAATTAGTTCACATTGGTCCTAAGGGGGATTGCCCGTTTAAGTGGTTAAAGCACTCAATGCATGGATATGATGCAATGCTATGTAATGTACTAAGCCAATTTTGGAACAGGATTGAGTGTTATTTTCCTCTTACGTGTCACTGTATCAAGGCCCTTTGCTCCGATGAAATACATTCTAACATGTGCCTTGTGCATCATATTTTACTCCGATTTGCACCGATTCTATTCACCTTTTTAGCATTAAAAAAATCTATTACGTCTGTGGTAGTAAAACTTTTCTGGATAATATTTGATACTAGATATGCATCAAATGCACCAGCATTACCAACTTTTTACATTAATCGTTCACCCCAAGAAGGATAACGTTCGACTTACTTCTATTGATGTTTTTATATTTACGTTTTTAAGGTGAACTAAGGAATAGGTACATGTGAATGTAGCACTAACGGGCAGGATGTGCATTGGCTTGGGATGTGTAATGACGACCCAGCAGCACTCATGTAAATATCATGATATTTAAAACTATTATATGTGTTGGTTGACCTTACCAAAAAAAGTGTGGCCCAGTCCCTTTTACCTTGGTATTGTTGGATGAAATAAAGAGAAACCACTTACACATGTAACATACTTACTCTTGTTTCTAAAGATGCAGACCAAGCAATATCCTACATGTGTTTTTTTTTTAAATAAATCAGTTCTGTACTATGAGAAAATACTTGTAGCGTTTTTTTAAACAACTCTGAATTACATTTTTTATTAATTATAATGTAACAAGCATTTTTTTGTTTCTATAGTAACCATTTACAAAGTCATAGCCCCTTCCTCTAGTGAAACAGGCTCTGAGGCTCTGGCACGCCCCTCTTTGAGCCCCGCCCTCTCTCTACCAGTGCACCAATTGTATCTGGTGGCTGCCTGGTCACATGATCCTCCTCACAGAACTTTGCCATATTAATATACAAATGCTTTCCACTGACTGCAGAATATTCCTCTGCAGCCATTTAGTGAACCCCCGAGCCGAATCTTCGCCGATCGATCACCGGAGAATGAATCGATCGGCAACTTGGCTAATGACTTATGATTGTGTGGATTGTATTGATGCACATATTAAAGGTAAAAAAATATAAGATAAAATGTAAAAAAAAAACAGCAGCGGGGGCTGCTGCTTTAACGTTTGCTTCCCAGCTCAAGATATTAGCTTTTCAGGCTAAGGCCGGGTCCCCAGTGGACACGGCTGCATACGCGATGACACGCGCACTGCACACAAAGCACAGCCCTCTATGGGGCAGGCCCCAATCGGCGTGCGTGCACAAGCCGCAATATGCGACCGCCTTGGCCAAAAGACAAGATTTTTGTCTTGGCACGGACACATCTCGGCGGCGGTTCAGCCAATTAGGGCGAACCAGCCGTGTGACATCATGGCCCCCTTCCCCCCCCCCCCCCCCGTTGGATCTCCTGCTCTTCACTGCAAGCACAACCGCAGACCACAGTTCGTGGCTGAAAAGGGTGCACGCCCCACCAGACGCCCTGGCGCACATGCAGCCGTGACCACTGGGTCCGTAGCCTTGGGCATGGAAAGCTTGCTGCTAATGGTGCCGGAAGGAAGTTGAGTTTGGCACAAAGACGTTTCTCAAAGTAGGTTTTGTTTAATAACACAGCGCTCTATTAGGATTAATAGTGCAGTGTTGCCTCAGTGTGATGAGACACACTGGTCTATACAAGAAATCTTTCCCAAGACACGAGTATATCTACTGTACCTGCAAAAAAACATTATCCCTATTTCATTCTCTCATTATTCTGCTCATGTGCATTGCTCTCACCTCTGTGATCATTTTCCCATACATGCTTTATCTTCTGCATTCATTTGGGGGAATGTGTATTAGGGGAATTCTTCTTTCCATTGTCAAGTCTTCACAGCTAGTAGCTAAATCGTGTATTTGGTGTCTATGGCTACAGCCCCAGTGGTCATGGCTGCATGCGCACCGGAGCGCCTGGCTGCGCATGCACTCATTTCAGCCGCGACCTGTAGTCGCAGAACAAGGGATCCGACGGGGGTGGGGAGTGGCGGGGGCGCGGCCATGATGTCACGCGGCTGGTTCGCCCTTATTGGCTGAACCGCCGCCGTGACATAGCCAATGCTCGGCCGCCTGCTGGGGATGTTGCAGGACCCCTCTGCAACATCCCCAGCAGGCCCCCTCTGCAACATCCCCAGCAGGCCCCCTCTGGAACATCCCCAGCAGGCCCCCTCTGCAACATCCCCAGCAGGCCCCCACTGCAACATCCCCAGCAGGCCCCCTCTGCAACATCCCCAGCAGGCCCCCTCTGCAACATCCCCAGCAGGCCCCCTCTGCAACATCCCCAGCAGGCCCCCTCTACAACATCCCCAGCAGGCCCCCTCTGCAACATCCCCAGCAGGCCCCCTCTGCAACATCCCCAGCAGGCCCCCTCTGCAACATCCCCAGCAGGCCCCCTCTGCAACATCCCCCGCAGGCCCCCTCTGCAACATCCGCAGCAGGCCCCCTCTGCAACATCCCCCGCAGGCCCCCTCTGCAACATCCCCAGCAGGCCCCTCTGCAACATCCCCAGCAGGCCCCCTCTGCAACATCCCCAGCAGGCCCCCTCTGCAACATCCCCCGCAGGCCCCCTCTGCAACATACGCAGCAGGCCCCCTCTGCAACATCCCCCGCAGGCCCCCTCTGCAACATCCCCAGCAGGCCCCTCTGCAACATCCCCAGCAGGCCCCCTCTGCAACATCCCCAGCAGGCCCCCTCTGCAACATCCCCCGCAGGCCCCCTCTGCAACATCCGCAGCAGGCCCCCTCTACAACATCCCCAGCAGGCCCCCTCTGCAACATCCCCAGCAGGTCCCCTCTGCAACATCCCCAGCAGGCCCCCTCTGCAACATCCCCCGCAGGCCCCCTCTGCAACATCCGCAGCAGGCCCCCTCTGCAACATCCCCAGCAGGCCCCCTCTGCAACATCCCCAGCAGGCCCCCTCTGCAACATCCCCAGCAGGCCCCCTCTACAACATCCCCAGCAGGCCCCCTCTGCAACATCCCCAGCAGGTCCCCTCTGCAACATCCCCAGCAGGCCCCCTCTGCAACATCCGCAGCAGGTCCCCTCTGGAACATCCCCAGCAGGCCCCCACTGCAACATCCCCAGCAGCCCCCTCTGCAACATCCCCAGCAGGCCCCCTCTGCAACATCCCCAGCAGGCCCCCTCTGCAACATCCCCAGCAGGCCCCCTCTACAACATCCCCAGCAGGCCCCCTCTGCAACATCCCCAGCAGGTCCCCTCTGCAACATCCCCAGCAGGCCCCCCACTGCAACATCCCCAGCAGGTCCCCTCTGCAACATCCCCAGCAGGCCCCCACTGCAACATCCCCAGCAGGCCCCCTCTGCAACATCCCCAGCAGGCCCCCTCTGCAACATCCCCCGCAGGCCCCCACTGCAACATCCCCCGCAGGCCCCCTCTGCAATATCCCCAGCAGGCCCCCTCTGCAACATCCCCCGCAGGCCCCCTCTGCAACATCCCCAGCAGGCCCCCTCTGCAACATCCCCAGCAGGCCCCCTCTGCAACATCCCCAGCAGGCCCCCTCTGCAACATCCCCAGCAGGCCCCCACTGCAACATCCCCCGCAGGCCCCCACTGCAACATCCCCAGCAGGCCCCCTCTGCAACATCCCCAGCAGGCCCCCTCTACAACATCCCCAGCAGGCCCCCACTGCAATATCCCCCGCAGGCCCCCTCTGCAACATCCCCAGCAGGCCCCCTCTGCAACATCCCCAGCAGGCTCCCTCTGCAACATCCCCAGCAGGCCCCCTCTGCAACATCCCCAGCAGGCCCCCTCTGCAACATCCCCAGCAGGCCCCCTCTACAACATCCCCAGCAGGCCCCCTCTGCAACATCCCCAGCAGGCCCCCTCTGCCACATCCCCAGCAGGCCCCCTCTGCAACATCCCCAGCAGGCCCCCTCTGCAACATCCCCAGCAGGCCCCCTCTGCAACATCCGCAGCAGGTCCCCTCTGCAACATCCCCCGCAGGCCCCCTCTGCAACATCCGCAGCAGGCCCCCTCTGCAACATCCCCAGCAGGCCCCCTCTGCAACATCCCCCGCAGGCCCCCTCTGCAACATCCCCAGCAGGCCCCCTCTGCAACATCCCCAGCAGGCCCCCTCTGCAACATCCCCAGCAGGCCCCCTCTGCAACATCCCCAGCAGGCCCCCTCTGCAACATCCCCAGCAGGCCCCCTCTGCAACATCCCCAGCAGGCCCCCTCTGCAACATCCCCAGCAGGCCCCTCTGCAACATCCCCAGCAGGCCCCCTCTGCAACATCCCCCGCAGGCCCCCTCTGCAACATCCCCCGCAGGCCCCCTCTGCAACATCCCCAGCAGGCCCCCTCTGCAACATCTCCAGCAGGTCCCCTCTGCAACATCCCCCGCAGGCCCCCTCTGCAACATCCGCAGCAGCCCCCTCTGCAACATCCCCCGCAGGCCCCCTCTGCAACATCCGCAGCAGCCCCCTCTGCAACATCCCCAGCAGGCCCCCTCTGCAACATCCGCAGCAGGCCCCCTCTGCAACATCCCCAGCAGGCCCCCTCTGCAACATCCCCAGCAGGCCCCCTCTGCAACATCCCCCGCAGGCCCCCTCTGCAACATCCGCAGCAGGCCCCCTCTGCAACATCCGCAGCAGGCCCCCTCTGCAACATCCCCAGCAGGCCCCCTCTGCAACATCCCCAGCAGGCCCCCTCTGCAACATCCCCCGCAGGTCCCCTCTGCAACATCCGCAGCAGGTCCCCTCTGCAACATCCCCCGCAGGCCCCCTCTGCAACATCCGCAGCAGGTCCCCTCTGCAACATCCCCCGCAGGCCCCCTCTGCAACATCCCCCGCAGGTCCCCTCTGCAACATCCGCAGCAGGTCCCCTCTGCAACATCCGCAGCAGGTCCCCTCTGCAACATCCCCAGCAGGCCCCCTCTGCAACATCCCCAGCAGGCCCCCTCTGCAACATCTCCCGCAGGTCCCCTCTGCAACATCCCCAGCAGGCCCCCTCTGCAACATCCCCAGCAGGCCCCCTCTGCAACATCCCCCGCAGGCCCCCACTGCAACATCCCCAGCAGGCCCCCTCTGCAACATCCCCCGCAGGCCCCCACTGCAACATCCCCAGCAGGCCCCCTCTGCAACATCCCCAGCAGGCCCCCTCTGCAACACCCCCAGCAGGTCCCCTCTGCCACATCCCCAGCAGGCCCCCTCTGCAACATCCCCAGCAGGCCCCCACTGCAACATCCCCAGCAGGTCCCCTCTGCAACATCCCCAGCAGGCTCCCTCTGCAACATCCCCCGCAGGCCCCCTCTGCAACATCCCCAGCAGGCCCCCACTGCAATATCCCCAGCAGGCCCCCTCTGCAACATCCCCCGCAGGCCCCCTCTGCAACATCCCCCGCAGGCCCCCTCTGCAACATCCCCAGCAGCCCCCCTCTGCAACATCCCCCGCAGGCCCCCTCTGCAACATCCCCCGCAGGCTCCCTCTGCAACATCCCCAGCAGGCCCCCTCTGCAACATCCCCAGCAGGCCCCCTCTGCAACATCCCCCGCAGGCCCCCTCTGCAACATCCCCAGCAGGCCCCCTCTGCAACATCCCCCGCAGGCCCCCTCTGCAACATCCCCAGCAGGCCCCCTCTGCAACATCCCCCGCAGGCCCCCTCTGCAACATCCCCCGCAGGCCCCCTCTGCAACATCCCCAGCAGGCCCCCTCTGCAACATCCCCCGCAGGCCCCCTCTGGAACATCCCCCGCAGGCCCCCTCTGCAACATCCCCAGCAGGCCCCCTCTGCCACATCCCCAGCAGGCCCCCTCTGCAACATCCCCAGCAGGCCCCCACTGCAACATCCCCAGCAGGCCCCCTCTGCAACATCCCCAGCAGGCCCCCTCTGCCACACCCCCAGCAGGTCCCCTCTGCCACATCCCCAGCAGGCCCCCTCTGCAACATCCCCAGCAGGTCCCCTCTGCAACATCCCCAGCAGGCCCCCTCTGCATCATCCCCAGCAGGCCCCCTCTGCAACATCCCCAGCAGGCCCCCTCTGCATCATCCCCAGCAGGCTCCCTCTGCAACATCCCCCGCAGGCCCCCTCTGCAACATCCCCAGCAGGCCCCCACTGCAATATCCCCAGCAGGCCCCCTCTGCAACATCCCCCGCAGGCCCCCTCTGCAACATCCCCCGCAGGCCCCCTCTGCAACATCCCCCGCAGGCTCCCTCTGCAACATCCCCAGCAGGCCCCCTCTGCAACATCCCCAGCAGGCCCCCTCTGCAACATCCCCCGCAGGCCCCCTCTGCAACATCCCCAGCAGGCCCCCTCTGCAACATCCCCCGCAGGCCCCCTCTGCAACATCCCCAGCAGGCCCCCTCTGCAACATCCCCCGCAGGCCCCCTCTGCAACATCCCCCGCAGGCCCCCTCTGCAACATCCCCAGCAGGCCCCCTCTGCAACATCCCCCGCAGGCCCCCTCTGGAACATCCCCCGCAGGCCCCCTCTGCAACATCCCCAGCAGGCCCCCTCTGCAACATCCCCAGCAGCCCCCCACTGCAACATCCCCAGCAGGCCCCCTCTGCAACATCCCCAGCAGGCCCCCTCTGCAACATCCCCAGCAGGCCCCCTCTGCAACATCCCCAGCAGGCCCCCTCTGCAACATCCCCAGCAGGCCCCCTCTGCAACATCCCCAGCAGGCCCCCTCTGCAACATCCCCCGCAGGCCCCTCTGCAACATCCCCCGCAGGCCCCCTCTGCAACATCCCCAGCAGGCTCCCTCTGGAACATCCCCAGCAGGCCCCCTCTGCAACACCCCCAGCAGCCCCCTCTGCAACATCCCCCGCAGGCCCCCTCTGCAACATCCCCAGCAGGCCCCCTCTGCAACACCCCCAGCAGCCCCCTCTGCAACATCCCCCGCAGGCCCCCTCTGCAACATCCCCAGCAGGCCCCCTCTGGAACATCCCCAGCAGGCCCCCTCTGCAACACCCCCAGCAGCCCCCTCTGCAACATCCCCCGCAGGCCCCCACTGCAACATCCCCAGCAGGCCCCCTCTGCAACATCCCCAGCAGCCCCCCACTGCAACATCCCCAGCAGGCCCCCTCTGCAACATCCCCAGCAGGCCCCCTCTGCAACATCCCCCGCAGGCCCCCTCTGCAACATCCCCAGCAGGCCCCCTCTGCAACATCCCCAGCAGGCCCCCTCTGCAACATCCCCAGCAGGCCCCCTCTGCAACATCCCCAGCAGGCCCCCACTGCAACATCCCCAGCAGGCCCCCTCTGCAACATCCCCCGCAGGCCCCCTCTGCAACATCCCCCGCAGGCCCCCTCTGCAACATCCCCAGCAGCCCCCCACTGCAACATCCCCAGCAGGCCCCCTCTGCAACATCCCCAGCAGGCCCCCTCTGCAACATCCCCAGCAGGTCCCCTCTGCAACATCCCCAGCAGGCCCCCTCTGCAACATCCCCAGCAGGCCCCCTCTGCAACATCCCCCGCAGGCCCCCTCTGCAACATCCCCAGCAGGCCCCCTCTGCAACATCCCCCGCAGGCCCCCTCTGCAACATCCCCCGCAGGCCCCCTCTGCAACATCCCCAGCAGGCCCCCTCTGCAACATCCCCCGCAGGCCCCCTCTGGAACATCCCCCGCAGGCCCCCTCTGCAACATCCCCAGCAGGCCCCCTCTGCAACATCCCCAGCAGCCCCCCACTGCAACATCCCCAGCAGGCCCCCTCTGCAACATCCCCAGCAGGCCCCCTCTGCAACATCCCCAGCAGGCCCCCTCTGCAACATCCCCAGCAGGCCCCCTCTGCAACATCCCCAGCAGGCCCCTCTGCAACATCCCCCGCAGGCCCCCTCTACAACATCCCCCGCAGGCCCCCTCTGCAACATCCCCAGCAGGCCCCCACTGGAACATCCCCAGCAGGCCCCCACTGCAACATCCCCAGCAGGCCCCCTCTGGAACATCCCCAGCAGGCCCCCACTGCAACATCCCCAGCAGGCCCCCTCTGCAACATCCCCAGCAGGCCCCCTCTGCAACATCCCCCGCAGGCCCCCTCTGCAACATCCCCAGCAGGCCCCCTCTGCAACATCCCCAGCAGGCTCCCTCTGGAACATCCCCAGCAGGCCCCCTCTGCAACACCCCCAGCAGGCCCCCTCTGCAACATCCCCCGCAGGCCCCCACTGCAACATCCCCAGCAGGCCCCCTCTGCAACATCCCCAGCAGGCCCCCTCTGCAACATCCCCAGCAGCCCCCCACTGCAACATCCCCAGCAGGCCCCCTCTGCAACATCCCCCGCAGGCCCCCACTGCAACATCCCCAGCAGGCCCCCTCTGCAACATCCCCAGCAGCCCCCCACTGCAACATCCCCAGCAGGCCCCCTCTGCAACATCCCCAGCAGGCCCCCTCTGCAACATCCCCAGCAGGTCCCCTCTGCAACATCCCCAGCAGGCCCCCTCTGCAACATCCCCCGCAGGCCCCCACTGCAACATCCCCAGCAGGCCCCCTCTGCAACATCCCCAGCAGCCCCCTCTGCAACATCCCCAGCAGGCCCCCTCTACAACATCCCCAGCAGGCCCCCTCTGCAACATCCCCAGCAGGTCCCCTCTGCAACATCCCCAGCAGGCCCCCTCTGCAACATCCCCAGCAGCCCCCCACTGCAACATCCCCAGCAGGCCCCCTCTGCAACATCCCCCGCAGGTCCCCTCTGCAACATCCCCAGCAGGCCCCCTCTGCAACATCCCCAGCAGGCCCCCTCTGCAACATCCCCAGCAGGCCCCCTCTGCAACATCCCCAGCAGGCCCCCTCTGCAACATCCCCAGCAGGCCCCCTCTGCAACATCCCCCGCAGGCCCCCTCTGCAACATCCCCAGCAGGCCCCCTCTGCAACATCCCCCGCAGGCCCCCTCTGCAACATCCCCCGCAGGCCCCCTCTGCAACATCCCCCGCAGGCCCCCTCTGCAACATCCCCCGCAGGTCCCCTCTGCAACATCCCCAGCAGGCCCCCTCTGCAACATCCCCAGCAGGCCCCCTCTGCAACATCCCCAGCAGGTCCCCTCTGCAACATCCCCAGCAGGCCCCCTCTGCAACATCCCCCGCAGGCCCCCTCTGCAACATCCCCAGCAGCCCCCTCTGCAACATCCCCAGCAGGCCCCTCTGCAACATCCCCAGCAGGCCCCCTCTGCAACATCCCCCGCAGGCCCCCTCTGCAACATCCCCCGCAGGCCCCCTCTGCAACATCCCCCGCAGGCCCCCTCTGCAACATCCCCAGCAGGCCCCCTCTGCAACATCCCCAGCAGGCCCCCTCTGCAACATCCCCAGCAGGCCCCCTCTGCAACATCCCCCGCAGGTCCCCTCTGCAACATCCCCAGCAGGCCCCCTCTGCAACATCCCCCGCAGGCCCCCTCTGCAACATCCCCAGCAGCCCCCTCTGCAACATCCCCAGCAGGCCCCTCTGCAACATCCCCAGCAGGCCCCCTCTGCAACATCCCCCGCAGGCCCCCTCTCCAACATCCCCCGCAGGCCCCCACTGCAATATCCCCAGCAGGCCCCCTCTGCAACATCCCCCGCAGGCCCCCTCTGCAACATCTCCAGCAGGCCCCCTCTGCAACATCCCCAGCAGGCCCCCTCTGCAACATCCCCAGCAGGCCCCCTCTGCAACATCCCCAGCAGCCCCCCTCTGCAACATCCCCCGCAGGCTCCCTCTGCAACATCCCCAGCAGGCCCCCTCTGCAACATCCCCAGCAGGCCCCCTCTGCAACATCCCCCGCAGGCCCCCTCTGCAACATCCCCAGCAGGCCCCCTCTGCAACATCCCCCGCAGGCCCCCTCTGCAACATCCCCAGCAGGCCCCCTCTGCAACATCCCCCGCAGGCCCCCTCTGCAACATCCCCAGCAGGCCCCCTCTGCAACATCCCCAGCAGGCCCCCTCTGGAACATCCCCCGCAGGCCCCCTCTGCAACATCCCCAGCAGGCCCCCTCTGGAACATCCCCCGCAGGCCCCCTCTGCAACATCCCCCGCAGGCCCCCTCTGGAACATCCCCCGCAGGCCCCCTCTGCAACATCCCCAGCAGGCCCCCTCTGCAACATCCCCAGCAGGCCCCCTCTGCAACATCCCCAGCAGGCCCCCTCTGCAACATCCCCAGCAGCCCCCTCTGCAACATCCCCAGCAGGCCCCCTCTGCAACATCCCCCGCAGGCCCCCTCTGCAACATCCGCAGCAGGCCCCCTCTGCAACATCCCCCGCAGGCCCCCTCTGCAACATCCCCAGCAGGCCCCCTCTGCAACATCCCCAGCAGGCCCCCTCTGCAACATCCCCAGCAGGCCCCCTCTGCAACATCCCCAGCAGGCCCCCTCTGCAACATCCCCAGCAGGCCCCCTCTGCAACATCCCCAGCAGGCCCCCTCTGCAACATCCCCAGCAGGCCCCCTCTGCAACATCCCCAGCAGGCCCCCTCTGCAACATCCCCCGCAGGCCCCCTCTGCAACATCCCCAGCAGGCCCCCTCTGCAACATCCGCAGCAGGCCCCCTCTGCAACATCCCCAGCAGGCCCCCTCTGCAACATCCCCCGCAGGCCCCCTCTGCAACATCCGCAGCAGGCCCCCTCTGCAACATCCCCCGCAGGCCCCCTCTGCAACATCCCCAGCAGGCCCCCTCTGCAACATCCCCAGCAGGCCCCCTCTGCAACATCCCCAGCAGGCCCCCTCTGCAACATCCCCAGCAGGCCCCCTCTGCAACATCCCCAGCAGGCTCCCTCTGGAACATCCCCAGCAGGCCCCCTCTGCAACATCCCCCGCAGGCCCCCACTGCAACATCCCCAGCAGGCCCCCTCTGCAACATCCCCAGCAGGCCCCCTCTGCAACATCCCCAGCAGGCCCCCTCTGCAACATCCCCCGCAGGCCCCCTCTGCAACATCCCCAGCAGGCCCCCTCTGCAACATCCCCAGCAGGCCCCCTCTGCAACATCCCCAGCAGGCCCCCTCTGCAACATCCCCAGCAGGCCCCCTCTGCAACATCCCCAGCAGGCCCCCTCTGCAACATCCCCCGCAGGCCCCCTCTGCAACATCCCCCGCAGGCCCCCTCTCCAACATCCCCCGCAGGCCCCCACTGCAACATCCCCAGCAGGCCCCCTCTGCAACATCCCCAGCAGGTCCCCTCTGCAACATCCCCAGCAGGTCCCCTCTGCAACATCCCCAGCAGGCCCCCTCTGCAACATCCCCAGCAGGCCCCCTCTGCAACATCCCCAGCAGGCCCCCTCTGCAACATCCCCAGCAGGCCCCCTCTGCAACATCCGCAGCAGGCCCCCTCTGCAACATCCCCAGCAGGCCCCCTCTGCAACATCCCCCGCAGGTCCCCTCTGCAACATCCCCCGCAGGCCCCCTCTGCAACATCCCCAGCAGGGCCCCTCTGCAACATCCCCCGCAGGTCCCCTCTGCAACATCCCCAGCAGGCCCCCTCTGCAACATCCCCAGCAGGCCCCCTCTGCAACATCCCCAGCAGGCCCCCTCTGCAACATCCCCAGCAGGCCCCCTCTGCAACATCCCCCGCAGGCCCCCTCTGCAACATCCCCAGCAGGCCCCCTCTGCAACATCCCCCGCAGGCCCCCTCTGCAACATCCCCAGCAGGCCCCCTCTGCAACATCCCCCGCAGGCCCCCTCTGCAACATCCCCCGCAGGCCCCCTCTGCAACATCCCCCGCAGGCCCCCTCTGCAACATCCCCCGCAGGTCCCCTCTGCAACATCCCCAGCAGGCCCCCCCTGCAACATCCCCCGCAGGCCCCCTCTGCAACATCCCCAGCAGGCCCCCTCTGCAACATCCCCCGCAGGCCCCCTCTGCAACATCCCCAGCAGGCCCCCTCTGCAACATCCCCCGCAGGCCCCCTCTGCAACATCCCCCGCAGGCCCCCTCTGCAACATCCCCCGCAGGCCCCCTCTGCAACATCCCCCGCAGGCCCCCTCTGCAACATCCCCAGCAGGCCCCCCCTGCAACATCCCCAGCAGGCCCCCTCTGCAACATCCCCAGCAGCCCCCTCTGCAACATCCCCAGCAGCCCCCTCTGCAACATCCCCAGCAGGCCCCCTCTGCAACAGCCCCAGCAGGCCCCCTCTGCAACATCCCCAGCAGGCCCCCTCTGCAACATCCCCAGCAGGCCCCCACTGCAACATCCCCAGCAGGCCCCCTCTGCAACATCCCCAGCAGGCCCCCTCTGCAACATCCCCCGCAGGCCCCCTCTGCAACATCCCCAGCAGGCCCCCTCTGCAACATCCCCCGCAGGCCCCCTCTGCAACATCCCCCGCAGGCCCCCTCTGCAACATCCCCCGCAGGCCCCCACTGCAACATCCCCAGCAGGCCCCCTCTGCAACATCCCCAGCAGGCCCCCACTGCAACATCCCCAGCAGGCCCCCTCTGCAACATCCCCAGCAGGCCCCCTCTGCAACATCCCCAGCAGCCCCCTCTGCAACATCCCCAGCAGGCCCCCTCTGCAACATCCCCAGCAGGCCCCCTCTGCAACATCCCCCGCAGGCCCCCTCTACAACATCCCCCGCAGGCCCCCTCTGCAACATCCCCAGCAGGCCCCCTCTGCAACATCCCCCGCAGGCCCCCTCTGCAACATCTCCAGCAGGCCCCCTCTGCAACATCCCCAGCAGGCCCCCTCTGCAACATCCCCAGCAGGTCCCCTCTGCAACATCTCCAGCAGGCCCCCTCTGCAACATCCCCCGCAGGCCCCCTCTGCAACATCTCCAGCAGGCCCCCTCTGCAACATCCCCAGCAGGCCCCCTCTGCAACATCCCCAGCAGGCCCCCTCTGCAACATCCCCCGCAGGCCCCCTCTGCAACATCCCCAGCAGGCCCCCTCTGCAACATCCCCAGCAGGCCCCCTCTGCAACATCTCCAGCAGGCCCCCTCTGCAACATCCCCCGCAGGCCCCCACTGCAACATCCCCAGCAGCCCCCCACTGCAATATCCCCAGCAGGCCCCCTCTGCAACATCCCCCGCAGGCCCCCACTGCAATATCCCCAGCAGGCCCCCTCTGCAACATCCCCCGCAGGCCCCCACTGCAATATCCCCAGCAGCCCCCCACTGCAACATCCCCAGCAGGCCCCCTCTGGAACATCCCCAGAAGACGCCCCCTCTGCAACATCCCCAGCGGGCCCCCTCTGCAACATCCCCAGCAGGCCCCCTCTGCAACATCCCCCGCAGGCCCCCACTGCAATATCCCCAGCAGCCCCCCACTGCAACATCCCCAGCAGGCCCCCTCTGGAACATCCCCAGAAGACGCCCCCTCTGCAACATCCCCAGCGGGCCCCCTCTGCAACATCCCCAGCAGGCCCCCTCTGCAACATCCCCAGCAGCCCCCTCTGCAACATCCCCAGCAGGCCCCCTCTGCAACATCCCCAGCAGCCCCCTCTGCAACATCCCCAGCAGGCCCCCTCTGCAACATCCGCAGCAGGCCCCCTCTGCAACATCCCCCGCAGGCCCCCTCTGCAACATCCGCAGCAGGCCCCCTCTGCAACATCCCCAGCAGGCCCCCTCTGCAACATCCCCAGCAGGCCCCCTCTGCAACATCCCCCGCAGGCCCCCTCTGCAACATCCCCAGCAGGCCCCCTCTGCAACATCCCCCGCAGGTCCCCTCTGCAACATCCCCAGCAGGCCCCCTCTGCAACATCCCCAGCAGGCCCCCCTGCAACATCCCCAGCAGGCCCCCTCTGCAACATCCCCAGCAGGCCCCCTCTGCAACATCCCCCGCAGGCCCCCTCTGCAACATCCCCAGCAGGCCCCCTCTGCAACATCCCCAGCAGGTCCCCTCTGCAACATCCCCCGCAGGACCCCTCTGCAACATCCCCAGCAGGCCCCCTCTGCAACATCCCCCGCAGGTCCCCTCTGCAACATCCCCAGCAGGTCCCCTCTGCAACATCCCCAGCAGGCCCCCCTGCAACATCTCCAGCAGGCCCCCTCTGCAACATCCCCAGCAGGCCCCCTCTGCAACATCCCCCGCAGGCCCCCTCTGCAACATCCCCAGCAGGCCCCCCTGCAACATCTCCAGCAGGCCCCCTCTGCAACATCCCCCGCAGGTCCCCTCTGCAACATCCCCAGCAGGCCCCCCTGCAACATCTCCAGCAGGCCCCCTCTGCAACATCCCCCGCAGGCCCCCTCTGCAACATCCCCCGCAGGTCCCCTCTGCAACATCCCCAGCAGGCCCCCCTGCAACATCTCCAGCAGGCCCCCTCTGCAACATCCCCCGCAGGCCCCCTCTGCAACATCCCCCGAAGGCCCCCTCTGCAACATCCCCAGCAGGCCCCCTCTGCAACATCCCCCGCAGGCCCCCTCTGCAACATCCCCCGCAGGACCCCTCTGCAACATCCCCAGCAGGCCCCCTCGGCAACATCCCCCGCAGGCCCCCTCTGCAACATCCCCCGCAGGCCCCCTCTGCAACATCTCCAGCAGGCCCCCTCTGCAACATCCCCCGCAGGCCCCCTCTGCAACATCCCCCGCAGGACCCCTCTGCAACATCCCCAGCAGGCCCCCTCGGCAACATCCCCCGCAGGCCCCCTCTGCAACATCCCCAGCAGGCCCCCTCTGCAACATCCCCCGCAGGCCCCCTCTGCAACATCCCCAGCAGGCCCCCTCTGCAACATCCCCAGCAGGCCCCCTCTGCAACATCCCCAGCAGGCCCCCTCTGCAACATCCCCAGCAGGCCCCCTCTGCAACATCCCCAGCAGGCCCCCTCTGCAACATCCCCAGCAGGCCCCCTCTGCAACATCCCCAGCAGGCCCCCACTGGAACATCCCCAGCAGGCCCCCTCTGCAACATCCCCAGCAGGCCCCCTCTGCAACATCTCCAGCAGGTCCCCTCTGCAACATCCCCCGCAGGCCCCCACTGCAACATCCGCAGCAGGTCCCCTCTGCAACATCCCCAGCAGGCCCCCTCTGCAACATCCGCAGCAGGCCCCCTCTGGAACATCCGCAGCAGGCCCCCTCTGCAACATCCCCAGCAGGCCCCCTCTGCAACATCCCCAGCAGCCCCCTCTGCAACATCCCCAGCAGGCCCCCTCTGCAACATCCCCAGCAGGCCCCCTCTGCAACATCCCCCGCAGGCCCCCTCTGCAACATCCCCAGCAGGCCCCCTCTGGAACATCCGCAGCAGGCCCCCTCTGCAACATCCCCAGCAGGCCCCCTCTGCAACATCCCCAGCAGGCCCCCTCTGCAACATCCCCAGCAGGCCCCCTCTGCAACATCCCCCGCAGGCCCCCTCTGCAACATCCCCCGCAGGTCCCCTCTGCAACATCCCCAGCAGGCCCCCTCTGCAACATCCCCAGCAGGCCCCTCTGCAACATCCCCAGCAGGCCCCCTCTGCAACATCCCCCGCAGGCCCCCTCTGCAACATCCCCAGCAGGCCCCCTCTGCAACATCCCCCGCAGGCCCCCTCTGCAACATCCCCAGCAGGCCCCCTCTGCAACATCCGCAGCAGGCCCCCTCTGCAACATCCCCAGCAGGCCCCCTCTGCAACATCCCCAGCAGGCCCCCTCTGCAACATCCCCAGCAGGCCCCCTCTGCAACATCCCCAGCAGGCCCCCTCTGCAACATCCCCAGCAGGCCCCCTCTGCAACATCCCCAGCAGGCCCCCTCTGCAACATCCCCCGCAGGTCCCCTCTGCAACATCTCCAGCAGGCCCCCTCTGCAACATCCCCAGCAGGCCCCCTCTGCAACATCCCCAGCAGGCCCCCTCTGCAACATCCCCAGCAGGCCCTCTCTGCAACATCCCCAGCAGGCCCCCTCTGCAACATCCCCAGCAGGCCCCCTCTGCAACATCCCCAGCAGGCCCCCTCTGCAACATCCCCCGCAGGCCCCCTCTGCAACATCCCCAGCAGGCCCCCTCTGCAACATCCCCAGCAGGCCCCCTCTGCAACATCCCCAGCAGGCCCCCTCTGCAACATCCCCAGCAGGCTCCCTCTGGAACATCCGCAGCAGGTCCCCTCTGCAACATCCCCCGCAGGCCCCCTCTGCAACATCCCCAGCAGGCCCCCTCTGCAACATCCCCAGCAGGCCCCCTCTGCAACATCCCCAGCAGGCCCCCTCTGCAACATCCCCAGCAGGCCCCCTCTGCAACATCCCCAGCAGGCCCCCTCTGCAACATCCCCCGCAGGCCCCCTCTGCAACATCCCCAGCAGGCCCCCTCTGCAACATCCCCAGCAGGCCCCCTCTGCAACATCCCCAGCAGGCCCCCTCTGCAACATCCCCAGCAGGCCCCCTCTGCAACATCCCCAGCAGGTCCCCTCTGCAACATCCCCCGCAGGCCCCCTCTGCAACATCCCCAGCAGGCCCCCTCTGGAACATCCGCAGCAGGCCCCCTCTGGAACATCCGCAGCAGGTCCCCTCTGCAACATCCCCCGCAGGCCCCCTCTGCAACATCCCCAGCAGGCCCCCTCTGCAACATCCCCAGCAGGCCCCCTCTGCAACATCCCCAGCAGGCCCCCACTGGAACATCCCCAGCAGGCCCCCTCTGTGGATGAGGATCATGTTAGTGTTTCCGGCAGGGGTGTCCGGACCCCTTTACTCACTGGGCTCAGGACAGGGGTCCCAAACAGAAGGCCCTGTTGACGGCCCTGAGTAGGTCATATATTTTGTTCAACAATCAACTTTATTAATGGTTTTTTTTTGCACATTAAGAAATATTAAGGAATGCCAGGAACACGGAAAGAGGAAGCTAAGTCCCAGCTAAGGCAGCAGGAAATAAAACAAAAATACTTTGTGGACACCCATTTAATTACAAAAGATAGACTGACAAGTATTCCAATCTGAGGTAATAGCCATTTGCTGCTTATCATGGACTGAAGCTCTAAATAGCCCAATGCTACATCCAACATGACAGAAATACACAGTAAAATACTTATATATTCTCTTGAAAAAGGGTAATTACACCTGTTAGAGGTATATTAGTATTTTATCTGGTAGTGTTAGGACTTGCGAACAGGTGTCTGCCTTGACGTGGCTCGCAAGCTTACAATGCTTTGGCCAAAGGGTTAAACTAAATTACCCTTTTTCAAGAGAATATATAAGTATTTTACTGTGTATTTCTGTAATGTTGGATGTAGCATTTGGCTTCTCTGTCATCTGTTGTATACATATGCCACGCTCAATAGCACTCCATTTTGACACTTAAATACATACATATACATATTTTGTGGGGGCTGAGGGGTTCCCAAAAAGAGCTTGCTGGGGTTTTGTGTTCTGTTAACCTATTCTCAGCTGTTTAGCTGTTGGAGGTTAGTGGCTCTCATGCCCAGGTTTTAAGACCGCCCCTCCCCCCTTCCCTAGTTTGCAGGTCCTTTCACTCTGCTGGATATAGATCCAATGTGGTCTTTCTCCCTCCTAAAAGAGGTAAATGAGAATTTTAATCCTAATAGAGTTATATTAGTATTTTATCTGGTAGTGTTAGGACTTGTGAACGGGTATCTGCCTTGTCGTGGCTCGCAAGCTTACAACGCTTTGGCCAAAAGGTTAAACTAAATTACCCTTTTTCAAGAGAATATATAAGTATTTTACTGTGTATTTCTGTCATGTTGGATGTAGCATTGGGCTTCTCTGTCGTCTGTTGTATACATATGCCACGATCAATAGCACTCCATTTTGCCACCTAAATACATACATATATTTTGTGGGGGCTGATGGGTTCCCAAAAAAAGCTTGCTGGGGTTTTGCGTTCAGCTAATATTCTGCAAGATATTCATCCTTGGCATCTACTGTTCCCAAGAAATATGACCACACTATTAGAACTCAAACTTTCATTAGCACTGAAAAGTTTCATACTGGAGCAACTTGTGAGTTAGAGTTATGAATGTCTGAAAAGAGGACCGGCAGTGCTGAACTACCTGTGACGATATCTGCACACATGCATATTCTGACCAATATAAAAATATGTATGCATAAGCAGTCAAAGAAATGACTGCAAGCTACTGGAATGGTTTACAATACATTTACATGCTGTGTCAATAGGAAACAAATTTACCCACACCCCTGGGCTTGGTGCCTTTACACTAAGGCATGGATTTCTAAGGTGCTGCTGAGATGAGAGGGAAGGGACAAGTCACTAAAGAATGCTGTTCTCTCAAGATTCAACTCACCCATTTCCCAATCTGGGTCATGAGTGATTTTGTTAAGTAGAGTGCAATATTTATAAGTCATGAGATGTCCTGGTCCTCTTACACAAGGCAAAGCCATGCAACCCACCAGTTATGGATGATTTGGACGTAACGCTAACCTTGCAATGTTTCTGTAGCTCCAAACATTGCCAACGATGGCTTTAACTCATTGTATATCATAATCTAACAGGGGATATATGTGTGAAAACCCTCTTTGCAAAGACAAATGGAGATTCCCCCTGAATTGTAGTGTGTGTATGTGATGGAGTTATGGGGAATCAACGTGCTAAAATCTCCAGGCCCAATTTGAAAGATCTTTGTATGGAAATGTAATGTTTGGCCAGAAGCAATGTCTTCAGGGTTGATTAATAATCAAGATCAGGGCTGCCGACAGATTTCATGGGGCCCAGGACTAGAGGTTAGACCGGGGCCCCTCCCACGTGTCGGCGGCCTTGCGAGCTGCCACCGTTCACACCCTTGTGAGCCACCTCCTCTATTTTCCCCTCTCCACGTGTATTTCTCACACTCTCCCCCATCCCCCAACCTCCTCTCTCCGCTATCACTTAATTACCCCCCTTTCAGTCAATTCTGCTCCCTCAATCTCCCCCACAATAATTACCCCCACTCCCACACATGCAAAATGCAACACACATACCAAACATTACACACACACAAAATGCAACACACAAATGCATTGCCTACTGCAAAAGTATAAAACTTGCAAAAACTCAAACAGCTGAACTTGTCTTTTCTTATGTATTAGTAATGGGTCTCAACTGCAGCGTGGAAGAGCAGACATGAGCCGGTTACCCCCTCCCACTTTCGTCACTCCTTTTCAAAACTCACCCAATCCTCCTTTTCATTTTATTACATACAGTCATACGAACTTTCCCCTCACAATGAGCTGTGCTGGAAGGTGAGCACTACATTCTTTCATGTGCATGTGAAATGTTAATAATACAGCATTTGTTTACAGTGAATTATATATGAATAAATTGCATATACTTCTTGAAAGACTGCGGCATTCTAAAACCATAAAACCATAAAACAATATAAACAATATTTATAGGATTAACAAAGAGTGGTAGCCACCCACAGATAAGAATAGTCATGAAGTGCTCCCAGGTTGAGACACAACAAATATTTTGCTCTTCTTGTCCTTCCAGTTCTCTTAATTCCATATAATATTATTTATAAATTTTAACCCTTGGCATAAACTCTGGGTCAGATTGAAAATGAGGATGGTTTACATACCATTAAAACCCAACGACCTCGGAAGCACATATATTTTCCACAACATACTCATCACTGATATGGAACATAAGTGTTGCCAGGGCTGCCAACAGGGGTTGGGAGAGTCAGGACTACGGCTGCGGGTGTCCAGCCTCCCCCCTCCTACCTTCTGTAGCAGGCTTCTCTCTCCCCATGCAGTGAGCCTCCTGTGCAGGCCCTGCACACGATCCCAATGTTGGGCCCACCTTGAAGTTGGGCCACCTGACCGGTGCGGTACCAGAGCCTCCCTTCTAAGTGTGTTTGTATGTTGAATGGTGGGAGGGAGGGTTATTATGTGAATAGAGGGAGCAGGCTTATTATGTGAATGGGGAGAGGAGAGGATTCTTATGTGACTGGGAGAGGGTGGGATTGGTTATGTGTATTGGGGGAGAGAGGTGGGAGAGAGAGAGAGAGGAGGGGTGTGAGTGAGGTGAGGGAGAGAGAGGTGGGACGTGAGGGACAGAGCAGTGGGGGCATGAGGGAAATAGAGGTGGGGGCGTGAGAGAGAGCGAGAGAGAGTTGGGGCTGAGGGAGAGGGAGTGAGAGAGGAAGGAGGGTGAGAATGAGAGGGAGTGCAGAGATGGGTTATGAGAGATAGAGGGGGGCCTCCCAAGGCTGCCTACACTTGGGAGGGGCCCAGTGGAAAATATAGTTCTGGGTCCCGGGAAAGCTGTCTGCGGCCCTGGGTGTCAGAAAACATCTACCAAATGTCCTGTGTAAACCTTGGTCTGCAGAAAAGCATAAATAGGTCACTGTAATTATCATAGAAGGCTTGTTAAAAGCACCCAAACTCTATGTTTGTAACTGTCTAAACCAGGCCTGCACAACTTGTAAAGCGAGAAGGGCCGAACTGCTCCAAGGAAAACAGATTCGGGCCGCACGGGTAAAATCATCATCATCATCCTCCTCATCATCATCATATCTCCCCCAGCACCTCTCATCATCATCATCATCCTCATATCTCCTCCAGCCCCCCTCATCATCATACTCATATCTCCTCCAGCCCCCCTCATCATCATCAACATCCTCATAACTCCTCCAGCACCCCTCATCAATCTCTCCCAGTACCCCTCCTCATCCTCATATATCTGACCCAGCACCCCATCATCCTATCTCCCCCAGCACCCCTCATCATCCTCATATCTCCCCCAGCACCCCTCATCATCTTCATATATCTCCCCCTGTACCCCTCATCATCAACCTTTGCGAGACTTACCCTCTATCTCACACCCCCATCTCTCCCCCTCACCCATACACAAGACTCCCCCTCCACATAACACACAATAAACCCCTGCGGACCACACACATCCCACCCCCCTGCACCTCACCCCCCCTGCACCTCGCCTCACTCTCCCCCCTGCATCTCAATCACATCCCTCCCCTGCACCTCACATCACCCCCCTGCACCTCACATCACCTCCCCCCCTGCACCACACCTCACATCACCCCACTACACCTCCCCCCCTGCACTTCACCTCCCCGCCCTGCACCTCACCTCACTCACTCTCCTGCACCTTACCTCCCCCCCTGCACCTCACCTCACTCACCTCCCTCCCTGCACCTCACCTCACTCCCCTGCACCTCACCTCCCCCCCCCTGCACCTCATCTCCTCCCCCTGCACCTCACCTCCCCCCCCCTGCACCTCACCTCCCCCCCCTGCACCTCACGGCGGCAGAGCAGGCAGGACTAGCACACTCGTGCAGTCCTGAGAGCAGACTCGAGGAGGAGGAGTGGGAGAGCGGCTCGCGGGCGGGAGAGAAGGGGGAGAGCGGACAGTGCCCCCCCTTTCCTTGGCAGTTCTGCCAGCTAGCTGTATTTGGATGTTACTTTCCTTACAGTTTTACTCCCAGTGCAGATGGAATGGATACATTATGTTGCCTTTTTTCCTTCCAGTCTGTCACACCCCTGGTTGCCCTGGCAACATCTCCAGTCCTCCAAGTTAATGGGCTTTCTCATTCCCCCCCTGTCCCTGCTGACAGTTAGTTTAGCCTGACCCCTATCCCTGTGTCACAAGCAGTACCCACTGTCTTTACTTCCTGACATTGGCAGAGTGAGTACATTTATGTTACACCCTTATGGCAAGGCCAATTCTTTTCACCTGCCCTTAATTACGAAGCACCTATAGAGAAGCACTCTCACAACACCATTGCATCCACAAGTGCCTGTATATACTGCTCCTTTCCTAATAAAGTGAAGAAAATATAACAGGACTTGGTTTGCTTTGGAAAGGGGGCTGAGTTGAAGCTATCTGGGTTCATTCATACCCTTGACATGACCCTGGGTCCAGAATAGTGAAAAGAAGACCGTGTGTCTTGGGGACACACATAGGAACTGCCACTCACAACCCTTATGCTATACAGAATAGGCTCTGCACTCCAGACAGAGCAGCAGGCTTTATACCAATGAGCACAGACCTTCTACAGCAAAAGCCTTACAAACAGCAAGCAGTTTACACTGCACACAGCCTGCAGCAGTACATCATGCAGCTCACACTGCACACATGTAGGAAATTGCTTGGTCTGCAGCTTAAAGGGGAGTTGCAATGAGCTTGCTATCAAGAGAGATCATTTTTTTTTGGACTGCAATCCATGTTATTGATATTTATTTATTTTTTGCCCCCCCCCCCCCCCCCCCTCCTGGGAGAACTTGGGTAGGCTACAGCTGATGTAGTGCTGAATACCTGCGAGGGCACAGGAGATGAGTTGCCCGCGATAGTGTGGGGGCAAAAGACAGTCTTTTAGGGGATCTGCTGGTTCTTCTCCTCTTGGTGTCAGCGCCTCCAAACATAGTGGGTTCAGCAGAGCTGAAGGCAGTCCTACCATGACAACCTTTTACCCACAATACCTCTGTCACTCAGGAAGTCAGCATGAGGAGGGGGAAAACCCCATTGGATAGCCTGTCACTGTCTACATCTTATTAGAACTTACGTGACAGGGATTGTAGAGAGATAACTGGACCAACCATGGCTATACTATATTGCATGATGATCCTGAATATACCACATACCACGACTGATACAGGATCACATTAGTCCAATATATGCAGATGTCTTTGTTCAGATACTTACATAAAATGGGCCTGTGAATGGGGATTTCTAGTCAAAATCTGATATATGAAGGCTATATTGGCACATCCATAACTTTGTGTAAAGTTACATACAGTACTGATGATCAGTTACACGCAAATTTGCATCACTCCTCGAAGTGTATCCTCAGAGCTAATGCACATTGCTTTTTTCCATTAAAGAGCTGATATTATGGATTTCTTGGGCCAACATACATTTTTTTGATCACCATCAGCAAAGAATTATCCAAGTAAGAAGGATACGAGAAAACACTTATTGGGTTTCCTCATAAGGAAGTATTGCAGAAGGTTTTCATTTCTCGTCATCACAGAAAATGCTCATATTATATTGCCAACTTTCACAGGCCAAAATCAACATTGGGAGTGTTGTTCCACCCAATACCAAATTACTTGTTGCCTTTCATTTTGCGTCTACTGGGTACATCCAAAGCTATACACAAAACCTGCAGATTGAATTTAGAAGACTTCTATTTGACAACTACATAAATAAGCCTTGATGGATTTTCTGAGACAGATTAATCTATTTATTGTTTTTTATTTATCTGCTCATACACGGTTTCATTTAGACATACAAAATCTTAGCATGCTCAAACCCCAGTCAAAAGTATTATCATTTTCTATACTGAATTGTGCCAACTACAGTGTAACTGGGAAAAGGGACCTCAAATTTACAGCAGTAAACAAAGAAGCCCGAATGCACATCCAATATGACACATTATTTGATTCATTTCTATATGTTTTTTTTCTTCTCAGAAATATTGGTAATTTAGTTAATTCTTTCGACCAAAACATGTTACGCCTGCGCCCACGTCAAGGCAGACCCTATCAACAGGTACCTACACTACCAATTCTATACTGCGTCCTTTGTATTTACTCCACTGCATAGAGAAAAGCGGAGCCTAAGTGGTTACAATTTAGGAGCCCTATGTGTGCTATGTATGAGCTACAGTGCAGATGAACTGGTTAAAAGAAAATAGTAGTGCCCTAATACAGGGGGGCGCAAACTTTTTTCCCTGCACCCCCCTGCCGGCGGTTCCCTCCTCTCCGCACCTCCCCCACCCCCGCTTACCTCGGCTCCGTCGGCATGACGTCGTGTTGCCAGAGCAACGTGACGTCACATGACCTTGCGGCGTCATTTGACGTCGCGTTGCCATGGCGACACGTCTAAGAAGCAGCCGGAGCCAAGGTAAGTCAGAGGTAAGCCTCTGTAAACCCCGTGTCCCCCCCCTTGCAGTCAGTCTCGCGCCCCCCAGTTTGCACACCACTGCCCTACGACATAAAAAAAATTACAATTCTATGAAAGTGCAAGAAAAAAATATATATACTTCCCAAGCTTATAACAACCCTTTTCCAGGGGGAAGAAATCTCTCAATGACGACTACAACTATGCATGTGTACGTGGACCTGCTAATTAAATAGGGGTGGGATGGGTGGGCTTATACTAAAAGGGTCACAGGCTTAACATTTTTTGGCCAAAGGATTGAACTAAATGAATGACCCATAATTCTGAAAAGAAAAAAAAACATATAGAAATTAATCAAATAATTTGCCATATTGGGTGTGCATTGTGGCTGCTTTGTTTACTGTTGCATATTTCAGGTCACGTTCCCAGTAGTAATGCAGTTGACAGAATATATATTACTGTAGGATTGGGTTTTGAGCTCGCTAAGATGGTGTATGTCTAACTGTAAATTGTTAGAAGGTATGTGGCCCCGTCTCTTAGTTTATGCTCACCCATCCCACCTCTATTAAATCAGCAGGTCCAAGTACACACAGGTAACTGTAGTAATTGCCCCCAGGAGAAAGGTTGTTATAACCTTTGCTGCCAGTAATAAGCTTAGGATGTGTGTGTGTGTGTGTGTGTGTGTGTGCGTGTGTGCGTGTGTGTGTGTGTGTATACATATATATATATAAAGTATAGATATATAAAGTATATACTGTATCTATATATATACAGTGTTCGACAAACCTATACATTTTCTCGCCCCGGGCGAGTGGATTTAACCCCCGGGCGAGTAAATATTGGCCCAAGCAGCACACGTTTGGTACTAGGTGGCGAGTAGATTTTTTTGTGTGGTGAGTAGATTTTTTGGTGATTTGTCAACCACTGTGTATATATATATATATATATATATATATATATATATATATATATATATATATATATATATATATATATATATATATACACACACACACACAGTTGTGTGAAAAATAAAGTACACGCTCTTTGAATTCTATGGTTTTACATATCAGAACATAGTAACAATCATCTGTTCCTTAGCAGGTCTTAAAATTAGGTAAATACAACCTCAGATGAACAACAACACATGACATATTACACCGTGTCATGATTTAATTAACAAAAATAAAGCCAAAATGGATAAGCCATGTGTGAAAAACTAAGTACACCTTATGATTCAATAGCTTGTAGAACCACCTTTAGCAGCAATAACTTGAAGTAATAGTTTTCTGTATGACTTTATCAGTCTCTCACATCGTTGTGGAGGAATTTTGGCCCACTCTTCTTTACAATGTTGCTTCAGTTCATTGAGGTTTGTGGGCATTTGTTTATGCACAGCTCTCTTAAGGTCCCACCACAGCATTTCAATCGGGTTGAGGTCTGGACTTTGACTGGGCCATTGCAATACCTTGATTCTTTTCTTTTTCAGCCAGTCTGTTGTAGATTTGCTGGTGTGCTTGGGATCATTGTCCTGTTGCATGACCCAATTTCGGCCAAGCTTTAGCTGTCGGACAGATGGCCTCACATTTGACTCTAGAATACTTTGGTATACAGAGGAGTTCATGGTCGACTCAATGACTGCAAGGTTCCCAGGTCCTGTGCCTGCAAAACAAGCCCAAATCATCACCCCTCCACCACCGTGCTTGACAGTTGGTATGAGGTGTTTGTGCTGATATGCTGTGTTTGGTTTGTGCTGTGCATTATGGCCAAACATCTCCACTTTGGTCTCTTCTGTCCAAAGGACATTGTTCCAGAAGTCTTGTGGTTTGTTCAGATACAACTTTGCAAACCTAAGCCGTGCTGCCATGTTCTTTTTAGAGAGAAGAGGCTTTCTCCTGGCAACCCTTCCCAACAAACCATACTTGTTCAGTCTTTTTTTATAATTGTACTGTCATGAACTTTAACATTTAACATGCTAACTGAGGCCTGTAGAGTCTGAGATGTAACTTTTTTTTGCAATTTCTCTGAGCATTGCACGGTCTGACCTTGGGGTGAATTTGCTGGGACGTCCACTCCTGGGAAGATTGGCAACTGTCTTGAATGTTTTCCACTTTTGAATAATCTTTCTCACTGTAGAATGATGGACTTTAAATTGTTTGGAAATGGCCTTATAACCCTTCCTAGATTGATGGGCAGCAACAATTGCTTCTCTAAGATCATTGCTGATGTCTTTCTTCCTTGGCATTGTGTTAACACACACACCTGAATGCTTCAGACCAACAAACTTCTAAAACTTCAGCTTTATAGAGGTGGTCACACTTGCTGATGATCAATTAATCAAGGACATTTGATTAGCAGCACCTGTCTGCTACTTAGCATCTTAATTCCTATGGAAGCAGTCAGGGTGTACTTAGTTTTTCACGCATAGATTCTCCATTTTGGCTTTATTTTTGTTAAATAAATCATGACACAGAGTAATTTGTCATGTGTTGTTCATCTGAGGTTCTATTTACCTAATTTTAAGAGCTGCTAAGGAACAAATGATTGTTATGTCCTGATATGTAAAACCATAGAATTCAAAGAGGGTACACTTTCTTTTTCACACAACTACAGTATATATATATATATACAGTGTTCGACAAATCTATACATCTGCATGCCCCGGGCGAGTGGATTTAACATCGTGGCGAGCTCCTATTGGCCCAAGCAGCACACGTGTAGTACTAGGTGGCGAGTAGATTTTTTGGTGATTTGTCGACCACTGTATATATGTATATATATATATATACCATACTGAGTTAAGTTATGGTGAGTAAAAAAAAGTGACAAAAACCCTCCACAGCAAAGCAAATATGCAAATGTAAATACAACTGTATTCTCATCTGCATGTCTTAGGCAGGTCTGCAACCCCGCCTTTCACCATTATCACCCAGCACACAGCACTTCCACTGCAGCAAGGGATTCTGGGGAATGACATGCAAATGAGCACACAGTATATATATATATATATATATATATATATATTCTTAAACTTTTTTTTTCAATATTTCTTAGGGCACTCCTGATTTTTTTAACGACACTGTAGCTCGCACATATAGCACGTCTAAATTGTCACCCTTAGGCACTGCACACATGTCACACATCCCATCCTATTGACTATCATTGTTTTGTTTCTGCTCTTCTCTATGCAGTGGAGGAAATACAAAGAACACAGTATAAAACTGGTAGTGTACGTACTGTAACTGCAGATAGGATCTACCTTGACGTGGGTGCAGGACTAACATGTTTTGGCAAAAAGAGTGAACTAAATGACCCCTACTATGAGAATAAAAAAACCTATACAAAGTAATCAAATAATGTGTCCCATTGGATGGGTGTTGGGGCTTCTTTGTTTACATACACAGTTTCATGGAATTGTAATCATATGTTTGCTTTCTGTCATAGGTGACAGTGGATATCCACTGGCACCATAGCTAATGACACCTGTCCTGATTACAATTAATTCAGCTCAGCAGCATCCTGGCTAGTTGTCCCAAATTAGGTGGGAGACTAATGATTCTAGGGGGGAAAAGCATTTTTTCGAAAGTTTTTATTTTTATTTTCAAATATAATCGGGGGGGGGGGGGGGGTGGGGAGATACATTGGGTGACCAGTCATCCCGGTTTTGCCGGGACAGTCCTGGTTTTTTCTCTCCTGTCCGTTGCCGATCCGTCCCGGAAATGTCCCGGTTTTTGGCCCTGGTCCCGGTATGCGGCTAGGCGGTGGCGGTGAGGAGGATGCGGCGGCCAGTAAGTATTTTCTATGTACTGTACTGTATAATGGAATGTATGCTGCCGGGGGATTGGCTGAAGGAGGAGGCCTGGGGCGGGGCTTATAATGCCGGCCGGGCCGCAGGGGATTGGATGCAAGTCAGAGGGTGCCAGGGGCAGGGCTTCCGCTTTGCGCAGAGCACACGGTGAGTGTGTGTCTTCCCGCTCCTGGCTCCTCTGGGGGCTGCGCGGGTTGTACCTTTGCCTCTCCTGGCACTCCCTTCCCCCCCCCGTCCCCTTGGTGCGGGAGATGGGCGCCGGGGCGGGCAGTGGTGGCTGTGCGGTGTCCCCCGGCTCCCAATGGCTGCCTGCCCGGGGTGATAGGAGGTGGTAGCGGCAGGGGGGGGGGGAGGAGGAGTTGTACCTTTACCTCCGGTGTTCCACCTTTTGCCTCCTGTCCTCCTAGTGCTCCCTTCCCCCCGGAGGTGGTCGCTGGCGGGCGGTGGGTGCAGGGGGAGGCGGGGAGCCGCCAGTGGGTGTATCAGTGTGTGTGTGTATCAGTGTGTGTGTGTGTGTGTATTAGTGTGTATCTGTGTGTGTGTTTGTATCAGTGTGTATGTGTGTATCAGTGGCAGTGTGTGTATCAGTGGCAGTGTGTGTGTATCAGTGGCAGTGTGTGTGTATCAGTGGCAGTGTGTGTGTGTGTGAGTGTGTGTGTCTGTATCAATGTGTGTATCAGTATCAGTGTGTGTGTCAGTATCAGTGTGTGTGTCAGTGGCTGTGTGTGTGTCAGTGGCTGTGTGTGTATCAGTGGCTGTGTGTATCAGTGGCTGTGTGTGTGTATCAGTGGCTGTGTGTGTATCAGTGGCTGTGTGTGTGTGTGTGGCTGTGTGTCTGTGCAGGCCAGCAGTTGCTGTGTGTCTGTGGAGGTCTGTCTGTGTGGGTGTCTGTGTGAGTGTCTGTAGGTCAGTGGCTGTGTGCGTCTGTGCAGGTCAGAGAGAATGGGGGGGAGAGAGATGGGTGGGGGAGAGAATAGAGGGGATTGAGAGAATGGGGGGGGGGGAGAAAATGGGGGGAGGGTGAGAGAAAATGGGGGGGGGGGGGAAGTAGAGAGAGAATGGGGGGCAGGGCTGCCAACAAGGGGGGTCTGCCGGGGTTGGCGTCCCGGGCCCGGTGAGTCAGGCCCACCCAAGTGTCAGTCAGTCACCCACTCTCTCTTTGTCACCCTCTCTCTCTGTCACGCTCTCTCTCTGTGTCACCCCCTCTCTGTGTCACCCTCTCTCACCCTCCCTCTGTGTCACCCTCTCTCTCTGTGTCACCCCCTCTCTCTGTGTCACCCTCTCTGTCACCCCCTCTCTCTGTGCCACCCTCTCTTTCTGTGTCACCCTCTCTCTGTCACCCTCTCTCTCTCTCTGTCACCCTCTCTCTCTCTCTGATATAATTTCTGTTGGTGGCCCTGCTGGGGGAGAAGGTAGAGAGAGAGTGGGAAGGGGTAGAATGAATAATACAGCATCAATGGTGGCACTATTAGATAAATATCATTATAATATTCATTTTTAGTAATGTTATTTGTTGTATTAATAATTTTTTTGTGTCCCGGTTTTTCATTTTCAAAATCTGGTCACCCTAGAGATACAGAATAAAAAAGGGACAGGGTGGGTGGGGAAGAACAGAACCAACAAAATCAACAATACACTTCAAAGGTATATTAACTTTAACAATTCTAATAAAAAAACAACAACAGAAGTATATAGGGGAGGGATAGGGAAGGCAAGAGACACTAGTGGTAACCTTAATAATTTTCCATAATCATTGGTATAGAATGGTTTAACTTTTGAACAATTTTTCCATTATAGAAACATTTTTTAATTTGTAATATCTTCACATTTGTTTAGATTGGTATATCTTGTAATGTCTGCTATATCTTTTGGAAAGGTCTTTAACCATGGATTTCAGATTTTTTCGAATTTCTAAAAAATACATTTTTGAAAAATATTTTCTGGCACAAAACAGTTCCCTCAACCCCACGTTCCCGCCAAAAAGTTGCCCCACTACGAGACAGTATCTGCAAGAAGAGGAGTACTGGGGAGAATCATATGACTGATTTAGGACAATGGATGGCTCTCACTGAGGGGCACATGCTGTTCAAAAAATCACCTTATGGGGTTATGTTATCAGCTTTTTTATAGGAGGAAGTCAGGTGCAATGCCAATTGGAATGGAAAATATGGTAATTGCTGTGAAAGTATAGCAAAGATAAATACTGTACACCAATAAAGAAAAAAATAGCTTATACTTATACAGATGCCCTCATGTTAAAAGGAGAAGACTCGCTGCGATCCAAATGCATTGTTCAGAACAGAAGAGTAGAGTAGAAATTCTACAGATTTAGCAAAATACACATTTATTTAGCCAGAATTATCCAATGTTTCGGACGACTAGGCAGCCTTTGGCAAGGAATGGCATTCCTTGGCCGAAACGTTGGATAATTCTGGCAAAATCAATTTGTAATTGGCTGTGAAATAACAGTACAGCCAGTCCTCGGTTATCCAACGGAATCCGTTCTGGAAGTAGCGTTGGATAGTGAAACCGTTGTAAAGTGAGTCCCATGTTAATCAGTGGCGGTGAGCGTTGGATAACGCATTCCGGTCTTCGAAAAACGGTCCTTATGGTTGCATTGTAAAGCATTGGATATGCCATTCGTTGTAAAGTGAAACGTTGGATAACGAGGACTACCTGTGTAAAGAATCCACCAAATAGAAGCAAGGCAAAGGTGATGATTTCTCAAGTTTTACATGTTAGGAGATCTGAGGCTCATTAAACACACCTTGGTAGTGAATAGTGATAGTTTTTAATTGACCGCCATCACATTAAGGTAGTGGAAACAAAAGAAAACAGCGCACAACGCCAAATAGTGAAGCAAATTCAACAATATATTATAGAATTAAAAAGGGGGTAATATATCTGCGTACATGAAAAAAGTTGGTAAAAGGCATGTAGTGTGTATCACACTGTTTACCACTCGGCAGCTGTTAGCTGTAGATTCAGGTGCTTGCTTCCCTCTGCTGCTGCAGCTCAGTTGATTCTGGGGCAGGACGTCAGTCTTTTCACTCCCAAGGGGATTTCCCTTCATGCAGCCAGGTTCAGCAGCTGGTACTGGGGCTCGGTGAAATCGCTCCTGCTTCCTGGCCGATATGAAGCTGCTCCTGTACCTCGGCAGGTGTATCCTCTGCACAGAGGTTAAAACGCAGCTTGCTGGGGTGCCCTCAGCGTGCCACGGTGCCGCTCGGTCGCGGGACGCTGTGTAATGACGTCACTATCTACACAGCAGTGGTGGATTCAATAGGGAAGTTTGAACAGTCTTACAAAGTCTCTCACAAGTGTCCAAAACAGCACACAGGATGAAATAAAAACAGGACAGGCCAACACATAGACAAAGGCCAATGTAAGCAGATATAAGGCAATAGAATGTTACATCCAACTAGTTTCGTAGAATTAACTACTTCTTCAGGGAATAATTAGGCCATTACCCAGAGGTCTTAAATACCTCTCATAGATACCTTATTGGTCAACCAATTAGGGATAGACCAATCATCTATAATAGGTAATGGTCTGCGTGATAGGGAAGATGTGTAGTTTACTTTTAAAACAACAACTTTATTAACAAAAAAAAAAAAAACAATACCTATTTAATATAAACTTACATATAGACAAAACCTAGCATAAATAATTAAAAACATGCTGGAATAAAAGAAACACAATATTAGTCGACTTAAAATAGACACCATCATTACTTGCATAAAAAGATGTAACTAGAAAAAAGCGTAGGATAAAGAAAGGAAAACAGAGATACAGAGATAAATGATACATCCCCTAGGTACAGAGGGGTGGTGAGCTAAAGATTCAATAAAGTGCCCAAATATCCACATCCTCATTTAACCCCTTAGGGGACATAGTATCTAACTTATGTATCCAATATGTCTCTTTAGAAGACAATGTTTTAACTCTGTCCCCTCCTCTTCTATTTACAGGAATCAACTGAATCCCCTTAAAAGTGAGACTTGACGGATCTTTATTATGGTGTATCAGGAAGTGTCTAGATACACTATGTTTTTCAAAACCATTTTTAATATTTCTGACATGTTCCTGAATCCGAACTTTAAGGCTGCGTTTGGTTCTGCCTACATATTGATACCCACACGCACATTCCAATAGGTATACAATATGTGTAGAGGTACATAGAATAAAGTCATCAATATTAAAAACTTCCTTCGTTACTTGTGAATAAAAAGTGTGTTTGTCAGGATGTTGGTATTTACAAATCGTGCAATTACCACAGATATAGTTGCCTTTTGGTTTAGGCCCTAGCCAGTTCTTTTTCGATGTAGTATTGCTCTTACTTATAAAAACATCACTAGGAGCTAACAAGTTTTTGATATTTTTTGCTCTCCTGTAAATAAACCGTGGTTTAACGTCAAGATGTGATCCCAAAATGGGATCATTGCACAATATACCCCAGTGTTTGTTAAAAACCTTTTCAATGTCTCTATGAACCGAATTAAAGTCTGTAATGAAAGCCACATTAAGAGTGTCCTTTTTTGTGTTTTGACCTTCTTTATTTTTAATCGTGGATCTATTTTGAACTAACATATCCTTACGATCCATATTACGTACCCTTATGATCTCTCTTTCTAGAAGTTCCTTAGGATATCCCCTCTCTCTAAATCTCCAAAATAATTTGTTAGCCTGTTGGTTGAAAACCTCTAAACTACTACAGTTACGTCTGAGTCTCACAAATTGCCCCCCTGGTATGTTGTTTATCCATGTCTTTTTGTGATTACTATTCGCCATCAGCACATTGCTGGTATCCACCTCCTTAAAGAAGGTCTCAGTCTCCACGGTGCCATCCATTTTTGAAGTTAATCTTAAGTCCAAAAAATCTATCTGGGTGGCATCCACCTTGTGTGTGAACTCAAGGTTGTAGTCATTCCTATTAAGGTTGGCTACAAATGCACTGGCTGAATCGTAATCACCATCCCACACACACAGGATGTCGTCTATGTAGCGTCTCCACACAACGACATTCCTGTGGTATGGTTGGTCGGGCATGATAAACTGAGACTCCCACCTTCCCACGTACAGGTTTGCGAAGCTGGGGGCAAACCTAGTACCCATTGCAGTTCCGCAAACCTGTAGGTAGAAAGTGGAGAGAAACAGAAAATAATTATGTTTCAATATGAAACTGATACTCTAGAATAAATTCCCTATTTAATGGATGCAGATCAGAGTCTGATTCCAGAAAGGAATTAACAGCATCCAACCCTTTCTGGTGAGGTATATTAGTATACAGGGATTTTATGTCACATAGGTAGTTAGGTAGTAGCGCACAGTTTTGTTTTTTGTGTTTACATTAAGGTAGTACATGTATTTTATTTCTCCCGTTCTTCACATTTTACACTGACATCCTAACATCAGAAACTGATGGAGTCTACAAAATGAATGGATTATTTCACTAGATCTATTGTATGTCTTTATTTATATTGCGCTTCACAGTAGTAATACGCGATAATCATATAAATAACAGGTCATGTGAATAAGATCTATGCATAGTTAGCACTCCATGTACTCTATAGATTTGGCCCTGAGCAACACAGATACTAGTTAAAGCAGCAATTGTCTTTATTTTTCATTGTTACAACTTCACAAAAAGGGAAAGAGGGAAGAGGGGGGTGACAGTGAAGGGGACACATACTTGGAATACCAAGTCTGGAGAAAGTGTTTTGTTTTTTTTCTGAATTGGTTTCGGTGTATTTGTGGTTTTTACATTCCTGTATGTCACTGCAGATCAGGCTTCCCCTGCTCTCACCTCTCTGTAACCTGGCCACCCTCACCCTGACGGACATCGGCCTCTTCCAATGAGCAGGGTCGTAACGTCTCACCCTGCCAATCAGTCGACGTGGGGGCGGGCTCTGCGCCTTCTGTGCACCTGCCACCCGCTCCGCCTCCCCCCCCCCCCACCTTACACCTGGGTACGGGGCGGGTCTGCAGACGGGGTAGGCTCATGTACAGGGTGGCACCTCTATTCTGATCGGAAGCACCGACGTCTCAGGTAAAAAAAAACAAAACACGAATAACAATAAAAAGAATGCATCTTGCTTCGGTGGCATCATTTCAAAAACACTGGCCGCCCAATAGGAGTGCAGCAGGTAGGGCTTTGCAACGCATGACTCAGGATCGGTGCGCGCGAGTGCGAGGTTGGCAGGTCCAGGGTTCTATGTGGCCTCGCGCTGTGTACCTGAGGGCTGAGTGACGTGTGCGCGAGGCCTGTGTGACGTGTGCGCGAGGCGCCCCCTCCCCGCTGCCTGTGCAGCACCTGCAGGTAGCACACACACCGCAGCGCGGAGTACAGTACCTGCTGCTACCTGTCTGCTCGGGGACTTCGTGAGCAGCGCAGCACTGTCACATCTCTTTGCACAGGGACCCACCTGCTGCGCTTGTCTTCCATCTCCTCCAGTGAGAAGAATGAGCTGGAATAACAACTTGCTGATAACTCTTTTCTCTCCCTACCTGGCCCTTTGATCAGCTGGATTTGCATGTATTTTGTTCTGGCTGCTGCTGCTCCTGCTACTTGTCTGTTGTTTTTCTAACCTCTCCTGGGAAAGGAGAAGTTGATCTCAAAGGCGCTTGTTGCTGAGACACACACAGGTGAGGATCAGCCTTTGGGGAAGCACTGGGTGCCATCACTGAATGTGCGGAGAGGTGGCCACATTAGTCCTCAAGTTTGTGGGGTGGCAAATTAAGTGGATCATTTAAAGATCATTCTGCAGTAGCAGCATCAAAGCAGCACTGAGCTGTAAAACAGAGCCTACAACGAGTTATCCTTGATCTCCTGCAAGGTAGCACAATAAATGCACAGGGCAGGTGCATGATGTAGGGGAGGAAAGAGTTACGTGGTATGCAGAGCTGTCATTCTACTGCTTTCTTTAGCCCCCTTTTTTCCTAAATGGGACTGCTAGGCATTGCAAAACAGGGCAGGCTAATCTGGCAACAAAAGTGTTATGTTTTAAGTTTACAAAACTATAACTATATCCTAAGCTTAAAAAGGTGTGTGTGTGTGTGTGTGTGTGTGTGTGTGTGTGTGTGTGTGTGTGTGTGTGTGTGTGTGTGTGTGTGTGTGTGTGTGTGTGTGTGTGTGTGTGTGTGTGTGTGTGTGTGTGTGTGTGTATGGAGATGTGTGTGTGTGTGTGTATATATATATACACACACACACACACACACACACACACGTAGCAGACCGTATTACCCCTGTTAACACAAAATAACATGCACAATATTAAAGTATGCATTATCTGAGCCATTGTTTTCAATGGCATTACTGTTCATAAACGCACCAGCATTACCGCATTGCATTACATACACACATACACACATACACACACACACACACACACTAGTTTTATTTATGTATATATTTATTTGTGTGTGTATGTATATATGTGTGTGTGGGTATGTATGTATGTATGTATATATATATATATATATATAATAGTTTTTTGTTTTGTTTTTTTTAGTACATATACTGTAATAAAGCCCAAAAGAGCAATATTGAACACGTAATTGATCAAAACACGTTTGCTTTTAATTTACATATCCAGTGCTGATAATATGGCTCTTTTCGGCTTTTTTCTCTTTATCTTGATATTGTTTTACTGAGCACGGTATAGTATTTAGGACTACTTACCCCTTAAATGCTTTTTTACACACACGCACACACACGCAAGTACAATTTCTTCCTTTGAGTTTGTAATCCATTTTTTTTAGTACCTTGGTAATAGGCACTTAATCTTGTACAAGAATCTGTATATTTCCGATATCACCTTCTTGTGCATGCACAAACACTTTTTGTTGCGCTGCAAAACTAAATGTTCCACATGTACAGTAGAATTGTTGCCTTACACACAGTGGCAGTTACTGTAGTCATGAAACTGAGTTTTTATCAGAGCACTATCGCATCGAAACTCCCTATGTATTTAAAGGGAGTTTCTATGCTAGTGTCCCCATCAGCACTATCGCAGTTTAACAATTAACCCCCAGTGAGCGACACATTGCTCGTGGAATCTCTCGGCTGTGGTACCGTTCTATTCATACAAATATTTACTGACGGGCAACATCTGTAAAATCGATGTAATCAGGTTACTGTTTAATGACATTTTAAGAGCATGATTGGTGCTATGACTTATTTGCTTCTAGCTGTTTCCGTGAGTAAATTGTAATATTTTAATTGCAGGCTACCTGCTAGTGAACATGAAACAATTCAGAGAAAAGTGCTACTAATTAACAGAGTTCCTGTAAGTTTATATAAATAAATGACCGGTGCCTGACTTTAAAGCAGGTGTCCAAGCTGCCGGTGTAATTTATTTTTATTTTCTTCCCTTTTAATATGGGCATCAATACAATCAACACAATGAGAAGTAATTAGCTAAGTTGCCAATCGATCCGTTCTCCTGTGATCGATCGGCGAAGATTTGGCTCCGGGGTTCACTAAATGACTACAGAGGAGTATTGACCCATTATCTGTGACTTTGTAAATGGTTGCTATAGAAACAAAAAAAAGTGTGTTACATTATAATACATTAAAAATGTAATTCAGAGTTGTTGTAAAAAAATGCTAGAAGTAGTTTCTCATTGTAAATAACTGATTTATTAAAAAAAAAACACATGTAGGGTATTGCTTGGTCTGCAGGTTTAACATTAGCAAACAGCTGCTTTAAAAGAAACGTGTTGAAGCATGAGAGTCCGCCTTTGGTAATAAAATAACGTTGGCATAAAGACCCCTGTTCAATATGATGTAAAGGGGTCTGCCCTTTTCTCAGGAAGATGTGAGCTTCCTTCATTTGAATGGGACTTGAATCTTCCTGAGACAGGGGAAGATGACTTCACAGCGTGCTGAACAGGGGCCTAACAGGCTACCTGTTCCGATGTACTAATAGTGTGATTGGTGAATAATAAATAGATCTCCAAGCTGAATACACAACGTCGGTAATATTAGTGTTGGTAATCGCCCTCATAATTCAAATAATGACCGCATTCAGAAGCTCACACATTCAGTGGTGGTACCAATAGTATTCTTTTTATGGGGGGAAAAATCTGGTCTTAGAAATTTATAATATTTTAATAACATATTAGAAGAAAATTGTAGCAGTTTACATGTATGCAATGTAAAGTGACCACTACCTATTCCTCAACAAACCTAGCCAGTCATTTTATAGCAAAAGAGTTCTCTTAGCCATATTTGGTCTGGGTTGCAAATAAAATACCTTTTATTTATCCAGTTTCTAAAAGTAACTCGTGGGTGCATTTTTATGTCTCCCATATATCACCAAAACCTGTTCTCGCTTTAAGTGAGCCTTGGGATTAAAAGAGAGGAAGTTCATAAAACGTTCAATGATATGCATTGTGATGGGGGAATAAGAAGTTAAATTATACACTTGTCATCATTAATATAGAGACCATTGCAAACAGGGATTCTGGGTAATGATGACAATGAAATACTCCCACCCTAATCCGATTGGCTCTTGAACTCCAGTAGTTTGAAAGTTCAATACACAACAGTTGCAGAGAGTGAGCAGACGAAGAAAAATGATGAACCGCTTGGTCCAATAAGCGGTAACTTCCATGCTAAACTCCCCCTCCAGCAATATTATAATATAAACAAGACATGGCCAAGATAATTGCCAATTGGCTATTATAAAAAAAATATATCCGATGCCTGTGCATTAAAAAAAAAATTCAAAAATACCTTTTCTGTAAGAGTTACATTTATTCTTTCAATTATGCTTTTGCCAACTATCCCTTTAGACAGGGGAAAAAAATGTATTACCCTGGATAGGGATCTGGCATATATGTGCAAAAAGTAATTAAAACATTCAATACCATCTGTATTATCCTTCTTTGCCGCTTCATGTTTTCGTGTACTATGGGATGAGAAGATTTCTGGTTTTCACAATATTATACGTTCCTCTAGATTCATCTATATAGTTTTATCAACTGCGACACTGAATGCCATAATAAAGGAGACTGAAAAGAAAGATATACAGTATATCAATGTATATAGGTATAGTGTTGTATACACACACAGGCTGCACCTCTTCTTAACATTATGATGACTGAATAGATGATCCTTCACAAACTGCTGCTTAAAAAATATGCTGTTTTTATTTGTTCCAAAAATACTTAAAATCACATACAAAAATCACATCTAGCACAAGGTGCGGTAGAGACACTGAAACTGGTTGGAGCTTTTTTTCCTTGTGCTAGATGTGATTTTAACTATTTTTGGAACTACAGTAACAAAACAAGCATATCTGTTAAGCAGCACTTTGTGAAAGATCATTTATTCGGTCATCATGATGTTCAGAAGAGGTACAGATCAGTGCCGTCTTAACGCATGGGCACGCTGGGCAGTTGCCCGGGGGCCCCACGAGCATAGGGGCCCCATGCTAATCTATGCACAGACCAGAATTTAACACTAATTTTCCGATCTCCCGCTAGCTCGGTAGAAGGAGAAAAATGACGACTTGTAGCGGAGAGTTGGCAGGGCCCAGTGCACTGCTTTGCCCTATAATGCTGTTAAGACGGCCCTGGTACAGCTTGTGTGTGTATAACCATATTCCTGCTATGATGTCATTCTTTTCAGTCTTTTTTGTTGTTATGGAAGTATAATGCGTGGTGCTAATAACGGGGAGCGCGTTCACCCGGGGCTCCTGTGTGTGTCCTGCTATGCGCGCGACAACAGGGAGGGACTTAGTGTTCTCTCTTCCCCTCTCCTCTGTGGTGGTGCGTGCGCACCAGGATGATGTGGATGACAGCGCTGACGGGCGCGCGCGCTTCCGGCACGCTCCCCCGTCCCTAAGACACGGTCCATGGTCACCATGGTGAGGAAGCCTTTGCTGGCTCTGCGCAAGCGCGTTTTAGCTTGGGTCTTTCCTCTCTGCTGGGCCGGGATTGCGTGTGGGAGGCGGGCGCTGCGTGTGGGGGCGCGTGTGCGCGCTCTGGTGACCCCACACCAGAATTTCATCGCCCAGATTATAGGGAGAATCCCAGATAAGGTTTAGGATTGCTAAAACAATTATTTTTTACTCTTTAAATATGTTAATGATGATGGGATGTGTATGCCTTGATAAAGTGCTCTGTGTAGCAAGAAACATGTTGGTAGGGTAATGCCTTGCTTTGCCTTTTTTCCTTCCATGACTATTACATTTTTTTTTATGGATAACGCACTTTATTCCTAAATTCTCTTGTTTGGATGATTCCGGTTGTGCTCTGCCATTTCTCTCCTATTTTTTTTGTTATGGCAATATAGTGTCGCAGTTGATAAAAAGTATACAGACGAATCCAAACGAGGAAAAAAAAAAATTGTGAATGCCAGAACCTGCAAATGATAATACAGACGTTAGTCATGTGAGTCACTAAATGTTTTAATGATTTTTGTACATATATGCCAGATCCTTATCTATGATCACACAAATTATGCTATTTTTTTTTTGATCATAAAAAAAAATCACAGGTTTCTCCCTCCCCTCCCCACCATTTATTTAACCAATATTAATATGGTTTATGCCCCAAAAAAGTTATTACTACAATGTGCTCCCCTTTGCTTTCATAATACTAGCAATGGGAACTAATATCCTAATTAAAACATGTGACGTTGCTGGCCCCTCTGACACTCAAGGGGTTCAAATGTGTGCATAGCGTTTGTGTCATGCAAGCTCAATGCATTCACTTCAGTGGACAGACCTTGTCTCGGTTCAAAACGAAATAGTTTTGCCTTGCTGGGTGTTGTTCAGTCAGCACTGTGTTACTAAGTAAACCAAACATATACTGTAGTCGAAACTAAAATTAGGTGCGTGTATCTGTCCATCTCTGTATCTATGTGTTCCTCCAGGGAATTTACACAACACGCCCTTGCAGCTCAGCACTATGATTAGAAATGTCAGAGCCATGCAATCGGTATTCCTTTGCCTCTCACAAGTACTCCGACCAGATTCAGGCAGAAAAGAACTGCCCCATATACAAAGCTTTTATGACTCGAGCTAAATACCCACCAAAAGCACTTACTGTAGGACTAGTTACCGAGAGTGTTGGATGACAGGGAAAAGTCTGCAGATTGGCAAATGATTAATACATTTTTAAGATGGTGATTAACAAATGCATGAAGGAAAATGGAGGTTCTCCCCCAAATAATCGCCTTAAACATAAAACACATTCTGGTGTAATTGCTATTCTTTTTACACAGTAAAAGTTTGTAGTAGGAATATTGGTCCGTGAAGTAAAAATATCCCACTTTTCTGTCAACTGCTTTCTCAAATGGGGGGCTAATGGTGTTTTTTTTATGTAGATTTTGTTACTGGATGAACTTTTGGGACCTCATCTCATCCCATTTTGAGATGTCATAAATAATATCATGTTACTGAAAATGTAACTATGCTATTTTATATAATCGAACATTAAAATGTGAGCAACAGTGGGTGGGTAGCAATGTTTGTCCTTTCTTCCATATAGTACCAAAGGAGGGAGAGGGAGTAGGTGATATGATGCCTTTTTATTGGAGCAACTAGTAGTTATGTTACAAGCTTTCAAACCTCTTGGGGTGCTACATCGGGTTACCCTCTCCCTCCTATGTTATTAAAATTATTATTGTTATTAAAATTTAAAATTCTTGAGACACCATGCAATAACTATAAAGAAGTATAGCGATCACAAAACAATTAGGATAAATCAATCCCTGCTAGGAGAGCTTACATTCTAACTACTGCTGCTTTTGTTGTAGGCTGGAGGAACAACTGGGCATCTCTGGACTCGTCTAGCTTGTGTGTACATTGAGGGGCATCATGGCAGAGAGCGCCACTGGGAAGAACAGCAGTAACGGCTGGTGGAAGTCACTAACTGTTCGTAAAAAGCCCAAGGAGCTTTCGGCTTATGGAGGTCCAGGCTCTGCTGAAGCAACAGAGGACAGAACATACTCTGGGGCACGGGCAGTTGGAAGTGTGTCTTTGGGCTCCTCCCTTGGATCGAGAGAGAACCAGCACCCAAACTCCATGCCCAGCGGAGGCACAGAACTCAATAGCAGTGATGTTAAGGCAGACAAGACATTCAACGAGAAGACTGGCCGTAGGAACCTCAAGATCTCCCGTTCTGGACGCTTTAAGGAGAAGAGGAAGGTGCGTGCCAGTTTACCAGAAAGCCCCAATTTCTTTGAGGAGAACCCAGCTCATGCAAATGATGAGCGGCAGTGAGGAGTAGAGAGAGGCTGCAGAAAGGGCTAGACCAAAGACGAGCTGACACCAATGCCACTTACAGGACCACTGACATCCAGGGGATGGGCTACCTACCATTGGGTAATTTTCACCTTTTGGGCCACTTAGACCCAAAGGTAGGAAACCACTGCATTGCAACCAAACTCGTGAATGCCATCTGAATCTTCAGGATGACTTATCAGCAACCCAACGTCCGAGTGCCTTGCTCATGGCTCCCAAACTTTGTGATTTACTACGTCAGGAGACTGAAGCACAAATCAGATGTTCCAGTGATTGAACGCACTAGATCCTAAGAGTCAAACCACGTTTCTTGAAGACAATCTATGTCACTGTAATTATGGGTAAAAGAGGGACAAAACTAATTTGAACTTTTCAGAAAGCAAAGTAACGCCTCCACAGCGAGGAGGGAATAAAAAAATGATAATTGTGGCAAGGATTGAAGTGTTCTAACAATTTTTAGGGTGATTGCTTGCACCATGCAATATTACACCTTTTGGGATGGATACATTTATCAATGAAGTGATAAATCTTTGGGGGGAAAAAGGAAAACCGTGAAAGATTCTGATTGAAAAAAAACTAATTTGCTAGGATTATTTTTGTTTTTCAGATTTTAAATTCCCTTAAATGAAGACTATATTTCTTAATATGCACAAAATTGGTGTCAATTTTACAGATTGTCCATATTTCATGATTGAAGAATACTTTTTAAATATTTATTTCTTGAAATAGAAAGGGATTTCTAGTTCCACAGTGAATTTGTACAGTTTAACAAAGAGAAACTATTTCTGGATGTGGTAAAGTGAAGTGAGCCCTGCTTGTAGTTTTTATGGATAGGGTAGTGGAATTCATTGCTTGACAAGCTAATGGCCAGAATAATTTTTGTTCTGATTCAGAACTTTTGTAAAGAATCACTCTCCTCAAATGCACTTTAAACTGGAATATGTTAGTAGTTTTCTAGTTGTGTAATTAGCGAGAGGCTGCTTTTGTATGTTAAAAAAAAAACGTTTTGATCAAACATTTTGTAATTGGCATCCTTTTAAGATAATGAAGGTGAACATTGTAATGCAACAGTTTCTTTGAATATTAAAATATTGCAAAAAAACACAGAACAATAGATGCTAGAGTACATATTTATTTCTTATGTCATTGTCCTCACATGCCATGAAATAATTTGCCCATGATATCTTATAAAGGTGCATTCTAATCATATTAAATATTTCAGCGTTGATGGCCCCAATTAGCAAAATATGTTGAATTTGCAGAAAGTGGAAGTGCTCAGTAATGCAAAACCTCAATCACTACCATATTTACAGCTGTTTCATACAGTAGTGTTTACAATTTCTCCATAGTCTACTCTAAGCACATCACCCAGCTTGTGGAATATGCAGTAATATAATGATTGCGTAAGGAGCTAGTCACAGAATCGTACTTACAGTATTAGGTCACAATGCAACAGTGATTGCATAGATTGCAGTTCTTTTGGGCCCATACAATTATTCTACCACAATAGTGCTCTGAAATGTAAAACTATGAGGAAATATATCAGTAAAGTACTGATGTAGCTGATGTTATTACCCACGTTAACGCAGAATAAGGCAAGAACTAACACAGTAAATATTGTGTGCGTTAAGGAGGTAACGCACACGTAATCGTTGCTTTCAATAGTGCTGGCGGTACAACTTGCACTAATAACGCTGTAGCCTTAACAGTTGTAATAACGTCTGCTTCACCATAACGTCATTAAAATGAAAGAATAAGAAATAATAATGGCTGAACCAAGTTTAAATTCTAGTGCAGGAGTAGCCAATTCCAGTTCTCAAGGGCCACCAACAGGTCAGGTTTTCATGGTATCCTTCAGCACAGGTGCTGCAATCAGTGGCTCAGTCGATGACTGACTGAGCCAATGATTGAGCCACCTGTGCTGAAGCAGGGATATCCTTAAAACCTGACCTGTTGGTGAGCATTGAGGATCGGGGTTGGCCACCCCTGGCCACACTCATGCAATAGCTTTTTAGTGCAAACGCTCATTTTATCACAGAAAACATCTCTCAGCCATAAGGTTTGGTATTTTTCTATCTTATATTCACTTAAGCTGGCTTGTTCACTGTACTGTGAAGCTGCTTCTCTGTGCTGGGGGCAATTTTAGTCAAATTTCTTTGAATGGAGAAAGCCTTTTCTCCTGCACTAGGAAGTGGCTTTGCAGCATAACAAGGGACTTCTAGACTTGATCAGTTTTGTAAAAAAAAAAAATGTGAACGTTTAAATGGCCACGGGTAAGTCAATACACCAAAAACACTAGTTTCTAGAGAACTGTGACGTTTTGGGGGTGCTGCCAGTTTTAGGACAATTGTAATCTAAATGTGTACTCGGAGTTAGATTTTTATTTGAAGAAGACCCAGATAAAGAGGAGTTGAGTTCAGAAGGGAGGAGGCGTAGGCTGTTTCTTTTAATGGGCCTTTAGAAAGTATGGCCATTGTGGGCAAGTGTTTATTCATTGGGATATTACCATTCTATTAAAAGGGGAAGGCATCAAACAAAATAGACAGAGGAACTAGCAATTCTCCAAGTGGATTATCCAGTGGTTTCCTACCTTTGTGTAGCTATGCATATGGGGATATACTTTAGTCTAAGAAAAATTGCACTTGTACCCTTTGAGTCAGTGCTACTGAAAGAAGACAACACTTAATTTACTCATACTGTATGGACACACATTGCATCTGCTTTGTCCTATGGATCATTATGTCCGGGTGGTGGGTGGGGGGGGGGGGGAGGTTGGGGTTTCTCTTGGAGCACAGTGAAGACATAGGGAATAACAATATTTATATCCCAGGGAATCCCCCAGATTAAGATACATGTATCGGTTTTAGCTCTGGCAGACATTGCAGTTTTACATTCTCTCTCTCTCTCTAAAGAGAATCTCCTTTTAGTGAATAGAAGTTAAATAAGGTAAGCAATGCCTTTTTAACATGTACACCATTTTTTTTAGACGGGGCAGAAGAGACATTTACCCCACTCTCATGGATTGCTGCGAATGACCATTAAGATCTTTGGGTGGCTGTGTGTTCAGATCATGCTTTATTCACATATTTTCCTTTTTGTTAACAGCAATCGGATAGCTACTGAAACCGTGTCTAGATAATCACATTCTTCTGCTTTCTTTGTTCTGTGCAGATATTTTTAATAAAACAGAACAAGAAACACCCATTAAGTCCTTAAAGCAGGGGATGCATCTTATTCACCTCTCTATGAAAAGAAATTCACTGCAAAAAAAAAAAATGGTCAAGTGCTTCTTTATTTATTCTCCCACGGCTAATAATTTTTAATGAGTCTCAGAAATGTATTAACAAAAGTGTTCCTGTTTGTCTTTAGTATTCCTTTCCAAGCAGAGTCAAAAGTTCCGCCCTACTTTCAATAAACCACAAAACCGTCATTGTATGAGCCGGGAGACATTGAACTCACTGGGTCTACCTATTTTAAGCCCTTAGTCTGTGAGAATAAGATTTTTGGGAGGAGTTGAAATTCAAGTTTATGGATGTAATTCAATACCTCCCCTGACTTTTCGAAACTGTGGTTGCCTTATTATTACGTTTGTGAATGTATATATGCCTTGTAATCTGTGTACCACATACCAACTTGAGTGGATAATTACCAAAGTTTCCCTACAGCTTTGCACTAAAGCAGCCATTGCACATGAATTTTATTAGTTTTAATGACCATGTTTATTTAGTTAAAATATGATTTATTACGGAAGATGCCTTGAATGTGTCTTGGTTTTATAGTGCAGATTTCATGGGTTTCAATAAACAATATGCCCCTCTACTGTATGTTCATACTGTAGTTAAAACTGGATATCTTGTTGGGTTTTTTTTGCACAGTAATAAAGTATGTTTGCAAATCTTCTGCAGGTGATACAATAGTTTTTGTAATATTTAATAAGGTATAGATACTTTTCTAAATATTGCCTGTTTCAAGGTGCCTTTCTTTGATAACCTAAATTGTTTTCCTACAAAACACCTTTAGTCTTCCTTTTTCATACTCAACACATAAGCCATTGTGAAATTCTCATCCCTTTTAAAAAAAAATATACTGATCCAAAACATTATTTTTTATGACAATTGTGATTTTCTTAGAACGACTTAATACCAGAACACTGACCACTGTGAATCAGTCAGATCTAAGGGTCAGATTCAATAAAGTCAGTTAACATTTCTTCGTGCAAGGGAAACTTTCTTTAAAAACATTAAGATACCTAAAATAAGTCAAGAAGATATCGACAGACTAAACTCTCCAATCACCCAAAAAGAGATAAAAGACACAATCCAAAATCTTAAAAATTGCGAGGCCCCAGGCCTGGACGGGATGTCAGGAGAATGCTATAAAATTCTGAAAGAGGATCTGATAGAACCGCTACAACAAATACAGTATATCACAAGGCACGCAAAGAAGCCACGTTTATGAAAACAAGCGAAATGGCCCATTTTATGATAATACACAAACAGGGCAAAGATCCCCTGAGACCAGAATCGTACAGACCAATCTCACTGATTAACCAGGACGCCAAAATATATACCAAAATTATGGCAGATAGGCTAGCGAACATTCTCCCGTCCTTGATACACCCTGATCAATCGGGATTTGTCAAGGGAAGATCCGCAGTTAAAAATATCAGAAAAGTCCTAGCGGCAATAGAATGGGTCCGACTACACAAATTAGGGAATACAGCATCCGTGATTATTGATGCTGAGAAAGCATTTGACAACATAATGTGGAACCATGTATTCTTCGTGCTAGACAAATTTGGACTAAGAGGAAATTTTAGCAACATGATAAAGGCAATGTACAATACCCCAAAGGCTAGAATAATAGCAGCGGGACATCTATCAGACCCATTCCAACTATATAGAGGGACACGTCAAGGGTGCCCGCTGTCACCCCTGCTTTTTAATCTAGCAATAGAACCTCTGGCAATATACCTGAGGCAAATGGAGGAATTTAAGGGGATCATGATAAACAAAACTGAAACTATCAATGTTTGCAGATGACATATTAATGTTCATGACTAACCCTGATGAATCAATCAAAAAGGTATTATAGCCAATAGAGACATTTGGGTCGTTTGCCGGCTTTAAAATAAATATATCTAAAACATTGCTTCGTGTTCACTAAAATGTACCACTTCGCAGTGATAAGTCATTTTTCTTCACCAGAATCAATAAACATTTATTTATATATATATATATATACACATTTGTGAAGTGTAATGTTCTCAATCACCTATTTCAGAGAGTTATCTTCAGCAATAAGTGATAAATACCTCCCAGAGTAATAAATATGTCGAGAGTAAAGTTCTCAAGAAATACTCAACATGATTGTGAATGCAGAGAGCCATTTTCCATTAGCACAGAGATAGTGGGGAACAAACATGAAGTTGGGGGTTATGTGAGAAAGCAAATTTTATTTGGACCTGTGGATTTTTCATTTTTTCTTCTTTTAAAGGAACAGCTCTCCTTACTTCCCCAACCCCTCCCCGTTTTCTTTTTACATGTATAGAAAGCAGGGGTTCCCAGGAGCTGAATCGTATTCATTTCAGCTCTAGTGACCCCCTTGTTCCTGAGATACTTACAAGGGAAGGTGCCGTCGGTACTGTTCATCCCCTCCGGGGTAAACAAAATGGATGATGTTTAAATCTCTTGTGTTATGCATGCCAATAGGGAACCTCTACATCTTCTGTCACGCCTCCCTATTGGCCTGTGTGATGCAGTGATTTACACTTCTATGAAATACCAACAGCACCTTCTCCGGTAAGTATTTTGGGAAATAGGGGGTCCTCGGATCTTAAATTAACGTGCTTCAGCTCAGGTGATCCCCTGCTTCTTATAAATGTTAAAAAAGGGGGGGGGGCGGCAGAGGAGAACTGCTTTAAGTTACTATTTGGGATGCTTTCAGTTGTCTACGTCTGTAAGTGGGGTCTCCTGAGAAATATTTGGTAATGGGGGACATTTTCCCACTTTCCTTTTCATTACTCAAAAAAGGATAATAGATAAAAAAAAATTACTGTAATGCTATAAATTGTGTGTGTATGTGCCTTACTACTGCAATAGTGTATTCGTGTACTGTACATAGGATATGGAGACTGGAGGTCTGCACACACTTAATACAGGTATGTTTCCAAATGGTTCTGCAGCTCTCTAAAAGGTTAACAAAAAAACAGTGACCTAGGCAGCTTCACAGGTCAATTTGCCACAGTGAGGGAGGTGAAGAACATTTGAGATACATTTCTCAAGTAGCCCAGCAATAATCACTCTTCAGAATTTATTGAATAGCATAGGCATACTTCATTGGAAGAAAAATTATCTTTTACATATAGATTTGCATATTTGAGAACCCTTTCTCATTCCCCTCTTCGCAGTCATTTCACCCTGACTTCATTCACTGCCACCTCGTCGTGAAAATGCCAATGTTGAATACAGTGAAACTTTTCTCAGCATTTTGTTTAGTGATGAAATGTACCTTTGGGCCACTCTTTGGACTCAATAGAATCTGGCCCGAAGACTAATTACCATAGCTAGTAAAAATAACTTTGGGAATATTTGTTCTTTTGCATTTTGTACTCTGGCTAATGGGACTAAACTCCAAAAGGTATTGAATATATGTAACCCTCCTTGCCCGGCTCTTAAGGAGTTTACGTCATGATACACTGAGCACAGCCATGTAAATAGTCTATCATACCTTTTGGAGGGTGCTGGATCCGTGCAGGGTGGGTGTAGATATGCAGATGTTAGACTGAAGAGCGCCAGGAACTTATATATGACAAACAGAGAGTTTTATTTACATTAATTGATAATGCGTCACACACAACTCCACATGGACATTAACGGGTGTCAAACAATATACTGTAATTACTCTGTGCTGTTTCCCTTGCTGGCTCTCACTTCTACACTATTGAGGTACTTATACTTGTGTCCTTTAGTAATGTCAGATTGTAGATCTCTTGTATAGCTTCCTCAATGTTCATGTATCTGGGGGGGGACACTGTCTTCTCTGGATCAGTATCACTTTACTGTGGACGACGCTCTTCTATACTTAACAGATCAGGAGTTTACTGGGGACTTATCAGTGGGACAACACCATATCTTCAGGGATCGGTATACCGTCACTGTGCAGCTTCAAGCACATTCATACCTGTTGGATCGGGCCGCTACTAGGAACCTTCTGGTGGGTCCAACTACGTGCCAGAGTTTCTACTCTAGGAACTCCCTGCCGAGCACTTGCCTGCTCTTCTGGTCAGAGAACAAACTCTCTGGTCATTACTATGAGTTCGATCTATAAAGGGCATGTTCCCTAACTGAAAACACAGGTGACAGGACATAACTTACAGTGAGGCCCTCTCCAACTGCTACTTCTGAGAAACATGATTCTAAAACACTGGGGGTTGCTATATATAATATATATATACTTCCTTCTCCCTATGGTGACATCACTGGCCCCAACACCTACTTAGTACTACTGAGGTCCTACTGGGGAGTGGCTATCCTTTCTGCAAGTCATCCTGCATCACATGATGGGGAGGGAAGAAACTCTGTGACCCCCACACAGTTAACCCTCTACGGTCCTTAACCCCTTAACTATTCATAGTCCCTGGCATGGTGGCTACACACCTGTATATGCAAAATGATGCCGTCATAAAATACTATGTTTTTTCTTTTTATTGCAACTTCATTATATTTTACCATATGGTACTTCAATATCAAGGGGTAAGTTGAGCTGCTTCTATATATATTTTAATAGATGCTATTGGCCCCATGACTGTCAGGGTTCTCAAGTAAAGATAAATGTGATTAACACTAACAATTATCTCCTTTTTAAAATTACTCTCTGGGATCTTTTTAAAGGAGAAATTCGACCTGTTTTTATTGGGGGGTTTTCCCCTTAATTTTTTAATACAGGTTTGAAGCAGGAGGTGTCTGGAGCGGAACCCCGTTAATTTCAGCTCCGGGATTGGGTTGCCAGGTGTCCGGTATTGAACCGGACTGTCCTGTATTTTGACACACTGTGCATTAAAAAATGAGTTAATACCAGACATGTATGTGTACGATATTACCTCTCTGGACATAGTGACCTGACCTGCTTGGAGCCATGGATATTTCAGAGCAGAGAGAGTGCAGGGCTGTTGCTAGGGGGCTGGGCAGTATCCTCCATCCTGATAGGCTGTTGCTGGGTAATGCAGCCAATCAGGTGGGGCCAAGGTGGAGGAAATAGCATGGAGCAGAGAGAGGCGAGTCTCTCTGAGCGTGTGAGTCTGTCTCTGTTTGTGAGTCTACCAGTCTGTCTGTGTATTTGTTCTGGTGTGTGTGTGTTTTTTTTTTTTCTGTGGGGGGACGGAGAGAAAATGAGAGGGATGGGGGGAGAGAAGATAGAAGAGATAAAATGAGATCGAGGGGACGGGGTCAGGGGCTGAGAGAAGGGGGGGATGAGTGAGGGTAGGGGTGAGAGTATGAGTGCAGGTACTGTATGTTATTTATAAATTATCTGACCGTTACGTCATTTTTTCACTCAAAGTGTAGACTAATTTGCACCAGATTTTTTTAATGACATAGAATAGTAAATGGTGCAAATTGGTACAAACTTGGAGTGAAATGTATAAAAAAAAAATGACGTAACGGTCTGTATTCTGTAGCCACAGGGTATATGCTACTGTAGATATAATTATGGCCAGATAGCTGAACTCATCCCTCTTTGAAAGCACAAGTCCTTTTGTCTTTTCTGAACGTTATTGAGGGAGTTACAGAAATGAAAGGTTCTTGTGGGTGTTGTGTGGGTAGAGAGTGCTTCTCTATGTGAAGTGCGTCTGTATCAAGGGACGGTCACACGGATTGCTTTGCAAGGGAGTAGGTAAGAATGGTAGTACTCACTCAGTAGTTGGATAAGAAAAGGAAGTGTGTAATGTTTGTCACACAGGAATAGGGACAGGGCTAAGCTACCTGTGAAAACAGACAGGGGAGTATGGAAAAGTCCATTTAGCCAGGGGAATTAAAGGGGTTGTCACGGCAACCAACTTCTAGCAGGCGGGAGAATTGGGAAGTATCTAAATGTATCCATTCCCACCTGCACTAGGAGAGAAGCTGCAGGGAAAGCTTACATCCAAATAAAGGCTAGCAGGCAGAGCTGCAAAAAGGGGGGGGGGGGGGAGGAAACAGGGGGAAACAGAAATAGACAATCCTGTTTTATAATTTATAAATAACATACCTCCCCACCAACTTTTCTCGAGCGCGTCGATCCTTTCACCTTTTCACATTCTGTCCAGTATTTTTGGAGAAGCCACTGGCAACCCTATCCGGGAACCCCCTGCTTCCGGACATACTTGCCTTCAAAGGGGCTGCCGGTATTTCTGCAGTTCTCAGCTTCCTCGTCACATGGGCCAATAGGAAGTTGTACCGGGTGACATCACAGCTTCATATTGACCCGCAGGCTTTGCAAAGCAGCCATATAGTGAACCCTGGAGTGGCTATAGACACCCCCTATGGAGGTAAGTGCCTCCGGAAGCAGTGGTCCCCAGAGCTGAAATCAATGGGTTTTATCAACACCTTGCTTCAATTCTGTATTTTTTTTTAAAATGGCTTAGATTGCTTTTTTAGGTGTTGGAATGCCTTTTACAAATATATAGAATTGAAAATAAAAGATCGATAATATATCTTTTTCAGTACTGACTTCTTTTTAATTAATTTATGATTTTCGAAGATGGCCGAATTTTAATAAAGCTCCCCCGGCATGTTGCCAAATTCAATACCATCTGGGTATTTAGGCTGGTAAAAACACAGGCTGGCACTAATTAAACACAGGGGATAGCGTAACAGACTTATTTTAGGTCTAAAAGCAGCTGACAACTATATCCCAGTAAGTCCCAGTTGTAACCAAGATGGCCAAGTGAAAGGCATGGAAGACCAGATGATGGCGTGGACTGTGGATCACATGTCAGTGGGGTGACGGGAGGCAGAGGAGCGGCGGGCAGACAGCCATCTCTCAACAGTACCATCGCACGCAGACCACTGAAAAGATACAGCAAAGAAAATCAGATGCCGTAAGTAAAAGACCTGGACTGTAACAAACTCACAGCAAAAGCTAAACCATAACAAAAATACACAGACAAGCACACCAAACCAAATAGAGACACTCTACCAATTAAAGTTGTGGGCTAAAGATAAAAGGAAATATCAGAATATAAGAATTAAAGAACATACGGCAGTGCTGAGTTTTATAGAGCTATAAAAACCGCCCTGGCTCTGTTTGCCGGGGCCTACACTTAGGGTAGGGGTTTCTCAGAGCTTGTTGGGTATCAGTGTGTTCATTAACTGTGTGCAGCTGGTCTCGGCTGCTTTTGCGAGGGTAGTAGCCCCTCCCCCCCCAAGGTTTAAGCTTGCCCCACCCCACTTTCCAAGTTGGCAGGTCAGTTTCATTTTGCCAGGTTACGACAGATCCAATGTGATCATTCTTCCTGTAATTATACATGTTAATAAGAATTTTAACCCAGGGAGTGTTAGGACCTGCTACGGTTATGCCTTGAAAGTGGCAGCAGGCTTAAGTCGCTTTGGACAAAGGGTTAAACTAAATGACCCTTTTTTCAAGAGAATATATAGGTATTGCACTGTGTATTTTTGTCACATTGGAAGTAGCTTTGGGCATCTTTGTCTGTTTTTTGTTGTATACATTTAGTCACGCCCACTAGCTCTCCTTTTGACACTTATACAAATATAGTACATATATATATATATATCTTATATACTATATTAGTGAAAGCACTGTATGCCTGTCTGGATGTCCTGTGTCCCTAGGGGAAATCTCATTGGTCCCTTGGCCCACCCGCCCCCGCACACCTCTCATTGGCCTGACACACACACACACACACACACACTCTCTCCCCCCCCCTCTCACCCCTGTGGACTTGCCCCCCCCCCCAACTGTCACTCCTCTGGCCCTCAATGGCTGGCCGCCCTTGACCACCCACCCTCTCACCCCTTCTCCCTTCCCGGCGCTGGCCTGCAACAACAGAGGCGCCCCTATCACCATTACGGCCCCTTTGCTACGCCCTTACCCCACGCGGCACTTTCCGCCGCGGGTCCTCTAAAACGAGCATGCTGCCGGCGGGTAGGGGTGGTTTCGGGGAGAAGAGGGGTCTAGCGGCCAGAAGGGGTCTAGCAGTCAGGTTCCCCGCTTCGGGTCCGGCCGGCGGCCGCGCACGGTAGGGCGGAGGTACAGCCACTGGTGTGCCACGTGGTGCTCCCCGCAGGGGGAGCACAGGCACTTGCGTGCTCCGAGCGTTAGGCCCGCCCGGTCCCGAGGCGGGGAAGTGGAGCGGCCAGCGATGCGGCACCCCCCCCCCCAACAACACCCTCTATCAGCACACGTACCCCACATCGCCGCCACCAGACAGCAGAAACAGAACACTATCACCACACCTCCTGCCACCACTCTGCGGGACCTCACAAACAGCCCGCTCACCCGCCCCCCCTCCCCTCTCTTTCTCCCCCCCTCCCCTCTCTTTCTCCCCCTCCTCCCCTCTCTTTCTCCCCCCTCTCTTTCTCCCCCCCTCTCTTTCTCCCCCCTCTCTTTCTCCCCCCCTCTCTTTCTCCCCCCCCTCTCTTTCTCCCCCCCCTCTCTTTCCCCCCCCCCCTCCCTCTCTTTCCCTCTTTCCCTCCCCTCCCCCCCTCCCTCTCTTTCCCCCCCTCCCTCTCTCCCCCCCCATCCCTCTCTTTCCCCCCTCCCTCTCTTTCCCCCTCCCTCTCTTTCCCCCCCCCTCCCTCTCTTTCCCCCCCTCCCTTTCTTCCCCCCCTCCCTCTCTTTCCCCCCCCTCCCTCTCTTTCCCCCCCCTCCCTCTCTTTCCCCCCCCTCCCTCTCTTTCCCCCCCTCCCCTCTCTTTCCCCCCCCTCCCTCTCTTTCCCCCCCCCCTCCCTCTCTTTCCCCCCCCTCCCTCTCTTTCCCCCCCCCTCCCTCTCTTTCCCCCCCTCCCTCTCTTTCCCCCCCCCTCCCTCTGTTTCCCCCCCTCCCTCTCTTTCCCCCCCTCCCTCTCTTTCTCCCCCCCTCCCCTCTCTTTCTCCCCCCCCGCCCCTCTCTTTCTCCCCCCCTCCCCTCTCTTTCTCCCCCCCTCCCCTCTCTTTCTCCCCTCTCCCCTGTCTTTCCCCCCCCCCCTCCCCTCTCTTTCTCCCCTCTCTCTTTCTCCCCCCTCCCCTCTATTTCTCCCCCCCTCCCCTCTATTTCTCCCCCCCTCCCCTCTCTTTCTCCCCCCCCTCCCCTCTCTTTCTCCCCCCCTCCCCTCTCTTTCTCCCCCCCTCCCCTCTCTTTCTCCCCTCTCCCCTCTCTTTCTCCCCCCCCTCTCCTCTCTTTCTCCCCCCCTCCCCTCTCTTTCCCCCCCCTCCCCTCTCTTTCCCCCCCACCCCTCTCTTTCCCCCCCCTCCCCTCTCTTCCCCCCCTCCCCTCTCTTCCCCCCCTCCCCTCTCTTCCCCCCCCTCCCCTCTCTTCCCCCCCTCCCCTCTCTTCCCCCCTCTCTTTCCCCCCCCACACCAACCCACCTCTTTTCCCCCCACACCAACCCACCTCTTTTCCCCCCACACCAACCCACCTCTTCCCCCCCCCCCCACACCACCCCACTTCTTCCCCCCCCCACACCACCCCACCTCTTATCCCTCCCCACACCACCCCACCTCTTTCCCACACCACCTCTTTCCCCACACAACACCACCTCTTTCCCACACCACACCACCCCACCTCTTCTCCCCCCCACACCACCCCACCTCTTCTCCCCCCCCCACACCACCCCACCTCACAATTTTTTAACAACAACTACATCATATCATTTCACGCATTTACATCCCAGGCAACACCGGGTATATCGGCTAGTATATATATATATATATATATATATATATATATATATATATATATATATATATAAAATGTGGTAATGGTAGGTGTTTCTCAGAGCTTGTTGGGTATCAGTGTGTTCAGGACCTACACTTTCCTATTTCCATTTAAAATGTAAAGACAAGGCAAGCATTTTGGGGGGAGATCACAGCTGGCCAAGGGATGTATTTGTGATAGTTCACAGATGTAAACTACACCATTTAGACTAAAGTTATATGTAGAAAATAAAACTCATAAGAAGTAACCTAATTAAAAACATAGATCAACAAATGGATACATTTTGTAGACAAAATTCCACTGGCTAAAAAACAAAAAAAATGCTGAGAGAGGAAATAAAAAAAAACTACAAAAGATAAATACACCGCAATCACCTGAAATATCTGAAGCTGAACGCTGCAACAGTAAGCTGGCAGAGAGTCAGAACCCTACAATCCCCCCTGCTGCTGAGACCGCTAAAGAGGCAATGAAATAAATCTTGACACTCTTTGATGAGTACATTTCAGATATCAAGAAGGTCATACAAGAAGCCATGATGGAAATAAATTCACATACACGGACTTTGATGATGCGGAAAACAGAACACAAGAATGTGAATCAAAGGTCCAACATTTACAAGATTCACTCAGGGCACGAAAGAAAACAATCCAAGTATGGAAAGCTAAAATAGAGGATCTACAAAACAGAAGTCGCAGAAACAACTTGCAAGTAATTGGAAGCAAAGAAACTTTAAGTGGTTAAGGCCTTGTACAAATGCTCTGAGAGGTGCTACCACAGACATTAAGGGGAGATAGTCAGGGATCAAGCAAAATGATAGAAAAAGCACACAGGATTGGCCCTTACCATTCACAAAGTCAGGATCAGGACAAAACCAAAACTTGTCACCCTGAAATGTCTAATAAAACAAAAATATTGGATGCATTTAGGGATACCACAGATTTACAATACCAAGACAATACACTTCTATTGTTTCAGGAGTTCTCTGCCCAAGTGACAATGTAAAGACGTGAATTGTCTCCAATCAGTAAAGAACTCTTTCAAAAAGAAAGGAGTTTGCCCTCTTTTATCCAGCCAAACAAAGAATAGGAGACTCCGAATCTGTGACTCACCATAAACAGCTCAAATGTATTTCAAATTAAGCTTAATGCCATCTTAAAAGAATCTTTATCTTACAAAAAATTAGGTTTCCTATAAAAAACGCAAATTGGCACAAAATGTGCGATTATTGTCCCAAAGTCCACATTTGGTTGCTGTTTGCAGCAAATTAATTAAGTTTGATTGTTCTGTCTGTCTCTATCTTTTACTGAACATGTACGAGCCAAAATGATATTGTCAAATCCACCTTAATTACTGTCGAACAAGAGGGACTTTAGCCTGGAAGGGGGCCTGTAACAGGGGAGTAATCCCTGTTCAAGTAATGTGCCTTTAATCTAGCAGTGTGGGGGTTAACTGCTGGTAGTCAATTAATAAACACCACCTGCCTGATCTAGTTTGCTTACAAAAGCCTGTCTGTTGAGACAGGAAGTGACTCCTTAGCTCTGAATGAGAGCTGACCTTTGGAGAGACAGAGGTGTGTTCTTGAGACTCCCAGGAGAGACTGAACAAGAGAACACACATCTCTGGAGCTGACCTGTCTTGAGCTCTGCCCCAGCATAGCTGATTGCAAGACACCAAATAAGACTTCTAAACCTGGATGCTGATATTTTCGGTGCACGCACGGGTGCGGTTCCAGGAGAGCAGAGAAGCTTACTCTACAGCAAGAAACAGATAAGACTTTCATAATTAAGAGACTGCTTATATCTGCTTATTTCATGCTATATGTTTGGGGCTGGGAGAAATGCTTAACTAACGGAGATGTGAATTAATTGCATAGGATTTCACTATAAATACTCCCAAGTGAATAGAAGCTTTGATCCCCCCCCCCCCCTGGGTTTGGATGATTTCCTGATGAAAAGAAAAAGGCACAATAAAGCCTATTATAATTTCACCTTATAAAGTCTCCAATTGTGTACCTCTGTGAACGTCCGTCTACAGGGCCCTTCTATAAACAAAAACTAACATCCTCCATGAACTGGTCAATAGGCTAAATATTACCTGGGGTTCTAAATGTACAGCCTCATATAACACACTGTACCAGGCCAACTATCCCTACATATACTTCCCCATTCAAAACTAGAAGTTGAGTTAGCAAAAGTGGTATCTACACCTTTGGCAAAATCATAGGAATGCAATGATGAGGGTAGCATTATTATTAGGAATATAGGGAAAGAGTTATGGGGGTATTTTATACTCTCGGATTAATTTGGGTTTAAAATCATTCTCTCTCTCCCAGCCATAAATGTCATCAAAGATTGATAAGACAGACCCACAAAAAAGGTTGACCTGTCTTTGTGACAGGGGCAAAGTTTTGAGTATAAAAATAATTAATTTGTGTAAGAAAAAGGGATAATTAATCTGAGAGGGATTACATAGTAGATGAGGTTGAAAACATACATATGTCCATCAAGTTCAACCTATGCTAAATTTAGATGACAGATACTTTATCCTATATTTGTATTTACAGTATATTGATCCAGACGAGGGCAAACAAAAGACACCAGTGAAATATCAACCAATGATTTCTCATAAGGGGAAAAATATAAATTCCAAATAATGGCAATCCGGTTACTCCCTGGATCAACATCCTTCCCATGTATACTTATTTGGTATATCCCTGTCTACCTTTCCTTTCTAAAAAGATGTCCAACCTTTTTTTGAAGATATCTATTGTATCTGCCATCACAGACTCCATTGGGTAATGAATTCCACATTGTAACTGCCCTTACTATAAAGAACCCTTTCCAGGCCGCTGGATGTTGTGAGACTTGAGGCCGTCGCAGAGGAGCGGCTCGTGGTGTGACCGGGGGGAGCGGGGTTGGTGGTGGGGGAGAGGTGAGGCCTGCGGCGGAGGTGTATGGGTGTGGGGGGAGAGGTGAGGAGTGTGGGTTCGCCAAGTTGTTCTCGCAATGTGAGGGGTGAGGGGTGGGGTGAGGGGGGCGGGAGGTGCGTCCGTGGCCAATGACACAGGGGGAACACAGAGCCAATCACACAGGGGGAAGACATACACACACAAACATCATTTGAGACTTATAGATATAGATACAAAGAACTTTACATGACACATAGACCAGCAACTAGTTCCTGATATAGATTTGGCAGGTCTCCGGCACATGTCCCTCAAAGAAATTCCAAGAGATGTGAAGGAAAATCCTCTATTATTCAATACATACAAAGCATGGTTTAGATCGGGCAAAATGACCCAAGTGAGAAGGGATATGGCTTTACATTTACTTTTTGTGAAAAATATGCAATTTCAAGGAGGCAAGCAGGCAGAAAACCCATTCTCACTCTGGAGTTCAAAAGTTATTCGGAGTATCAAAGATATTATACACGAGTTCGATAAAACTACCGGTTCTTACACATTTAGACAGCTTAAATATGACTACAATTTGCCAAACATGCATATCTACAGGCAAGACACTAGACAAATAAAATACTTCGTTAACTACCACAAGAGGAAACCGATAACGCCTTAGATGCACGCATATTTAGGCTGAAGGGGCATAGAGTATCCACATCTTCCTTTTATAACTGGATAAGGAGATCATTTCAGTACAACCAAGGTAGGTATGGGATGTGCAGTTGGTTGAAAGACTATCCAGAAGTTACTGTGGAAGCCTTACCAAAACATTCAGAGAACAATAGATTTGTCCAAGTTATAGCTGTGGCGGTGATCCTTCAGCAATGGATAAGCCAAAGTCCTCCAATGGTTGAAATGTAGAAAGAGAAAATGCTAGTTTTATTCGGCATGAAATGGAAAGAGACAAGTCTGGACAAATAAAATCGAGTGGGCATTTTTTTCAATCTATGGGAATCTTTTATTAACACTTTGCCTCTATCCCTGAGCACAAACCATACATGACACATTTAAATACAACTCCTGATTTGCTTCAAGGTCCCTCTTCCGAAAACTACAAATTACAGTACAAAATGAACCAGGAAAACATCCAACTATAGAAAAAAATAAAATTATGAATATTAGTAAGAGGTTATAAATTAGAATAATGAAATAAGTAAATATAAGAAATCTGCATGACAAAACAATGGCAGATATCATAGTCTTCTTTTTAAAAAAAATAAGATATATAGTACGGACAGTTAGGAGAGTTAATGTTAAAGAATTATTACCTATTATTTAGTAGGTAGTAATTTTAGTGTTGCGGTTGGTACAGTATATATTAAATACTTTGTAAAACATTCTCAGAATCTTAGTGCAGAACACAATGGAAAATGAAAAGTAGGGGAAATTTATGTGGAGTATAGATATAAGATTCAAGGGTATAGTTGTCATAGAACAATGTTTGGAATTTGATTTACCTTTGACATGTTTGTAACTTCTGATATGAATCATAATGTTGACATTTTACATTGTATAACAAAATCCATAAATACAAAATTGACCATTTTAAAATATATTATATTTACTTAGATTATTGCTGTCTTACCTAACTGTAACCCTTATCCCCCCCCCCCCCTAGACTCAACTGATGTATCTAGGGTGCGTGAGGGCAGATTACATGGTGATGGGTGGTGCATACCTGTTTGGAACAGGAGGGCCTGAGCTTCCCGCGATGTTATGGGGGAGACAGGACCAGGCTTCTGAGGTATTGGCCTCCATGTGGTCTTAATGGTGCAGCGCCTCCATCTCCTATAATTCCCAGGGATATGGGAAGAGACCCTTATAGGAGAACCCCCTTGGTCCCGGGGTGAACACTCCAGAATCACACGGCCCAATGTTGAAAGCAACAGAGTCTTTATTGTACTCACTGTTGGCAGGGCTGTAATAGCAGCAAAGCAATACAGATACACGATATGCCTCCTCCTCCTCTCCCACCAGCTCGTTCTCCGCAGGAGGGTCTAAAGGGTATCTTTCTCCCTGCCTCCACCCGCAGCCAAGGGCGCTACGGGTGGGGCTAGCTCTTCCCTCACCCCCTAAGCAGGGTGAGAGGCATGGATCCACCTCTGAACTACTAGGCCCTACTCCTCGGGAACCTAACTACACTCTCTCTCTTACTATCTGACTGTCAAGCCAGACACTCCAACCTCTCATCGGACCTCCTGAACCGAACTCTCTCAGGCTTAGGACTGAACTCTCTCAGGCTTAGGACTGAACTCTCTCAGGCTTAGGACTGAACTGACTGACTGCAGAGCACACAGGAACCGCTACTATGTTTGGTCAGCCCCGCCCCTCGTGACATCAACAAGACCTCCCCTCTGCACAGACCGGCAGCAGAGACAGGCTTGTATTAATCACACAGGCAGGGCTTTGCAAGGTGGGAAAACCCATGATTACTACTGGGGCCTGCCTTTAACAGGGCTTACCACAGTAGTAGGAAGATTTAGTAGCCGGTGCTGTTTACAGGGGGCTACATAACATATGTGCAAAAAATAGTTTGTTTATACATGGTTTAATCATTTTTATATACATTTACATGCATATAAGTATATGTATACATTTTACAAGTATTGATAATGTTTCTTTATATTGTATTATTTTAAAATCTTTTGTATTTTTTTTATTTAATAAATGATGTAACTAAAAACAAACACATGAGCTGGGTATGCATATAGCACACACAGACATATATTTGTGAAAAGAAATAAAGGGCGCTAATGTGAAAAATCTACAATTATGATATAAAAGTGTATACTATATGTTGTTTTAACTTCAAAGTGAATAAATGTTGGGTTGTGTTCTGCAGCCGAGGTGAAGGGGGTCTCTAGCCCCCTTAAGAAAAAATATGGATTTATTTCAGTTCAGCTACTACTCAATAATTCTATGGACATTACTATCCACAGGATATCATCTCACCTTTGCATAGTATTCTTGGAGTATGACTGCAAAATTCTAGTCATATCAGGTATTGATTAAGCTTAATCAAGGCTCAGGTTCAGTTGGAATATATGTGTGACTATTGATTTAATATATTTTTAATTTATTTTATTGTATTTTAATAAATGTCAATTTATATGCATATATAAGTTTCACTGTTTTGTCCTTAGGATTCTCTGTTCATCCAATTTGCTAAAATAACCACAGCTGCTGGTTTTTAAGTTCATGCGCTAAGGTTTTTTCCGTTTCACAGAAATATATATGCCATAAGACACCTTGTGGTGTAGGAAGACACTTTATAGCCTGTTCACTTGATTGAGAGGTGTCTTCCGGCACTGGAAGGCATTTTACGGAATAGCAACATTTAGTAAATATGGGCTGTAAGCCCAATAACCATAATTACACGGATGTCAATCAAAAACAAGCTCTGAGATCTTCCTATTGGCATTAGATAAGAGGAGACGAATGGCCCCAGGTTGTCTCTCAGTCTCCAGGACAACAGGACAGTAAAGGTGTTTCCAATTACTTGGCACCTAGAAGAACAATGCACAATCAGACCTAAAGTTTCCAAGTGGCTTGAATAACATTTACATAGCACAGTACGTACAGTACCGCAGACATGTCTACGTTTTTTGTATCCTTATTCCTGGCGTGTCTTGTTGTAGTTACAAACAGGAAGTTATAGAAAGGGTAGTCACTCATTCCTGAAGTTTCTATGCTGCAATATTGAGACAAAGAGACAGTACAAGGTATATCATACAAAAAAAAATACTAGTGCTCTTCAGGTGCTGTTTTTTATTTACCTCTTGCCCAGTTTTGCAGCTTGGAAAATTTGATAAATAACATCCTAAGGGGCTGATTCAATAAAGTACCAGTGACTTGAATGGGAATTTTCAGCCAATCGCAGCACAATGGCCCGCTTCAGGGTTAACAAAACAACTCCTTGATTAAGCACCCTGTTAGGTGCGAAATGCGTTGGCGGTCTGTTAGCCTCCTTTTTACATAACAATACATTTTTCATTTTATACGCAGCAGCATCATTAACCCAAGTTTTCTAGCTTTACACTGCCTCATTGCTTTCGTTTGGTGATTTTTCTTCTTACGTTTAACTAAACACCCTCTACACCTATTGAGTGAAATAATGAAGTTAAAACAAATAAGTCTGTTTGGGAAGTTGGGGGAGTACAGCCCTAGCGTATATCATGGTGGCAGTGGTAGAAGTGCGATTGTACCACTTTTAATTTTAAACCCAAACTATTACTCCTTTTTTAAAATAATAACAGAATTCCATGAAGAATACTCTCCATTTGTCCTTTTAGAATAATTATACTATGAACTATTTAAAATAATTTAACCTAGCTCCATCTATTTATATATAATAGCCTATTTAAACCCCTTCTGTACCAAAGGAGACCATGGCACATTGGAAATCAACTTTACCTGCAGTGACTTTGTCCTTTAAAGTGCAACTAACATCATCATGGTAATGAGGATATGATGGGGTGAGTATCCGCACACCAATTCTACTCAGTCAAAGGCAATACAGTATAGGTTTGGTGCACCAATGCACAGAGTAGTTTGCCTGCAATGGATGCAATTTAAAGAAACAGTGGGGTACTCCCCTCACAAGACTGTTGTACTTTAGATTCACTTTTGACAAACACCCACTGCTTCTTTAAATTGATATGTAGGGGGTGACTATTTTATAACAACCTCATCCACTGAGATTACAATCTCAAACATATGTGGAGAGCCAAGACAAATAAATGCAGTGGTTAGCATCGTAAACTCCTCTGCTGCAATAGGAGAGCATAATACATTAGTTTGAGGGCCCCTTGGCACGAAAGGAGTTCAATATAGGTTAGGAGGGTCTGGAGCTACAAGAGTGAAGGAGGGGAGGCAAAGTACCAGGGACAGAGGAGAATCAGTAAGCCAGTTCCTGTTGTGAGCTGTGGAAAGATGAGCCTCGTTCAAATAGGATAGGCCACCTGGTAATACAGAGCAGAAGAAAGGGTGCAGCAATGACAGGACTATTGGGCTATTGGAATGTATCTGTGCTGAGCTAGCAAAAGCGGTTATTGAAAGAATTATTGTGCAGTCACAGCTAAGTATATCTTGGCTCCAGACACAATTTAGGCAACTGTTTTCACAACTGCAATTGTGCAATCATCTTTTTGAAAATATATGCCTCATTTGTCTTGGTCACGGTGTATAAAAAATAACGCAAGCCGTTTGAAGCACTATCTCCTGTTTTAGGAGCCTATTTAGATTTCTTGTATTATTTAATGGCTAAAAAATATTTGCAACAGGACATTTTTCAAATACTGTATGTTTTGATGGTCTATTTATAGTCGCAATCCTTGTACAACTATAAATGTTGAAGAATTGAAACAAATGTAGCTCATAGTTAATACACGAGAAGCACTTTTCCTGAGAAATGTATGATAATAAGTAAAGTAAAAGCCTATGGAATCTTTACTTTCCTCAAATTTGAAGGTCTGATCCCTGTATAAAGGATTTTTAAAATACATATTTTGATAAATTAGACTAGTACCTAAGCCTCATGTATGCTTTGTGTTTGGGGAAAGCTCTCAGTAGCCTTTGGCCAGGAACCAAAGAAAATGGACCCTCCCTGGGGATTACATTGGAATATATAGGGGATTCTCATGGCACATTAGGAGCCCACCTGTCCCCACCCCCCGCCCCTTCCCAAATAATGAAAGACACGTTCTGTTTGGGGAAAAACAAGGCCACAGCTTTATTTATATTTTAACCTGAGTTTTACCAACTCTTCTTTACCACCTGCCAGGCAGCCCGACTGTAATACAGAGCCCCCAACGGCATTCCCATGGCTCGTGACTGCAAACTGTAGTACAGAGCCCCCAACGTCATCACTGTGGCTCGTGACTGCCACTGCTCACCATACCAGGTTTAGCTTAATTATTCCAACCAGCCCCAATGAGGGCGCCATTATATGAGGTATTCTTATACCTCTTAGTCTCACCAAGCCTGGCAGGCCCACCACCCACCTACTACTGTGACAAATCCTATATGAAATATATATTAGTATAAAACTCCTTTTTTTTATTATCATTAATTTAATTACATTTTTTATTTCTTTTCATTCAAAACAGTAACATCATAACAATCAAAGACAAACATAGGGAGGGTGGGTGGGAAGCTTCACTCTCCGGCGGGCCGCATGGTAAGAAGCCCACCAACCAGGCCACCTTATACATATAAGCTCCCTTCCGTATTACATCACTAGCTCCTCCCTCCGGCCTTAACTTCTGCTCTCCTCTCTACCGAACCCTTCCTATTCCTCCATCTCTTGCTTTTCAATCCTTTGAGGCGCACACTGTCCAGATCTTCTCTCCTCTCCCTGTCCATGTGGCGGTCATCTATCGCCCACCTACCTCTACTCATCCCCCTTCTGCCTTTCTCTCTCACTTTGAATCCTGGCTCTCTTTCTTTTTCTCCTCAGACTCCCCTGTTCTTCTCCTTGGGGACTTCAATTGCCACATTGATGACCCCTCTCTCCCTTGGGTTTCCCGCTTTCTCTCTCTAACCTCTTATTTTGGCCTTCAACAGTGGACTGCAGCCAGCACCCACAAGGATGGCCACTACTTAGACCTGGTTTTCACTAAAAACTTCTCTCTCTCCGATTTCTCCATTTCCCCTTTTCCTCTGACCATCACCTCATCTCATTCTCTCTATCTCTCTTCTCCCCTTCTCCACCTCTATCTACCCCCCGGTTCTGCAGAAACCTGCACTCTATTCACTTACCTGACTTTGAGTCCACTTCACACTCCTCCCTCTCCTCTCTCAGCTCTGCTACAGACCCTGACAACCTGGTCAGGGACTCCAACTTTGCCTTGTCCTCCTCTCTTGATCTACATGCAGTGTTTGGTCTGAGGAAGGGACTGCTTGTCCTGAAACGTTACTATTGTTAGCTCTGATGCATCAATACATTTGAAATCATTTGATTCCACTACAATTTGTGTGTGTCTTCCTTTCTCCTATCTTGCTATTACTTTGGATCCAGCTTTGGGACGCCAGGATCAACGGAAGGTGAGCACCAAATGTAAACTCCTTAAAAAAAAATTCTTTAAAACTGGTGTGCCACCTATAATCTCCTTTGTATTGATCTACATGCCCTGCTTTCTCTCTGCCACCTCGCCCTTCTAACCCTAGACCCTGGCTAAATTCCCACACGCGCATGCTGCGTTCCTCCACTCGTTCCTCTGAACGCCTCTGGAGGAAATCTCATACTCTCGCAGACTTCCTTCACTACAAATTCATGCTATCCTGTTTCAACTCTGTCCTCTAGCAAGCTAAACAAGCCTACTTTTCTTCACTAATCAACTTGCACAAGTCTAACCCATGCCGTCTGTTCTCTGTCTTTGATACTCTACTCAAACCACCCTCAGCTGCCTCTCCTTCCTCCATCTCAGCTCAGGACTTTGCTTACTATTTTAAGGAAAAGGTGGAATCCATACGTCCAGGTGGAATCCATATGTCAGAACATCCCCTCTGTTTCTTCCTCCCATCCTACACCTCTTCCTAACGCTCCTCCTGCCTTCCTTGACTTTGTTTCCACTGTTTCAGAGGAGGATGAGTCGCTGTTGATCGCCTCTTCTCCCTCTACCACTTGCTCTCTTGACCCCATTCCCTCCCATCTCCTAAAAACCTCTTGATCATACTATAATCCCTACGCTCACACACATTTTTAACTCCTCCCTCTGCTCTGGAACCTTTCCATCCTCCTTCAAACATGCAACAGTTATACCATTACTCAAAAACAGCAAGCATGACCCTATCTGTCTTTCTAACTATGGACCTGTCTCCCTCCTGCCTTTTGCCTCTAAACTCCTTGAACGTCTTGTATTCTCTCGCTTCCTCCATTTCTCAACACCTATTGTCTCCTAGACCCTCTACAATCTGGCTTCCGCACTGCTCACTCCACGGAAATAGCCCTCACTAAAATAACTGACGACCTCCATGCTGCCAAAGACAGAGGTCATTACACTCTGCTCATATTACTCGACCTCTCTGCAGCATTTTACACCATGGACCACCCTCTTCTCCTTCACATTCTCCATACTCTTGGTATTCAGAACAAAGCTCTATCCTGGATCTCATCCTACCTCTCCCATCGTACTTTCAGTGTCTCTTCTGCTAACACCTCCTCCTCCCCTATTGATCTCTCTGTGGGGGTACCCCAGGGCTCTGTCCTGGGACCTCTTCTCTTTTCTCTGCACACACTCTCTCTAGGTGATCTAATAACATCTTTTGGGTTTAAATATCACCTCTATTCTGACGACACATCTTTCGACCTTACACCTGCTGTACAAACCAAAGTTTCTGAATGTCTCTCTGCTATATCATCCTGGATGGCCCTCCGCCGCCTTAAGCTTAACATGGCTAAAACAGAGCTCCTCATACTTCCTCTCAAACCTGGCCCTACTACCTCCTTCCACATTACTGTTGGAAGTACGATCATTCACCCAGTAGCCCAAGCACGCTGCCTAGGGGTCACACTCTCGACTCCTCTCTCACATTCGCCCCTCACATTCAAAACATTTCTAAAACCTGTGGCTTTTCCCTCCGCAATATAACAAAGATACGCCCTTTCCTCTGTTGTTCGACTGCTAAAACTCTGACTCAGGCCTTATTCTCTCCTGTCTCGACTACTGTAACCTCCTGCTGTCCGGCATTCCTGCCTCTCATCTGTCTCCCCTACAATCTATCCTAAACGCTGCTGCCAAAATCACTCTACTCTTTCCTAGATCTGTCTCAGCATCTCCCCTCATGAAATCCCTCTCCTGGCTTCCGATCAAATCCCGCATCTCACACTCCATTCTTCTCCTCACTTTTAAAGCTTTACATTCTTCTGCCCCTCCTTACATCTCATCCCTAATTTCTCGCTATGCACCATCCCGACTCTTGCGTTCTTCTCTAGGATGTCTTCTTTCTACCCCCTTTGTATCTAAAGCCCTCTCCCACTTTAAACCTTTTTCACTGACTGCCCCACACCTCTGGAATGCCCTTCCCCTCAATACCCAACTAGCACCCTCTCTATCCACACCCGCAATGAGCCCCCTGCCGTAGTGCAGGGGGACAACTTTGGCTTTATACATTCTTCATAAGGAATAGCTCCAAAATGAGAGGACCAAATATGCACTCTATCAAAGCAAAAAATCCCATTATATCCTATGGCACCTTTTTCTCTGTTCATTAATGGGTATAATTTGCTTGCTTAGGGGGAGATTTACTTAGGTCAGTTGCGGGTTATCGCACTCGATCTGGATTTGATTAACATCAAATGTATTCAAGTCAACTGCAGTTAAAATCAGGTGTGTTAACCCGCAACGGACTTGTAAGAAATCGGGGAAACGTCCCTTGCAGCGTGTTCCCTCCTTACCTCCCGAAAGTACCGCAGCTGTCGCTGCCTCCGCTACCCTCTCCGCCCGTGCGCGCACCCCCATTCCAGTTACAGAGCGTGAGCGTACCCGCTTCTCTTCTACTGCTGCCACGGAGCTTGACTCCGCCCCCTCTGAAGCATCGCGTCTTCCTATCGCGCTGCGCGCATGCAAGACGTTGTGCAACAATCCCCAGCTACGTGTCAAGCACTAATTGCCCCTCATCTCCGGTGAACCTATCCCAGTCTCCCCTGGGGCCGAGCCTCTCCTCCGCCCCTCTGCTATTGGTTTCCTGTTCCTATTTAAATCCTGTTCCTGCACTCAGTCAGTGCTCAACAATTCCTTGTAGCTCAGTGCTGTCTGGTCTTGTGCTTGGTTCTCGCTCTTAGCTTTTCAGTCTCCACGTTCCTGACCCAGTCTGCGCACCTCCTCTGGATCTCGACCTTGGCTACCCCTCCATATATATTTTGTAATGATTTTGTTTTAAACATCACCCCCCCTGCATCTCACACCCCCCCTCCTGCATCTCACATCATCCCCCCTTGCATCTCACATCATCCCCCACTGATCAATCGATCTCTCTCCCCCTCTCTCCTCTCCCCCTCTCTCCTCTCCCCCTTCTCTACCTTTCTCCCTTCTCTCTTTCCTCTTCCTCTCTCCTTCTCCCTCCTTCTCTCTCTCCCCTCTCTCCCTCCTTCTATCCTCTTCCTTTCTCCCTCCTTCTCTCTCCTCTACCTCTCTCCTCTACCTCTCTCCCTCCTTCTCTCTCCTGTCCCTCCTTCTCTGTCCTCTCTCCTCTCCCCTCCCCTCTCTCTCCTCTCCCCCCTTCTCTCGTCTCCCCCCTCCTGTCTCCTCTCCTTCTCTCTCCTCTTCCTTTCTCCCTCTACCTCGCTCCTCTACCTTTCTCTCTCCCCCTCTCCCCTCCCCCCCTCTCTCTCCCCTCTCCCTCATTCTCTCTCCTCTCCCCCTCTCCCTCCTCTCTCCTCTTCCTTTCTCCCTCTACATCTCTCCTCTACATCTCTCCCTCCATCTCTATCCTCTCCCCTCTCTCTTCTATCCCCACTCTTCTCTCCCCCACTCTCCTCATCCCCTTTTCGCCTCTCTCTCCCCCTCTCTCCCTCTCTCCTCTCCTCCCCTCTCCTCTCTCCTTACTTCTCTCTCCTGTCCCTCCTCTGTCCTCTCTCCGCTCCCCTTCCCCTCTCTCCTCTCCCTCACCTCCTTCTCTCTCCTCTTCTTTTCTTCCTCTACATCTCTCCTTCTTCTCTCTCTTCTATCCCCTCTCTCCTCTCTCCCTTTCTCCTATCCCCCTTCTCTCCTCTCTCCCTCCTTCTCTCTCTACCACTCTCCTCTCCTTCCCTCTCCTCTCTCCCTCCTTCTCTTTCTTGTCCCTCCTCTGTCCCCTCTCCTCTCCCCTTCCCCTCTCTCCCTCCTCAATCCTCTGCCCCTCTCTCCTCTCTCTCCCATCCTTCTCTCTTCTTCCTTTCTCCCTCTACCTCTGTCCCTCCTTCTCTCTCCTCTCCCCCTCTTTCTCTCTCCTCACCCTCCTCTCTCCTTTCCACCTCCTCTCCCCCTCTCTTCCCTCCCCATCCTCTCCTCTCCCTCCTCTCCCCCTCCTGTCCCCCTCTCTCCCCTCCCCATCCTCTACCCCTTCTCTTCTCTCCTCCTCCTCCCCCTCCTCCCCCTCTCTCACACACACACTCACCGTCTGACACACACACACACACACAGTCTGTCTGTGTGTTGAGCAGAAGAAGCAGCATCTCCCCCCCTCCCCCCCTCCCTCCCGTAACTCACATGAAAAGTTTACAGAAGAATCCGACAGCACAGATCACCCTCCCCTCTCAGCTCACAGGCAGGAGGCAGCGAGGACTGCATGTGCGCTCCTAGGAGGGAGGAGAGCGGAGGGAGGAGAGCCAGGGGCAGCAGTGAGTGCGGGCCAGGCGGAACCCCTGGGACTGCTCCACGGAGCCCCAGGGTTCCACGGAGCCCCAGTTGTGAATCACTGCTCTAACCATTGATTGGCATAGTGGTACATTTTACCATATAATATGGGCATGATAAGCCACTACAGCAGTCAATGGTCATTCTAATAAAAAAAGCATGAAAGCCAAAAATACACAATTATAAAATATATACACAAGCACCTAAACACCCCAATTCAAAAAATAAAAGCACCAGCCAACCAATTAAATAAATAAAAGCACTAGCCAACCAGCCAATTAAATAAATAAAAGCACTAGTCAACCAATCAATTAAATAAATAAAAGCACTAACCAACAAAACAATTCATTAATGTTAAACACTGGCCAACAAAACAAATAATTAATTCAAAACAGTAGCCAAAAAATCAATTTATTAATTAATAAAACCACTAGGGAACACCAACAAAAGAAATAATTTGTTGTAATAATGTAATAATAATAATAATGTAATAATGTTGTAGCCAACAAAAGAAATAATTAAATAAAAACACTAAACAATCGGAAATTGAAATAAAAACAAGCCATCCCAATTACAAACAATTTAAGCCAAACAATAAACAGAAAAATAAAATACAACAATCAATAGAAAAAAAGCATTTGCCAAAAAATGCATTGTATTTATCTGTACCCTAAATGGCCACAGATAAATACATTATCAGTCAATGGGCAATGAAAAACATAAAAATAAAAAAATACAGTAAAAAAACCTGGAAAAAAAGTCATTTACTGTACAGTACATACATTCAATATTTTTCTTACCTTTAGAAGTGTTGCCCCTCTGAATCCCTGCGTTTCTGCAAGCTCTCATACCGCGACATCATCAAAGTCAATCCTACGCCATCCACCTTGAAGATCCGGAACAGGTAACAAAATTCTTCTTTCTTTTATCTTCTATCACCTTCTTCTATCTTCTTCTGTCATTATTTCTTTTTTTTCTTTATTGTTCTATCTTCTTTCTCCATCTGTTAATCCAACCCCATGGTAAGTCCCAATGGATGTTGTCTCGTTGTCTTCTTCCTGTTAAATGAGGCGTCAGGCCTTATATAAGGCCTCTGAAGTCACATTTTCAGGTCAGATGGTACAGCTCCAATCTGATTGGATGCTGTATCATGTGCCAACTCTTTTTTTGTTTTGTTAAGGATGACATCATCTCAAAGGGAGGTACATCACATCCTCAAAACCACATGGCTATATCACATGGTATTACAGCCAATGGCATTGAAGACATTGGTTGCTGTACAATGTCATAGGTTACATTAGTTCAAAAGGATGTGACATCCCTTTACGGGATCTCTGGAGACCCCCTGCTCATGTACACTAGTAATCAATTTTTTATTAAAAAACATTAATCTCGGGCGAGATTTGTGCTGGGAGAGGCGGCTCTCTCTGAGCAGCTCTCTCTGCAGCAGAAAGAACTTGCCGGGTAAGCCCATTTCAGAGAAGTGATCTTCACACCACTGGCTACTCGCCCATTTTGGGAATTTTGCTATCAAACCTTTTTCACTGACTGCCCCACACCTCTGGAATGCCCTTCCCCTCAGTACCCGACTAGCACCCTTTCTATGCACCTTTAAGACTCACCTTAAGACACACTTGCTTAAAGAAGCATATGAATAGCACTGTGAACATTCTGAACACATGATACATAAAGCTTGGCCCCCTGCAGACGCACTTACCAGAACTTCCTCCTACTGTCTCTGTACGTTCTCCCTACCTACCAATTAGACTGTAAGCTCCTCGGGGCAGGGACTCCTCTTCCGAAATGTTACTTTTATGTTGTTTAATTAAATAAATACTTTTTTATTGGTTACCTGCCTCCAGCCCTATCACTTGCTGTGATCAGTCCTTTCTTCGAACTTTTGCTGCACTTACCTGGACTGAAGCACGCCTCATCGGGATCCAGCTGACTCCGTTATCGTGAGTTTATTTATTTATTTTTACGGAACTTTCTTCGGTTGCCAGTGTGCTTCTCACATCCCTCCAGCCGTCCAGACCGCCGGGCAGAGGCATGCGCTTTCACACAGGGTGAGTGTTGATCTTCCTTCACTTACCCTTGTTAGCACAGTCAGACCCCCCCACTGGTCTCACCTTATGGGGCTTTAATAGGAGTGAGATTGCCTTCATTTACACACTTCATTGCGCACCTGGTTAGGCTTGTTACTTTATGCTACATGGATTCTGGATTTGCCTAACATATTGCTATACCACATAGTGACGTTTGGAGCACCAGTCAGGGGATTGTTCCCTATTCCCCTATGCTCTGTTCTCAGAATGACCATTTTATACCACTAACCCTATTGGTACTCAAAAGGTTAAAAGAAGTGACAAACTTTCCAGAACTTTCCAGAGCAGAGCAACAAATATCAAAGAACATCCAGTGTATGCTATTGTCATTAGTAATTGATAGAGATCAGGCTATACACACACAACTTATACAGGGCCGGCCCTAGAGCAAGACGAGCAAGGCGGCAGCCTTGGGTCCCACGCCTTCGGGGGCCCCATACTCCCACCTCTCCCTCCTCCTGTGTGCGCCATGATACAACTTCCACGTGACCGGAGGGGCACTTCCTCGTCCAGCTCTCCCTCCAGTCCGGTGGAAGTTGGATCCCGGTGCCAACAGGAGGGAGAGGAGGAAGTGGGGGCCCCCGGACCGGCAGAGAGAGGTGTGTCTCTGTGTTGTCATGGTGACCAACATCAAATGACGCATGATGTCATATGATGACACTTTGCCATGGCAATGTGATGTCACATGCCACCATGACACCGCTGGAGGAGGGCCGTTCGTCAAGGTACTGTAAATTCCCTTAACTTTTTTGCGGGGGGGGGGGGGGGCGTTGCTGCCAGCATGCCAACCTGGGACCCACACACACTCTAAAACAGGGATGCGCAAACTTCCTGCACTGCGCCCCCCCTGCCGGCTCACCTTCTGGGTTGCACCCCTCCCCCCCATACCTTTAATGCGGTGTCAAATGACGCCTCGGGGACATGTGACATCGCGTCACATGACCCCATGGTGTCATTTGACACCTGTCGCCATAGAGACGCATGAACCAAAGCCTGATAAGTGAGTTTACAGATGCCTAACGATGAAGAGTGTGGGGCTTCTGTAACTGCCGCGCCCCCCCAAAAAACTCTTACCTACCCCTGTTCATGTACATTCACATGATGTAGAAATTTAGACACATTTATTCAAGTAAAAAGAGATATAAAATTGCACTCACAATGTACATAATTTAAAGGGGCTCCCTTTTCCTATCACCTTGAGGACTTTTGGATTGAGACTTTGTAACTATATATTTTTCTTTGATTTATTAAGGATTTATTCGCTCCATTTATTTTTCAGGACCTTACCAGCTTCACATACTGTTTGTTCACATTCATTTTTATATACATAGGCCTCTATATCTAGTTGACTATAGGTACAGTATATGGATCATTAATTTTCTGATCCGATTGTGGGATTCCCTCTGTTTGGTTTCTGAGCGTGTGTCATTACCCTCAGCTCTCCCTCCTCCTGTTGTACTTATGCTATTATCATGCATCCTAAGGCAACACTTTATACAGAAAAATCCTTGACATAATATTGATACATCCTAGTAAAACTACATGTAATTAAGAGTGAGTATTAGCTTGACGATTGCACATTTCATTGAAGACAACCTTATGTGGGAGAAGGAAGGAGGCTGGATATTGACGCATGTAAATGTCAGAGGTTGTCATTTCCATGTAGGATATGATTTGCATGTCTTCCCAACACAGACTGGCAGCATAGTGTGTGTATCAGCGCTCGCAGTCATTTCATGTCTGTCTTATTTGGTAACAAACATATTGGTGTTTTTTTTGCGTGTTAATAATAAAATCTGTCTATCTGTTACTTCTGACATGTCATTTTCTATGAAAATAAGCTAGTTTCCATATGACCTATCTAGCCACTGGTGTTTTATTTTTATATGTGTATTTGCACAAGTATTACAATAGGTGTGTAATAGGAAAACTTTGATAAATTCGCTTTATAATCTTATACCAATATATATGTTCTACACTAGTTCAACAGAATTTACTATTTCAAGCAAAAACAACTGAAAAACAACTATATTTTCAAATGATGAAATAGTACGTATATCTAAAAAGTAACACAGACACTGTATATTTTATTAATGGTAATACATAAAATAAAAAGCTGCTTACATGTGATTGTCTCCCAGCATCCTCAGTCGTGCAGGTCACTTTTAATGTTTAGTTTCTGTTTGCATCATTTTTGGACTGCACAGCATGTGTGAAACCCTTAGCATTTTTACATAGTTCAAACCTAAAATTTTATTAGATCTTAATCTAAATCCTAATAATAGATAAAGATTACCTGATCAAACAGATGACACAAAAACATGATACTTTTTCAACATTTATTTATCCACAAATGATTCAACATAGAATATCCATGTGTGAAAAAGTATGTGAACCTTTAGATTCAGTACCTGGTGGCGCCCCCTTGAGCAGCAATGACTTCAACTAAGCGTTTCCTGTAACTGCTGGTCAGTCTCTCACATCGGTTTTGAGGAATTTGAGCCCATTCCTCCTTACAGAACTTCTTCAACTCAGTGACATTTGAGGGCTTCCTTGCATGGACAGCTCGCTCCAGGTCCTGCCACAACATTTCAATGTGGTTTAGGTCCGGACGTGACTAGGCCATTCTAAAACATGTAATTTCTTCTTCTGCAGCCATTCTTTTGTAGATCTGCTTGTACAGTATGTTTAGGATCATTGTCTTGTTGCATTAGCCACTTTCGGCTCAGCTTCAGCTCACAGACGGACGGCCTGAAATTCTTCTCTAGAATCTTCTGACAATGCAGAATTCATGGTGTGTCAATGATGGCAAGCCATCCAGGTACTGAGGCAGCAAAGGAGCCCCAATCCATCACACTCCCACCACCATGCTTAACGATTGGGATGAGGTTCTTCTGTTCAAACACAGTGTTTGGTTTTCACCAAACATAGCGTTTCTCATTGAGGCCACAAAGTTCTACCTTTGACTCGTCTGTCCAGAAAACATTGTTCCAGAAGTCTTCTGGATCATGTGTGTACTCTTTGACAAGCTTCAGATGGGCAGCAATGTTCTTTTTAGAGAGCAGTGGCTTCCTCCTTGCTATCCTTCAATGAACACCATTCTTGTTCAGTATTTTTCTGATAGTTGAGTCATGAACACTCACATTAGTTAAGGCGAGAGTCTCCTGCAGATCCTTGGATGTTACTCTGGGGTTCTTTGGGACTTCCTGGGTGATTTGCCGGTTTGTTCTTGGAGAGATTTTGGTAGGGTGGGGCATCCCAAACGCATACCTTAAGGTCTATCTATTTATTTATTTAAACAAATGACAAAAAGACACATTGCACCAGAACAGAGTATTAATAGGTATATTGTAATACACACAACACATAACATGAACTTACATTTAAAAGATGAATAGTGCAATCCACTAAGTTCAAGTGAGAGCTTATGGTCCAATAGAACACTGCAGGGAACCGGTGCACCAAGTCCCTGGACCATCTACTTGCAGCACTCACAGATGGTAGCGGGGGTGTTCCCCCCGGTCCCCGCTTCCCCACCGGTCCCCATGGCTGCTCGCGGGGGGCGGGAGATGGTAGCTGGGGTGTTGCCCCCAGTCCCGGTGGCTGCCTGCGCGGGGGGGAGTGGGGCAGTGGTGGTGGTGCTCGGTCGCGACCTTTCCTCTCTTCCTCCCCCCCGTCCCGTGTGAGACAGTGTTTGTGTATGGGAGGGAGAGAGTGTGTGTATGGGAGAGAGAGTGTGTGTGTGCAGGACACCAGAAGTACCCCCCTAATCAGTCACCCCCCACCCAATCACCCACCCAGTCATAACCTATACTGCTTTCTTCCAGATCTGACTCAAGCTTCACATGGGAGACATTGGAATCACCCCCTAACCCAGAAGACAGGTAGGGAACACCTCCCCTCTAACATACAGTATAACATTGTGGGAATGAGGGTACCTGGACATTGAGGGACAGCGGATCAGGTAAGATCCCAGGCGGGATTGCTGCTATAGATATTGTGAAGCGGGGGTATCTAGACACTGGTTAAGGGGTGCAGGAAACTAGTCATTCACATCTGGCTTTTTTTTCTAGATCCGACATTTACACACATGTACTACTTGTAATACTAATTGTAATATAATGTAATACAATAAATATACTTATGCCAAAAACGAATGTTGTTCTTACTAGGAATTACATTTATTTTATTTATGTATTTCTTTAAAGCGGGGCTGGGGGCGGGACTAGGGGCAGGGTTGGGGTGGGACTAGGGGCAGGGCTGGGGCTGGACTAGGGGGAGAGTAGATTTTTTGGTTCGGCGAGTAGATTTTTGGGTGATTTGTCAAGCACTGTGTATATATATATATATATATATATAGTGATACCATCACAGTCCTCTAGGTGCTGGAATAGGGCAGCTATGGGAATTTCCAACGCACAGAACGTTAATCTCCCTAGAGAAGCCAGAAGCAGCTGTAAACTAATTGAGCAGGCTGAACTCCTGATTGCTCATGGCATTTTGAATGATCAAGTAAGTTTTTTAAGGCAGACAGAGAGCTGCCATGCTGAGGCTGCTGTTACCAGAGAAGGGAGACAGAGAAGAGTTCTCCCAGTTGTGGAAGCTGGCACCGTTCCTTAGACCCACAGGACGGTGGTCACGGAGTCTGCTGGGACAACCTGGGTTGTTAATCCCAGAAAGAGGAATGACGCGAGACCGTGCTGAAGCAGGGATGTCCTATCCTTAACACTGGCCTTACAGAGGAGAGATTCTCTGAACTCTCATGGGGCTGTGCTCCCCTAAGAAGGAAGGATGTGAGACCGTGCTGAAGCGGGGACGTCTGCTCCATAACCTTGGAGTAACAGTTAAGAGAAACACTTGATTGCTGTGTTCAGAGACTGTATATGTTCAGGTATAATAGTACCAGTTTGGGGTGGTAACCAGCTTACCTGTCCATCCATTTAGTAAGGGTGGAAGCTGAATCTGTAGTTAGTCTGCAAAAAGGAGTAGGCCTTTACTTTATGATTTTGTTTTGACTTAAAGGGACGGTGGGCCTGTTAGTGTATTATTTATCCCTGTAAATAAACCCCATATAGAGAAATACTACGTTTCCTGCCTTAAATCTGGGACATAAGATCCTATGCTGTGACGGAGACATCACAATAAATATATATATATACACACACACACACACAAAAATAGAAAGTCCACAGCACTCACGAATAGAAAAAAGTTATTTATTCTCAATAAATAATCAGGCAGTCAAACAAGCTCCAGAGCGACGTACGTTTCAAGCTCTGAGAAAAGACCTTGTTGTCTGAAACGTATGTCACTGGAGCTTGTTTAACTGCCTGATGATTTATTGAGAATAAATAACTTTTTTCTATTCGTGAGTGCTGCGGGCTTTCTATTTTTGTATATTTATTGGACTGGCTGGTGTTCCCTGATATCTGCAAGCACTCGGACTATTGATAAGTATATTTATATTTTTATTTTTGTATATATTGCTTGTTTGAGTGCACCCAGCATTGTGTGTGTGTGTGTGTGTGTGTGTGTGTGTGTGTGTGTGTGTGTGTGTGTGTGTGTGTGTGTGTGTGTGTGTATTATTAAGGTTATGGTGGGTAAAAAAAGTGACAAAAATCCTCCGCAGCATGCATTGACTAAGGGTTGTTTATGTAATGTGAGCTTGAGACAAAAGGTGGCACTGTGTTCTCATTTGCATGTCATTTCCCAGAATCCCTTGCTGCAGTGGAAGTGCTGTGTGCTGGGTGATAATGGTGAAAAGCGGGGTTGCAGACCTGTCTAAGACATGCAAATGAGCATACCGTAATATTTCGATTTGCTATATACAGTTTATATATATATCTATCTATATATCTATCTATATATAGATATATAGATAGATATATAGATAGATATATACAGTATATATATTATATATTATATAAGCATTGTACTATTTATTACACAAGTGCCCTGCTACTATGTGATGCCACTATATTTAATTGCACTCTGGAAATGAAGGGGGAGGAGAAAAATATAAAAGCTGTAAGGTGAGGAAACTGCATGAGGGAAATCCTTCATTCACTAAACTGCAGGATCAAAAGGCAGGAAATTACCAATTATTCGTTTACAATGAGGCAAGTAATAGCACCAGTAATGGACAAAACACAAGAAAATCAATAACTAGAAGAAGACATCAGTGGAAGACTCACTGGTAACATAACGTACTGTATGAGATAAAAAAAAAGATCAACATAACCTTGGAAATAGAACGTAAATGTAAGGATTCTGCCCAATCCGTGCCCGGGGTTTGCTGCAGTTCGGGTGTTCCAGCTTGCCTGCCCTTTCTCCTAAGTTCGGCCGGTCACCCAGCAGTTAGGAAGACATGGGATTTCCTTCAACAGACCTTGTTTCAATTCTTCTTTGTTTAAACGCTTTTTGGTTTTATCTTCACACTTAATCCAACTGCACTTTTCAAACTGTGCCTCAGTCAAACAGCTCCTCTCAAACTCGCAAGCTTAAATGTTAATCGAAAACCTCTGTTTACGTCACAGCTACACATCAATCAGGTATGTCTGGAGAGCAATTAATTCTCACGCACAACATAATCGACTGTAAATGCGGTTAGCTCGCCATGACATAATAAATGAAAATGCATTTATCTGTTACATGGTTTCTTTTTTTAGACAGTGAAATAGGTCATTATAATGTTACTGAAGCTCATTGGAATAACAGATGTAGCCCTGTTTCCTAATGAATACAGTCCGCTACCATATGCTGTATACCTGTAGGCTCGCAGGGCCTAAGCCTCCGCCACGGAGAGCCTGCGGTACGCGTAAATGATGTATAACTTTATACTTGGTGCAGCGCCTCCACCTGCGATGGCTCCCACCAGAGGGGGAGTGGTTCCTCGCAGGACCTTATATATCACTCCACACACACTCAGCATATAAAACAACCGAATGACTTTACTTATAGCATATGCAACATATATCATAGATATTATACGTATACTCAACAGGTGTCCCTCCCTAGAGGAGGCACTATCTACTGCGTCTCGCAGGACGCTCCCACCTCCACCGGGTGATCCCACCCCGTGTCCAATGACCCCAATATTATGTCCCCCCACCTTAGTGTGCAATTGATAGATATATGGGTGACTGCGCAGCCACTATGTCCCGTGTGAATATAGTATAGATCGTTGGTGCACTTGGTGATGTTTACCTGCCGGGCACTCTGTACCCGGGCCTGCCAAGGATCTTGACAAAGGATCAGGTGTGACGGGAGTCAGCAGTAGCCGTCTGGGGCGATCCCACCCAGATGGCTGCCGCACAGTAGAGGGTCTGAGCCCAGACCTCTGTAAGATATATATTGTCTCTGAACTTGTCTCCGAACATACACAATAAGGGGGCACTGGAACCTGTCTAGGGCCAATCCCTAGCTCCGCTCCACGCTACAGGGACTCAGGGCCTAACTGGGCTGGAGTATAAGGCCTAGGTAGGGGCTGTGTGCTCCATCTCCTTCCTCCTCCCCCTAGCTCTGACACAATGTGCGCGCCGTGCGACCCTATCTCCCGAAATCCCAACCACCCGGTGGGTTCCCTGGCGTCACCTGGTCTCGCAGTGGCTGCTGGGACTCGTAGTCCCCTACGCTCCACCCTATCGGAACGATCCCTCCATCGCGGGCTTTGGCAGCTATGCCCGCGCATGCACGACCTCTGCACCCTAGCCAGCCCCGCAACCTTCTGTGCCTGCGCCCGTAATAGGACGGCAGCACCCTGACATTGCGGAACCTCCGCATTGCCGGAGCGTCTCCTGCCCGGCTGCAACCCTCCCATCCAACAGCATTGCGAGAGAGGGGAGCCCGGTTACACATAGAATGCATTTGTTGAGCTTAAATTTAGGGCAAGATGACTCAAATGACACCTCCACAAGCTATGGCTATATACCATACAAGCCTATGTACCCTCCTTAAGCCAAATGGTACACAGATTGTCGTAAGGAATTCCTGCACAGGACGAGAGAGGGAGAAGGAAGAGGGAGAGAGGGAGAAGGAAGAGGCAGAGAGGAGGGAGAGAGAAGGAAGAGGGAGAGAGAAGGGCGAGGGGGAGAGAAGGACGAGGGGGAGAGGGAGAAGCAAGAGGGAGAAGGAGAGAGGGAAGAGGAAGAGGGAGAAGGAAGAGGGAGAGAGGGAAAAGGAAGAGGGAGAGAGGGAGAACGAAGAGGGAGAAAGGGAGAAGGAAGAGGGAGAGAGGGAGAAGGAAGAGGAAGGGAGAAGGAAGAGGAGAGAGAAGGAAGAGGGAGAGAGAGAAGGAAGAGTCAGAGGGAGAGAGAAGGAAGTGTGAGAGAGGGATAAGGAAGAAGGAGGAAGAGGGAGGGTGAGATGGAGAAGGAAGAGGGAGTGTGAGATAAGTGGGAGAGATAAGGAAGGAGGGAAAGAGAAGGAAAAGGGAGAGAAGAGTGGGAGAGAGAAAGAAGACAGAGGGAAGAGAGGGAGAAATACAGCAGGATGTGATTTTTGTGTTGGAGAATTAATAATGTTTGTTTTGACGATGGCGTGCTATTTGCGAGTGTGACTTGTCTTGTGGACCTCTTTCATCCTTCTGATTCATTCTTCTCCTCGGTAAGTATGACATGTTTGAAAGTAGACAGGATGTTTTTTCTCTGGACTCTGTAATTTACAGGCCAGTAATTGTATGGGCTATGAATTATATTTGTGTACTCATTCTTCATATGTGTGAAAGTGCTATACTACTTCATTGCTTGGTAAACAGAAGAACATGTATACCGTAAGTGTTATTCTTTGACTAATTAACTAGAATGTGTCATGTATGTAGATATAAATAATTTGAATTTTTGATAACGTGTAAATATGATTAAACCAGTTATGAAATGTGCCCCTCAAAATAGAAATGATACTTATGTTTTTTCTGTCTGTTTTTTTTTTAACTTTATAACGATGAAGCTTTATGAAAACTGTACACCATTTTGAAACACACAGAGTGATTTCCGTTATGCTTGGAATGGTGTCGTCACCTTCCACGCTGCCTAGCTCGTCCGGTGACAGGGGGCTAGCTGATTTGCCAGAAGCACTACTGGCACCAGAAATTGTCTGGTCAGGATTTTCACTAGAGTACACCCCAAGGCCATGATTTCCCGGTGATAGAGATGCGAGTCATGCATGATGTCGATCGGAGAGACGTCAGTGTGTGCTGACTTCCTAGCTACATCTAGCTGATGAGGCATCGGGTGCCATAGCTGGTGTTCCCATAGCTGACAGCAGTGGTGCCACAGAAGGTGGCACAGTCATTTCGTCCATGTCCATGTCCTCTCCTAGATCCTGGGATGCTGATAGCCTGTGTACGGTTCAGAATATTGCTACTTAGATGCGATTATGTGAACATAGCATTACCTGTAACATAATCCAACTACTTCAGTGTCCATTGCATGGTCTGACCCAGCGGTGCGCAAAGTAGGGGTGCATGAAATTCGCTGCGGGGGGCACGGGGTTTACAGAGGCCTCGCACGATTCTCGTAGGCATTTAAATTAATGCCAGGGGAGTGGCAAGGCCTCTGTAAACTTCTCCTTACCATGATTCAGATGGCTCCTGGTGATGCCGTGGGGTCATGACTTTGCATTGCCATGGCCATGTTCCCATAAGCATGACATTGACCATTAAGGCTACTCTGACTCATGTCAGTAAGCAATAACTACTGTATATATGTTATTGTTTTTTCATAAGTGAGTACCACTGTCTGCAACCATACCTTACCATGCTCTCTCTCTTACTGACATGATCGTATTGCATCTTAAACATTTATTGTGTAGTATTACTACAGCCTGTGCAATAGCAGATATGTATTAATGTGTGTATAATTTTCCAGAAAAAATATGTGAATACACTGTAGGTTCACTACTGACTAAATGTTCACATTTTAATGTTTTATGATATGAGCTTGTACAATACATCATTGAACATTGTGTTGACCCACGACTTTGAATCATTGTTTTGGGCCATAAAACCTTAGTACCTTGATTCATGTCATAGTACACACCTTGCTCAGACTCACAGTGCCCAATGTCCCAGTCACCCGGCATGCTAAGATTTCCACTGGGCTGAAGGTGGAGCTCAGCCGCTCCTCCATTGGGGTTCATACCCAGGGATTGGGAGGACCACCTCCAGTCCAGGAGGCATGGCGGCGGATGTCAGCCGCCTCCTGCTGCACCTTCCTCTCAAGGTCAGAGAAACGTTTCTTGCAGTCCTCCGAGAACCAGAGTGCCACTACCATGGAGGAGACCTGGTCGCAGATCTCCTGCCACATATGGTTTTTATCCATGTTTTTAGTCCTGGGTGCAGTTAGGAGAACAAATACGGAAACGCTGTTACTACATGTTACTGTAGGTGTAGAGTGTTAAATGTTTATGGAGTGGAAATGTGATAACTATTCTAACGTGTGTCAGTGTGTGTCTTACAGATAGTGTGAGTATCTGTGGCACATACTGCTGCGACACACTTTATTCGAGCAAATACCCAGTATGTACCTGGCAGATACCTGGAATGCGCCGCTCCTCACCTCTGACAAGCCCCGTTGCGTTTGCCTTCCCAGCCACGGTTCATGCCTGGCTGACGGGCGGCTGATCTGTTAAATGATAATGATTAGGATTTAATAGGCTGCAATGCTTCGCGTGTCTACCAGATGGCATAAATTCATGAATTGTAATGCAGTATATATATATATATACTGTGCAGTATTGCAGTCAGCGGGAATAAAATGCTTCAATCCCTGCCTGGAAAATAACGCAATGCACTCGGGCAGAAAACAGTCACAAACCTCAATACACCCGAGTATACCCGAATTCGTGGGACTAGCCGAGCTCGAATAAAGTGTGTCGCCAGTGTACAGACACCAAGACGGTGGGGGGTTTACAGCCCTCCCTTCTGTATATTTAATAAGGGGGATTCCTAAAAAGTGCCATGTCTCCTAAGTGTTAAATATTTGTGACCACCCCATACTGTAGCTACATACAGCATGTATGTATTTTACATATAAATGGGAGTGTGAAAATGTATGCTACATGTTAATATTTATTTTTACAGTACATCATTCATAATTGGGATACTGTACTTCTGTTATTGGTGTTCTTACCTGCTAAGCGACCAAACAGCTGATCATAGTTTGACCACCTGGTCAATGAGGACCTCGTTCTCATGGGAAAATCTTATGTTCTTCACCCCTTCAACACGGCACCTACGTGCTGCAGGAGATACGGCAACTGCCAGAGCCTCTTCCTCTGAGGCTTCAGAGGTGTGCTGGTCAATGGCCCTTTGTTCCTCAGCACTCCTGATACCTGGAGCCCCTTCTGGTCTCCCTTACCTCTACCCTTAGGCCTTGCCCCCGCTGCCTACTACAGCGTCCGCTGTGGCGGACACTGCACGGACGAGAGCCCTCCCCTCAATGGCGCTGGGCCCGTTGCGAGAGGGGGCCGCAGCGCTCGGGCGAGAGTTGCTCCAGCTCTCAATAGAACTGAGAGCAGGACTCGCGTCGAGCGATTAGGCACGCCCCCGGCGGTTCAGCCAATGAGGGCGAACCTGCCGGGTGACGTCATGGCCGCGCCTCGTCACTCCCCCGCCACGCCCCCCCCGGTCTCTCTTCCTGCAGTGAGCTGCAGACCGGGGAATCGGCTGAACGCGCCGCCAATATCACGGGCGCGCGTTACAGCGGAGAGACCGGGGCCTTAGCCCCACACCTCCACTCCCCACACTCACACTCACACTCCTTTCACACCCACTCCTCCCCTCCATGTTACTCCCTAAACACACACAAACAAAAACTTATGAAAAATAAATACAAAGACACACTAGAAGAAAACTTTCACACTGAGTACCCAAAATGGTTAAAGAAAATGAGGAAAACAAAAGACTACTTGCTCAGAAAGCACTACTAATACAGTACACCCCACTTGCAAATAAATAATTATAGCATGTTCTTGTATAGCGCTGCTAGTTTTACATAGCGCTTTACAGAGACATTTTTGCAGGCATAAGTGCCTGCCCTGTGGAAGTTACAATCTATGTTTTTGGTGCCTGAGGCACAGGGAGATAAATTAACTTGCTCAAGGTCACAAGGAGCCAACACCGGAAGTTGAACCAGGCTCCCCTGCTCCGAACTCTCAGTGCCAGTCAGTGTCTTTACTCACTGAGCCATTCCCTCTCCCACATCCAAACTCCAAGCCCAGTCTGTCTCTCCCAGACTCCCCACAGCAAACCGACAACCCGCACGGATGGGCTGTTAAACTGCGCAGTTCGACATTTTTTTTAAAGACGCGATTTAAACGATGTCATTTGCAAACGAGAATACGTTTTCATGTCACATTTCATTCCGCGACTTCTGAACATGCCAAACATCGTGCGGTTTGACAATGACAAACTCAGAGCTACTAGAATATCCTCCAAACAGCGCTTGCAAGATACTGACTGATGAAGGTCTCATTTGGGATAGCAAAAATTGATCTATGAGAGCTATCACAAACTGTTTTTATTATTCCTCTACACGATTGTGCATCATATTTACTGTATTATTTTAAAAGTGCACATTCAGATAAGACCCGATATGACTAAATTGGTACACACCATCTCCAGAAGTCTGGTTTTGGTACTCACACTTCATATTGCTAAAGCAAACAGCAATAATACACCCACGGCTGATACAGAAAGCTAAACAGAACTTTCATTACCATCCTCTCGGATGCTTTTATTATAGTCTATTAAAGTAGTGCCCTTGTGATCTCCAGTAATGAATGCATATTGTTTTATTCATGACAAATGGAAAAAGGGGATTCCCCCTGTAAAAGAGTTTAATCCGTGCAACATAGTAGATTAAGCAGAAAAGGGACATAGATTCATGGGGTTCAACCTTTGTCAAATTCTCATCATACTGTACATTTGATCCTGAGGAAGGGTGGCTCTGCTTTCACTGCCTGGGGGGGGATTAGATGTTTACAAGCAGGGAAGTGAGACATGGCAAACATTTAGTAAGCAGGCATGTTAACCCCTTCACTTCACTGACAGAGGGGTCAGCAAAGCATAGCAGAGCAATGATGGTGAAGGGGTTAATGGTTCTTAACTACAGAAAACGAATGGCCGCAACTAAAACTAGTGTACTGTATAAATACATATTGATTCAAATATAGACACCCAGACACTGATGTACACAAAGACTTTGATGCTCACACAAAAGGTGCTGATACACAGGCTAACCAATGATATACTGACATATAAAATAAAAATAAAAAATGTAAACCTACACGTACAAGGATGCACACATACAAACACACACAAACACGCTTATTTTCTGTTATATACTACTGCAGCTGTAAACATGGACTTTAATGTCTATTTTGGTGCCACTCTGATCATGCTAACAATGTGAGTGATAAAGAAGGAGAATGAAACGAATGACAGATGCAGCAGAGAAAGTTACGCCTGCTTTTCCTGTCCACTTCTAGGGCACTGGCCTGATTATAACCTCCTGTTTTAGTTTAGTGCTACCAAAGTACCAATCTCTTGGGAAAGTGTTTCTTTATGCATAACAGAGTTTAGTAAATACTTCTGCTGGTGAACACATTCATATGTAAGGAATATACTTGTATACATTTGGCACAAAGAAGTTTGTGTCAGCTCTAACCTGGCAGATATTTAGACTTAAAAAAAAAAAAAGACAAAATATGACATACCAGGATGCAGAACTTGATATATCCAACTTTAGTATTTAATTCTAATATATACTTTATGTGTGTTCCAGGTGTAGAGTGAGCACATGGTAAAATATATAACTTTACTGAGAGTGAACTTACCTTACTTATCCCTACTTTTAGTATTATGGGCCCACAAAGGGGAGCCCATCCAAGGGGAAGGGACTGGAAGAGGAGGTTTAGAAGGACTGGATTCGTAATAGCTACTAGCAAAGAGGGGCAAAAAAGGGGGAAAGAAGGGGGGAAAGACTCATTTGCATCTCCACGTTTAAATGGGTGTGTGTGTGAGTGTGCGTGAGTGTGCGTGTGTGTGTGTACATTTTAAGTTATGGTGGGTGAAAATGGCGTCAAAAAACCTCCACCGATTGCATATAGCCAATAAAGAATATTACTTATGAGCACAGTCACATGTCTTAGACAGGTCTGCAACCCTGCCTTTCACAATTATCACCTAGCATACAGTGCTTCCACTGCCGCAAGGGATTCTGGGAAATGACATGCAAATGGGAACACAATGTATCACCTTTTGCCTGAAATCCATTTTTACATGGAACCCTTATACGCAAATGCACACAGCGGGCATTTGCTTATAAGGGTTACATAGAAAAATGGATGTCAGGAAAAATGTGACACGTGTGCCCATTTGCATGGCATTTCCCAGAATCCCTTGCTGCAGTGGAAGCACTGTATGCTCGGTGATAATGGTGAAAGGCAGGGTTGCAGACCGGTCTTAGACATGTGAATGTGCTCATAAGTGATATTCTTTATTGACTTCACCATGTTTGCTTAATATTCAGCCCTCATCACCAAATGTATACCTAAACACCCCCCCCCTATGTTCTGTCCATGACATCCACCTTTCCTCCTGCCTTATCACATCTTCACACTCCCACCTACAAGACTTCTCCTGTGCTGCCCCCTGACTCTGGAATTCCCTACCACGCACCATCAGACTCTCCCCCAGCTTTCAGACATTTAAAAAGGCCTTGAAAAGTCACCATTTCACCATTTCAAGGAAGCTTATCTGGCATACCCCTAACATCCAATACCCCAACCCCATTGATCCAGCCATACAGCTGGTTCCAATCTCCAAGCTATATAACATCCCCACCCTCAAACCATTATGGGATCAGCTGTCAGGCTGGAGCATACTCCAACCTGAGATACGCTCCATCCCACAATGAGCAGCCGCTTTACCTTTCTGTTTCAACATTGTCCCTCATCCCCTCTAGACTGTAAGCCCTCACGAGCAGGGACCTCCTTACCTTCTGTATTTGTTTGTGCATGTGTGTCCTTATATGTATTTGCCTGTCATTCTGTTTATGTATTTACCAAATCCCCCACAGTACCGCACTGTGGAAATATGCTAGCGGTTTACAAATACACAATAATAATGCCTCTCTTAGCAACAGCTTAATAACAAAAACATCATTTTAGATTACACCAATATCTATCCATAACTCACATGGGTTATACACCTCCAACCTTTTATAAAACCAGCTATATTATATATATATATATATATATATATATATATATATATATATATATATATTTATTATATATAGTTTGAACACTGTTCATTTTTATTATTTGTCATTGTTCCACTTTTAATAACAACAGAATTGTTATGTTTACTTCACACCTGTATACTGTTGCCTTCAAGTGATTTAAAGAGAGTGACAGGCATTTGACATAGAGTAGAAATGCAGCTTCATGCTCATTTTTACAATACTTCTAATCTTTTAAAAGGCACATTGACCGCCAAGGGCACAGTTTATCTGATTCCCAGCTAAGGGTGAACACTCCTTTCATAAAAATAAAACACCTGCAGGACCTGAGGCATGATCGAGAATCATTTCAGAACTGTTTCATTAGTGGTAATCTTTCCCCCAGACAAGTCTACGTGCTATGAAGGATCTGTGCTAAATCTTTTCTATGTCTTCTACTTATGAGTGTTGTACATCTTGTCTGTCAAGTTCATGGCTTACTGTACAACCCCAGTATAAAATTGATATAAAGTTGTAACTGTCTAACCCAGGTGTGCAAGTCATAGAAAACAACATCTTTACACTGAACCCAATTTAAAGCTTTTTTTGGTGTTTCCATTGGTGGCTCCTCTGGTACAAAATCAGTTAGTGTACCAACTTAAAAACAACCAACCAGCACCTGTTGGTAAAATGATAATTATATATATATATATATATATATATATATATATATATATATATAAAAATATATATATATATATATATTTATTTTTTTAAGAAAGCAGGAAAAGAACATTTGAATAAAATTGCTGTCAAGTTCATAATTTATTCTATAACTCTAGTATATCATTGTTCCAAAATGTGAAATGTCTAGTACAGGTGTGCAATACTGTACATACTGTAGAAACACGGACGGATTGTGCTTACCTGCCGGCCTGGGCGATTACTTGAAGCCCTCCAGTGTCGCGGTGTCATTTGACGTCATGTTGTCATGGCAAAGTGTTGCCATGTGACGTCACATCATGATTTGACGTCGGGTCGCCATGACAATGCTATACTGCAGGAGGAGGGCCGCTCCAGAGAAGGTAAGACTCCGCTCTCACCACTCACTCCAACACACATACACATACTTTGGGGTGAGGAGCAGCTCTGCACTGGTCTGAGGACTCCCTAGCTCCCTCCTCTGGTCGGGCATAAGTTTGATCCCAGCGCCGGCAGGAGGAGGGTGAGTTTTGCAGGTGGTCACGGAACTGGGGAGCCACTGGCCACGGCTGCTGGGGGGCTGCAGCACAGGCCCACAGCACCGACCCACAGCACTAAGCCACCGGCCCACCGGGGCAGCCCCGATCACCCGATAGGGCAATAAACTCATGCATAGAAAATACACGTATACAACAGGGTCCTTCAGCTCACAGTATATGGGTGAAATCCAGTCTGCGACAGGCATGTTAGTGGTCCTTGGACCGACTGTTCCTGCTAACTTCAATTAAGTTTACCAAGCAGCTTAAAGCATATTACTTTTCAGCTGAAACTCACTATTCAGCTAAGATAAAACAATTATCAATGCAAATATTAAATATTTTTGTATTATGTTCATACACTATAATGCTCTTCTGCCCCCCCCCCCCCCCTCCTCCCCCCTTTCCTAATTTGTTCACACTTGCACCCTTGGTGAAACTTGTTGGCGAAAACTCTATACAGTGAACTTATTTAGTGATTAATTTTCTTTCCCATTGGTTCCCCCACTGCCACCAAATCAATGATTTGTACTTTGTTTAAAATAAATCCTAGTTTTTCTTTGTTCTACAGTTCTAGTATATTTATCAGCAGAAACAAGTTGTTAATAATGCAGTTTTAGGGTCCTGTTCAGGATGTCACATCCCAGAAGTTAGTATAATATATAAAAGTGGTCAAACGAATACGAACTATAGTACTGTACTTGGTTGGAACCAAAAAAAAGTGTTAAAGGCCTCCTATGTATCCCAAGGGAACCCGAAATGGGGAAAGACAGCAATGAAATAAGTCTGAGGCTTTACATTATGTATACAGTTTTGGTGAGCTGAAGATATACTCCTAGACAGGTCCAGCTTGACACAAGTAAATGGGGTAAATACAGTAGTATGTTTACCCCATATCAGACAAGTATATTCATTTTTAAACCATTTTTTTAAAGTTCATTCCAGTAGTTCACACATATTTGACAGTGCACCACCCAGAAGAGTTATTGTTTTGCTTTTGAGATCTCCATTCTCTAATCTCTCAAGATGATCACATTTTTTTTGTTTGTATCGCAAAACATCCCTTTTAAAAGGACATTGATTTTCTACTTAGTGAAATATATTAATTGGGTCCCTAATTAAGTGAATCTGTCTTATTTCTCTTTGTCACTCTCTCTCTCTTTCGCTCTCCCTTGTCACTCCCTTTACTTTGTCCACGTGCTGCATCTGTTACTCTGTACAGCTTCAAATGAATACGGTAGCACTTAAATGGTCTTCTGAAAAAATAATACGTGTTCATTCAAAAGGGATCCACGTTTATCAAGGTCCATTTAGGACCGAAACCTTAATCCCTTTTGAATAAATACTTATTATTTTTTAGCTGTACAGAGTTTGCATGAAGTGTCACGTGGACATGCACAGGTGGCAGATACTTCTACCATACGGTGAATGCTCCTCTTCTAGTTACTCTGGGCGTCCCTTTCAAGTCCTGCAGGCCCCTCAGCTTGGGAAACACTGGTTCATGGTAACAATATTTGTATATATAAACTTTAGCACACATTTTCTCCCACACCTACGAATAGTAGCTGAGGCGTGCTAAAAGTTAAACCCTTTTTGTGGATCTGGGCCTAAGGCTGCGCTTATAGTGCCAGCAACGGCGACAGCGATGCTGACGTCACGCTGTGGTCGCATAAAAATCGAATTGAATTGACTTCCAGCGATCGCGACCAAGCCGTCACTACATCGCATCACTCCTACTATAAATGCACGCAACGGATTCAATGCATTTGTTTTGACGCAACGTCGCATCGCTATCGCTGTCGCCGGCACTATAAGCGCAGCCTTAATCAGCTAAATGGGAAGCCATGTAAAGCTGATTGCCACAGTTTTTCTGTTTCTTTCTTAAACCTTACCCTTATGAACAAATCAGCGCCACCTATAGTCAGTCTTTATAGTTGGGGTGACCATATTTGTCCCGGGAAAAAACAGGACAAATGTCACGCATGCGCAGTCGTCGTTCGCCCGACTGTGGCTGTGCAAAGAGCGCTTTCCAACTAATCGGCACTTGCTGGCTGCTGGTGCGCGAACGGTGCTTGCCGGTCGCACATGCCCATGCATGATCAGAGCTTGCTGGCTGCTCCTGCACATGCACAGTCGGCAAGTGCCGATCGTGCATGCACACGACCGCCTGCAAATGCTGATCGCACATGCACGGTCGGCACGTGCTCTTTGCGCATACGCAGTCGGTGCTCGCTAGGGGTGTACAAAACCGGAATAGTACCAGTTAAAGTCGGGACAGAGCCATAAAAACCCGGGACTATCCGGCTAAACCAGGACATCTGGTCACCCTATCTATAGTAAGACTGGTTAGAGATATTTCTGAAACCAGTAAGATCATATAAATAAACATTTTAATGTGTGCATTCAAAGTTAATCTCTGTCTCACGCAATATTTAGCGCAACTAAAGATTTATTTCAAGTTCACTTTTTTTTAAAGAATATGTCTTGAGATTATAGCTAGCGACTAATACTGTGGTATCGATGTAAGTTGATAAAAAAAAACATTTTTTCCCCCTTTAAATAGATGTTGATCAAAGTTTTCTGTTGACTTAAAAATTGTTAATGTTTTTTTCTTTTTTTAAATAAAAATGTAAGTATACATTTGTTATCTTTGTATATTCTAAATGCATATTGGAAATGCATGTTTTGTATTTTGTATTAAATATTGAATTATTATTATACTCTGAACAGTGCGATTTTTTGTAAGGGAGACCATGTAAATGACATGTCAGTAGTACAAATAAACACCTCTTTACATTTTTGTGCAGTGTGTAAAAGAGAATAGATTTCTGACAAGACATAAACTAATATGCACTTTGAATAACTCCTCGTGGGTTTTGTCAGGACATGAACCAACACAAGTTAGTATACAAGGAACAGATGAAACTAGAGGCCAGAAAATACAAACCTTGGCATAAATATGTGCGGTACTGGGACCCATGACATAAATATTGCTGCTGGGGATTGTAGTTCCCTTGCAGAGCTTTGCCTACCATGGCCGCCGCTCCTACACCCCTACTGCGCATGCATGCGTATTTTTCAATCTTGTAGCTCTTATTTGTGACCTGTGACCTAAACGTGAACTCGTCATCTGCCCTGTATTTGCTTTACAGATTGTACAGCCAACAAAAACTTTTAGCTGAACTATCCAGTTGTTCTTGTTTTCTTTAACCATTGCAGCGCACTGGATGCCAGTCTCCTTTTAAAGTTATTGGCCTTCTTAAAGATTTCATTAGGTCTATTAGGAACCACATCTTTGAGTATAGGATCGTTTTTGACCAGGTGCCAATGTCGATTTATGATCTTATCTGCATCCTTATTATAGTTGGTCATAAGCGCCATATTAAAACTATTTTCTACCTCAACTGGTTCATTTCTTTCTTTTATTTTTATTAGTTCTTTTCTATCTGTATTACGTGCTTTTTCTAGGGCTTCCTCTACCTTAGTTGGTTGATACTCTCTTTCCAGAAATCTACTTCTCAGAAAATCTGACATCTTCAAATTCACTGCTATTGGTACAATTCCTTTTGATCCTTCTGAATTGTCCGTACGGGACCTTGTTGATCCACCTAGGGTGGTGGCAGCAAGTTTGCAAAATGAAATTATTGCTGTCCACTGGTTTGAAGTTTGTTTTTGTCTTCACCTTATTGTCATGAATATATATTGTCAGATCTAAGAAGTCTATATTAGTCTGGCTGTGTTGGCATGTGAATCTCAAATTGGGATTATTGTTATTAATATAATTAATAAATTCCCCCAGACTTGCTGCATCCCTCCTCCATATGAATATCACATCGTCAATGAACCTCTGCCATAGCACCAAGTTTGCGCCAAGTCCTGGAGGACTGTCACGGGAGACCAATGCTTTTAACACCAAAATACCCGGATCCTTTGATTGAGCAAAGCAAGAGATAAAATAAATTGTAATTTATTTACACAATGAACATACACAGCTTCATTTACAATTACAACAAAAAAATACACACTAGTTATGATGCTGTCTTGTTACAGGATGGAACTGATTCCTGATGGGCTGCACAGATTATTATAGGGTTAAAACTCCCTATACCTAACCTGGCCAGCAAATCTCTGCGTGGGAATACATTATCCCACCTGTCCTGGAGTTTGCCAGTCCTGTGTAGCCTGGCACGGGGCGCTTCAGCATAGCAACTGGGCATGTGCGACAAACGCCATCTTTGCCCATTTGTCATGCTAGACCCCCTGCCGGCTCAGCGCCGGAAAGTCTGGAAAGAGCAGCCATTTGGCAGGATGGCCTATTGAAGTCTCTTCCTTCACCCCTTCTTGCTCACACAGGGTCTAACACTTCCATACCCGTGCTAACACATGGTTAACACCTTCATATCCTGGACGGCCTTTGAAACTGGTCCTTTGAAGCTTAGAGGTGGAGTAGCTTCCTCTGCTTCATATGCAAATGGACCTTCATCCACACTGAATGACTTCCTCTGAACATTACTTTACCAAAAACATAACCCTTGAGGACTTTTATGCATCAATTTTTATATACCTCTATAAAAATTGCGGCATAACCTTTTAAATGATTTTACTCCAGCAGTACTCACAGCAAAACTCAGCGCTCCAGGACCTCCCTAGCCGAAGTTAGCTAAACACTATGCGCTGTGCTGCAACTGCTGCTTTTTACAGGGAAACACTGTTCCAATAACCCATACATTTAAAACATGATATGATTCTCACCACCTTATCCCTGGTGGGAGAAACACAGACGGTTTTTAATACAATTACAGTATTACAGCCATCACTGGGTCGCAGAACTGACACTCTACACTTTAACTTAAAACACCTATAACTCTCTTCACCTTATACTTGGTGAGAGATGTACTGAACCCCACACTGGGTTCTGGGATTTGGGCATATACCAGGACCTGTAATGGTAATTCAGTTCCTTGCCTGTTCTTACTGTCCTGGCCTGTGCTGAAGCAGGGAGATTTGGCGGTGAGCTGCAAACTGCTTTTTAGGGAGGATTTTATCTGGTGGTCTGCGGTCCTCGGGTCCTCAGGAATCTGGGGGGATTCCTGAGTACATGTTGTGGGGTAACCCGCAACACTGGGCCCCCTTCTACCCAAACACACCCTGACAACATTTTACTGTAAAATCACCCCTGAAACTTATGCCCTGCACATCTCCGCTGGTTGGCACTCCTGGAACAGTAAGAATACACATACACCTTCATTACAAATGCAGTTACATGCAATGATTGGGTTGAAGAGCTGACAATCACAATTCCCCCATAAGGCTTGGGGGCACCCAGCTGGGCATAATACCTTTATTAATGGCCTGGGTACCCCCTCACCATCACAAAGACCAAATAAATTGGTCCTCCCATACACGCATAAACAAGCTTGCATAGCTCAGCGCGAACTTGGTTCCCATATGGGTACCCCATTTTTCAACATAAAAATTACCATTGAACCAAAAGTAATTATGGCTCAATATGAGCTTAATACTCTCGATTATGAATTCCGCCTGAATAGCAGAGAGTTGGTCATCTCTACCTAATACCTGTTCTATCACTTCACATGCCTCTTGATGCCCCATGGATGTGTAGAGTGATGTAACATCGCAGGTTGCTAGTGTTAGACCTTCCTCCCAAATGAATTATTCCAGTATTCTTAAGATGTCTGCCATGTCACTTAGATATGATCTAAGACTTTTGACATATTTCTGGAGATAAATGTCGATATATTGGGACAGACTGGGATTGGGAGTCAAAGAGTCTATTCCGGATATAATAGGTCTACCCGGGGGATTGATAAGGCTCTTGTGCATTTTTGGGAGGAAATAGAACACTGGCAACCGCGTCTCTCATTAAGCAGGTATTTGAATTCTCTCTCATTCAGAACTTCATTATCTTTACCTTTCAACAGTAAACTGGTTAATTCTAGAAAAAAACTCCTTTATGATCTTTCTATACATCTCGGTGTCCCCTGGGATTGTCTCTGCTTCTTACATAGTTACATAGTAGATGAGGTTGAAAAAAGACGTAGGTCCATCAAGTTCAACCTATGCTAAATTTAGACAACAGATACTTTATCCTATATCTATACTTACTTATTGATCCAGAGGAAGACAAACAAAAAACCCCATTAAGGGGAAAAATTAATTCCTTCCTGACTCCAAGAATTGGCAATCGGATTAATCCCTGGATCAACATCCTTCCCATGTATACTTATTTGGTATATCCCTGTATACCTTTCCCATCTACATAATCAATACGGTTCATGACCACCCCTCCCCTTCTTTGTCTGTTTGTTTAATTACTATGTTATGATCTTCCGTGAGTTCTATGACTGCTTCTCTCTCATATATATTGAGATTGTTTGAACCTGTGTCCCCTTGCGGTTAAATCCTCAAAATCTTTCTGTATTAACTGAGTAAAAACTTCCATATTATTACCTTTATATCCCTAAGGGAAAAAAGTAGAGATAGGTTTTAAGTTAGAATGGATAACGGTGGACTCAATAGTCTTTACAGGTGGGTTCACCTCCATCCTACCTTCATGTGTCCTTAATTCAGTTTCTTTTGTTTTATAAAATCTTTTTATTGTCAATTTTCTAAGAATTTTTTGTGCATCTATAAATAAATTGGAGTTATTTGGACCTGCCATTGGGGCAAATATAAGTCCTTTGGAAATAACCTCTTTGTGAGCAATAGACAAGATTAAACACTGAGATTAAAGATATTATTCACTTGACATGCCTTTTTGACGGGCCTGCTTTTTCCTCTCCCCCATTTTTGTCTGGTCTTACTCTTTTGTTTCCTGAGGGGGTGCCTCTCTCCATCAGGGGGAGAAACCTATTCTGTCACCCTGAATCGGAAGACTTCTGACCCAAAAAAGGCCCTAACCTAGCTGAGTCATGGTGGAATATCTTATGGATTTTATCTTCCCTTGTCATTTCTCTAGGGGGTAGTTCTTTATTCTCCCTCTCTCAAGGTTATCTGTTGTCCTCTTGCACTCTAGAATGAGATGGATCTCGTTCTGATCCTGTGCTATAATGCCTGGGCTCAGTGGTTCTGGGGGGCAATCTCCTATCAGGACTGTTCTGTTCTCTGTTCTCCTTTCTTGTATATCTATATTTAGATTGTTCCTCAAATTCTCACCAGACACCATGCAACAAATTGCCACCGCAGATGCGAGAGAGTGTAACCCTTTAACAGACAGTCACACATACATAGAAGGCCCACGAAAAATATGAATCTGACATTGATGAATACCGATCAATTAAAGCCCAGGTTTAAGAAGACAAACAAATTAATGTATGCGCAAAAAACGCTATACAACCCGTGTATCCGGATGTGTGGTTCACAAGTACAGCCCTCCCCATCACCGACATCACTAAAATTACATCATCTAAAATCGACAGCGATCGAGCGTTTCGTGTAGGTGATACGCTTCTTCAAGGTAGGAGGAGTCCCCTGTATTATGGGATTCTTTAAAACAGTTACTTCAACTAATGTGGTTAGGATATGATGTTTATTAATGTTTATACTCGATTTCAGAGGGGAACAATGACAGTCTTGCAAGGATATTAACCCTTTCAGGGTGTGGTACTAATTTGTTTGGCTAAGGAGGAGCCATATATTACCTGTGTACAGCAATGCCTACTACCAGTGTTTTAAGCACACCTTTTAATACCCTGCACTTTATTTAATTTTGATACTAATTATGAGATTAACCTTTTTTAATTTGTTCATGCTTTGCAAATAAATGGGATACTTATACCCTGGACCATGCATTGTAGAACCCATCTGTGTCCCCAAGTGCATTTTAAGGGATTCTTTCCCGGTCGTTACCCTGTAATTGACCGGACCTTGTATAAATGTATTCCCCACTCCCTTATGCACCATGGGGGTTAACTATACTGTTATTTTCCAAAATTGGGGAGCGACAGGCGCAACTGTATATATATTTGCACCTGTTATACCATGAAATTAGAAAGAGCCTGTATCAAAGAGGAGCAGACTGCTGATGCTGCTGCCACTGCACGTAGGACGGCCGAGTTGGAAGCCAATTTAGAGGCCTTCATAGAAGAAATGGAAGCAGCCACAGCTGAAGCCCAAGCCGAGATCTTTGAAGCAGCCACAAACAAGATGGGGACTACCGGAGCAAGCAAGTAGCTGAGGAATACGCAGCGCAGCACTCCAGAAACTGTAATAAGTCATGCCAGTATGAACGCCAGTTCCCCATATCTACCCGATGAAGATATTACAGATGTCGAAGTTATGGTGACTCCATATGAAGTAGATGCAGTTCTTCTTAATGTACACGCTACCTGGGATGTCTACAGCTACCACAGTGATCCACACACTTGCACGTGTATGGATGCACGTCACCAGGCTTGCAATCCAGGTATGCTCAAACAGAGAAACACGTTTCCTCATATTTGTATGCTGTCATCTCACATCCACCACATGGAAGACACAACTGCATGGTTCCCCTCAGCAAGAATCATTGCACATGATTCATACCCTACACACACACCAAAGGCATCTACCTAACCCAACTCTAACTCGAGATTCAACGCTGTAAACCCAGATGGTGGATAGAGTAACATGCCCAACTACAACAACCAACATCTTCCTCAACACTCTCAGACTGAAGCATCAGGCTTTACCAACTTAGCCAAGTACTTGGTGTGAACTGGTCAACACGGGACTTACCACGTTGGACGACCATCCTGAGAACTACAGAGTGTGGAAGTCTATGTTCAGGAACGTAATAAAAAACCTGGATATCACAGCAAATGAAGAACTTGATCTGGTAGCCAAATGGTTGGGGAAATAGTCTTCAGAGTATGTGAAGAAACTCAGGTCAGTACATGTGAACAGCCCACAAGTAGGTCTGAATTCAGTATGGCAAAGACTAGAGGAGTGTATCAGGATATATGGAACCCACGGATGTAATATGGAAACCACAAAAGACAGGAGTCAGAAAGATATATATATATAAACTGATAGAGTTTAATATAACACAAAAATAACCAGACAGTGAAAGCAAAATGGAGTCTGCAATAATGTGCAGAGCTGCACCAAAAAGATATGGTATCTAAATAATAAACAGTAGACAATAGTGCTAAGGGAAATAACAAGACAAGCAAGATAAGATGCAAGGAACTGCAGTGCTAAATGTAACAGCAATAAATAGCAAGGGACAAAGATAATAAACAGGTGGACAAAATTAGTGTAAAGGGAATACAAAACAAAAAACAAGAATGCACCTGAATGTCAGTAGAACTAGGAGTCTCAACGAAGAGGAACAGGGAAAGATGCAGCGCTAGGAAAAAATAATAAAATGACTCCTGATCTGTAAAAGAATGTTTGACAAACAAAAATCAAACAGGATCGGTGTAGTTTATAGCCAACCTAAGATAGCAGCTGGTTCCAGTGATTATTCTAGTTCTAACTGGACAGTCAGAACCTAACTCCTCTGTGTGCCCCTACAGGTTGGCAAGAGGTAATGGGGGAAGGAATCATGACAGAGTGCTACGACAGCCCAGAGGTAATTGAAGACTCTCTCTTCAAGAGCCACCGCTCATGGAGTAAGACCCGTCCTGGAAAAACTGCCATATAACCTACAAGAAAGATTGATCTCACAGGGTTCAAAATACATAAAAGAGAAGCAAGTCGCCGTTCCTCCTTTTTCATTCAAGGGGACAAAGAAAAGATCTTTTTGTTCACAGACGCACCAGATTCAACCTCACCCACCCAGCGTACATCTGCGTTGCTCCAAAGGTGCACAGCCTTTGGCGCAGCCGAATGGCAGCCAAAGGGCGTGAGCCGTTTGCTGCCGTTCGCTGATGTTAGTTGATGTTAAAGTGATGTTAAAGCTGCTCTATTTCTATCTGAAACACATAAGCCCTTTATCCCCTGTACCCAATTTTCCAACTTTATCTGTCCATGAAATGTCTGTGAATTCCCTGTATAACCCTGTTCTTTTATCGTAACCATGTATTTTTTTTAACTCTGTGCCCAGGACATATTTGAAAACGAGAGGTATCTCTCAATGTATTACTCCCTGGTAAAACATTTTTATAAATAAATAAAAATTCTTTGCCTGGTTCATTCGTGACAGCAAAAATGAAAAACGATCCTAGCTTCACCCTAGGTGTATCAACTGTATCTAGTACAAGCTATTTAAGGCTGCGCTTATAGTGCCGGCGACAGCAATGCGATGTTGTGTCAAAACAAATGCATTGCCGCCGTCGCGTGCGCTTATAGTAAGCATGACGCGATGGCACAACGGAGCGACAGCTATGTCGCAATCGCTGGCAGTCATCTCAATTTGATTTTTCCAGCGACTGTAGCCTGACGTCGCCGTCGCCGGCACTATAAGCGTAGCCTAAAGCTGCAGTTCAAGCAATATCCTACATGTGTGTATTTTTTTCCATAAATCAGTTATTTACTATGAGAAAATAATTGTTTTTTTAAAAAACAACAACAATTTTGAAAGACTATTATAATGTAACAAGCATTTTTTGTTCCTATAGCAACCATTTACAAAGTCACATCCACTTCCTCTTCTGAAACAGGCTCTGGCACACCCCTTTTTGAGTCCTGTCCTCTCTCTCTAGCAGTGCACTAATTGTATCTAGTGACTGCCTGGCCACATGATCTTCCCCACAGAACTTTGCATCTTGGGTCCTCTTCTGCTGCACTGACTGCCATTTAGTGAACCCCTGAGCCGAATCTTGCCGATCGATCTCAGGAGAACGAATCGATCGGCAATGTAGCTAATCACTTGTCAGTGTGTAGATTGTATTGATGCACATGTTAACGGGGACTTTTTTTTTTAAAGGGCAGCTTGAACTGCTGCTTTAAAGAATGTGACCAGTCACAAGATACGGTAACACTAGAACACCTATCTCGTATCTCGGTTCACAAGACGGATGTGTCTCCTACAACGTACACACGCCGGTAAGACTCGCGAGCGGGTAAAATGCACTCGCCCCAGGTGAGTGGGTGAGTGCATTTGTTGAGCCCTGGTGGTATCTATTGATACCAGATAGGGAATGTGCTGTCTCCAGCTCTATGTTTTTCTCTTGCTGTTTCTCAGTAACCGTTGCTGTAGTTTCTGTCTCCTCTGCGTCTATGTATCGTTTTTTTCTAGAAATGTCCATCTATCTGTTGCCTCAGCAACTACTCTCCCCCACCCCCACACTGAGGTCTTGCTTTTAGGGCAGTGGTTTGCAACCTTTTTTCTCTCAAGGCCCATAATTACAGTGCTCAGTTGCTGAGGAACCCACACAATAGGACAGTCAGATACAGAGACAGATGGAAGACACAGGACCAAGACAGACAGTCACAGTAGACACCGAGCAGAGACAGTCCCAAGAGACGCACGCACGCAATCACAGTTGACACGCACACAATGACAGTCACAGAAAACACACACACAATGACAATGACAGTCACAGAAAACACACACAATGACAGTCACAGAACACACACACAGAACAGAGAGACAAAGCCTCGCCTCTCTCTTGCCCATTCTGCTGCCTCCTCTGCTTGGCCATGCCTCCCAGGCTCCTGACACCACCTCCTGGTTGGCTGCATTACCCAGTAGCAGCCAATATGGACGGAGAAAACTGTCCAGCCTATTAGCAACTGCCCTGCTTTTTCCCTGCTATGGGAGAATGGGGAAATCCCGTGACACCCTTTTGATCCTATCACGGAACCCCAAGGTGCCGCGGAACCCTGGTTGGGAAACACTGTTCTAGGACGTGTTTCCTGTTTTATCCCTTTTGGTCAATACTGCAGCTTGTGCTGTATCTCAGCTCTGGCAGCCTGTGGCTTGTTTCACCCCTACTCTCCTAGGAATAGCATTGTTTTTTTTACCAGACTCCTTATTTTTGTGCATTTTGGAAGATTTTCTCTTCACTCCTGTTTGTTCCTGTAAATAAAAAATGATCAGAAATACAAAGTGTGCTTTATCATTGCATGAAAGAAGGGAATGAGTTTATCTTCCTGTCAAAGTTTACTGAGCCCCAGGAAGCCTAGGAGAGGACACTTTCTTTTCACCAGGAGAGAAATCTATCCATTGCATTAACATCCTGATTAAATAATTATGCAATTCAATAAGTAAATCGAAGCTTAAATTAGCGGGTGTATATATTACTACAGACAGCCATGGGACATATTAAGGATCCTCCTTATTTTTATAACAAAAAATATAAAGAATCTGAGCTATTCATTTTATTAACATTTTTTGTTTTTTTTGCTTGTCATTACATTATGGGATGAGATTATGAACCTAGAGACCTATTTCATTTAAATGTATTATATATAATTGCTGTATATGTGGCAGACATGAAGCATTTCATTCTAATTGACCCAATTCCAGTAACATATGTCCATAACAAGGCCAACAATATGAGCAATTACACCTGTAACGAATATCACTGAGCTCTTGGCTGCGCCTAGTAAAAAGTTTGAAGATGAATTATAGTCTGATTATATCTAGTAGAACTGGCTGAGCAAATGACTGTAGACAATTGAAGGGCAAGGGGCGCGGTGCCAACCTTTGCTCATGTTTGATATTTGCATCTTGTTGCCAAGACTGATCTTTCCTGAACAACTTAACAACAGTACCTCCTAGACCGTTTCAGTGGACACCACGAGAACACAGCTGTTTAAATAACACATGTTTGCTGCATTTCAATGCTGGAGAGGGGCTGCTTCTCATTGCTTCTTTCTTTTTGCAACTTTTCATAATATCATATTTTTCTGCTGAGATCTTTTGTAGGTAATCTAAAGTTGCTTAATCTCACACAAGGCCTAGTTCCTACATTAGTCTTTGGCCGTAAAGCTTTATGATACAACTTTTCCTTTGTTAAACCTAATTTAAAGTTGTCAAAAAGAAGTGCAAAAAAACCTTTGAACAACTGTCACCTAAAGCTGCTGTTTAAAAAAGATAAGATAATTCCCCTTTAATATGGGCATCAATACAATCTACACACTGACAAGTGATTAGCTGAGTTGCCGATCGATCCATTCTCCTGTGATCGATCGGCGAGGATTCGGGTTGGGGGTTTACTAAATGGCTGTCAGTGCAGCAGAAGAGGACCCAAGATGCAAGTTCTGTCGGTGAGATCATGTGACCAGGCAGTCACTAGATACAATTTGTTCACTGCTACAAGTATTTTCTCATAGTACAGAACTGATTTATTTATTTATTTTTAAATACACACACACGTAGGATACAGCTTGAACTGGAGCTTTAAACAGTGGAAGGGGAAAGGTGTTCTGAGCCTGCATATCTCCTGCATTATGGAGTTTAGAGTGAAAACGCACACACATACAGGGCCACAACAAAAAATATCAGCACTACAGTATTCAAATTGAAAAGACAATGTAATTCAAAATCATATGCAATGAAAAAGTTTACATGCTGGATAATGTAAAAGAACATCAATGTTTCATTCTTACCCTGGTTATAATCCTACAATGGGATAAGAAAATGTAATGTTATTTTTCCATTATGCAACAGATTAAATGGTTGGTGTAACTTTTTTAGGAATGAAAACCTGCACATATATGAATGATTAAGTTATTAAGAATGGGGACGGCACACTAACTGGAAGTCTATACTTGGTTTTTTTTCTATCATTTCTTTATTCGAAGATACATTATTTCCTGCATTCAAATATAAATTAATTTCTCTTTGTTTAGGGATTCTAAAACGTCTTTTTTTTTTTTTTTACCAATTCGCTACTATTTCGTTAGATATTATTAAACATAGATTTCATGACGCATAATTGTCATATTTGATCCCACCCCTTTGATCCCACCCCCTAGGGCCATCACTCTACTCCATGGACAATCATCGCTCCATCATTGTAAAACTGGGGCACCAGTGCTTGCTCTAAAAGGCAAGGGTCTCAAACTCAGTCCTCAAGGGCCACCAACAGGCCAGCTTTTATGGATACCCTCGCTTCAGCACAGGTGGCTCAATCAGTGACTCAGTCAAAACCACTGATAGAGCCACCTGTGCTGAAGCAGGGATATCCATAAAAGCTGGCCTGTTGGTGGCCCTTGAGGACTGAGTTTGAGACCCCTACTCTAAGAGCTACATTGTCATTAACATCCTCTCAGGGTTACGAGCCTTCATGTTCCAGCAGATCTTCCCTGTACTTAGTAGAAGCATTGAGGAGAAAGGTTGAAGGCATACAACTCAGCTGCTTACTGAATGGCACGGTATATTGGTTTAAGTACTTTTTTTTCTTCAAATCATGAAGTTGTGGTAGCGTGAATGACTTTATGGGATTTTGAAACTGATACTGACTTTCATATGATTCCTATACTATATTTATATTGAAAGAACAAAAAGAAAATGAACATTTAAGATCATGAGTAGCGGTTCTTAAAAAAAAAGTCAAACTATAGGCTTGCAAATAAACACCTAGTGATTCTGAGTGTCCCCCTAGCGAACACTGGTTCTGGCGATTGGGAACCTCAGCTGGTTAGACGACGGAGGGCAGACAATGCTGGCATGTCTGGTAGTAAAGAACAAGGAGGGTTATGCACAAAGCAGTGATAAGTGTTTTTAAGTGAGATAAATGCCTTTATTTCTCAATATTGCGTGCAGCGCGATTCACAAAGCAATGATAACACTGCAGTATCGCGCTTAAAAGGCTTTTCATCATCAAAACACAGTCATTGCTAAAAAAAATTGCGCCATAAATTGCACCAAAAAGCATGTATCTCCCTTAAAAACACTTATCACTGCTTTGTGCATAACACCCAAGGTGTGGTAAAAGTGTCAAGCTAATACGTGCCTCGGGTTCTAACCAAGTTCATAGTTCAAATGTTTAATAACTTTAATCTTTTACCCTTTCTTTATATGTGTTAATTGCTGTGACCTCACTAACTTTTACCTTTTTTTTTTCGATTTGGGATTGCATGATTTGCTATGCTAAATGTAATCAAACACAATTATTATATGTAATACACACAGTAAAACAGCCCAGAACTATTGCAATGAACTGTAGGTACAGAGTATAAAAATATCTGTCTGTTGAGCAACATTGTCTAAAGTCCTACACTTCATCCTAGAATAGACTAGACGTGCTCAGAGTTTGCTTTTTTATTGCCCTATGCTAAGAAACATTTTTTGCTGAGCAGGTCCAAGCCCTGCCTGTGTGTTCTCTGAATCAATGCAAAGGTTTGTTTTGATGTGAATTGCATTATTTCATTCTCATTGTGACTGTGTAAAATATAAGAAGCTTGTTAATGACGTTTCTAACATTTGACACAGATCTTTAGCCAGAGAGATTTACCTCGGACCTGGTGATGTATTCTGGTACTAAGAAATGGGGGGAATGATTAAGACACACCATTGAATAAATGCTGCTACAATAAGACTCACTCTTAATAAAGAATACATACAGTAGGGATCCAGTATGGTATTTTTTTTTTATTATTAACAAATACAACTAAACAAGAGAAGGACACAACATCACTCAAAAAAAATAATAAAATATAATAAATCTATAATATTTGTACAACAGCCGTGGCTGGTTTTAGAATTTTCCCTGATAGGCACTTACCTTTTCGCCGCCCTGGCCTCCTCCTCTTGCAGCGGCCCGACGTCACATGGCAACGCATTTCCATGACAACAGAACACCATGTGATGTCTAGTTGTCATAGCAATGTGTCGCCATGTGACGTTGTGGTTTTATTTGATGCTGTTGAAGGAGGGCAACGTTGCAGGAGGAGGTAATAAACCATTGCAGAGGCCCCACGCTCTTCCCCGACAATCAGTTAAATTGTTGTAGGGAAGAGAGTGGAGACTCTGTAACCGTAGCACCAGCTCCTCTGAAATTTGCCACCCCTCCCCCCCCCACCAAATTTGCCACCCCAGGCCTAGTAGGAATATGCCTAAATTTATTTTATTTATTTTATTTATAAAATGTTTTTCCAGGAAGTAATACATTGAGAGTTACCTCTCGTTTTCAAGTATGTCCTGGGCACAGAGTTAATATGACAAATAATACATGGTTACAAATACAGTTACATAAATGAACAGGGTATACATTATATACAAGACATTGTAAATATGGACCTGCTTTCGCCAGCAGGCATTCAAACTCCAAAAAAACTGGGGTTGGCTTGGCACAACATTTGTAAAGACTATAGATTATGTCTAACCCATTTTTGTGAATTTTGTAGACTGTACAAACATATCTCATATTAAAGAGGGCTGAATCAAGTCACGCGGATGCTGTACAGTTTTGCTTTATTCTTTATATTCTCCAAAAAATTGTGATCCAACCCCTGTTGTGTGTCAGTGTGTGTCTGCAAAATCTGCATGTGTGATCTAGCTCTACTCATAGAGAGGAAGTCCATAGATATCTACTAACAGCATAGACATATCTGGTGGCAGGGAGTGGGTGAAGCACTCACCCAGAAGCCTCCAGTACTTGCCACTATGCAAGACAGGATACTGGGCTTGATGGAACATTTGGTCCAAGCCAGTTTTAGTGGTTCTTATGTTCTAATATGTGTCTGTGTGTGTCAAGCCTATATCTATTATGAATGGCTACGATGGAGAAAAAAAGGACATGTATACATGACCCTGCAGTCTAACATGGTATTTTTTTTTCTTCTTCAGAGTAGGAAATAAGATCTGAAAAGAAGAACTGAACCCCTCTCCAGTAATTCACTCATAATCACTGGGCCAGCTCTCGTAAACATTGTCGGTGTCAAATTGCAGTCATCTTGAGCCGCTCAGGTTCACAAAGCAGAAACCAAGTAATAAATGTTTAATTAGCCAGCGCTGAGCAAGGAGGTTGCATTGTAACTTGCTAACGTAACAAAAAACTAGAAAAACAAAGACTAAAGGCTGACTTGTTGATACTGTCAAGTAACCAATTCGGATCTGAGACAAATAAGAAACTGCATTTGAAGCTATTCATTCTCCAGATGGACATAGTGTACTAAATACTGTAAGTGTACTTTATTTCTGTCGACCACTGAAAATGAATGGGAGTTTAATTGAAATTCCATTTTCTGAAGATTTCTTCTCAAAATAGAAACTGTGTGAAAATCTCACCAAACCGGATTTGAGATTGATGTATGTATATCTTTACTTACAGAATGGAAATATAACTGTATGCTCATTTGCATGTCCTAGACAGGTCTGCAACCCCGCCTTTCACCATATCACCCAGCACACAGCACTTCCACTGCAGCAAGGGATTCTGGGAAAAGACATGCAAATGCAGATGTAGCAAGACTCACTGTACCCAGCACCGCGGTCATAGAAGTAAAAGTCAGCGGTGCCGCAACAGTGTCTGCCATCATAGCGCTGTGAGGGTCTTGATGTTTCCAAATGGGACCCCCGCAGCGCTAGTGCTACGAATACTGCGGTCGCGTGACTGCGCGACGCAGCGGCACTGAAGACATTTACTCTTGCTACATTCATATATAGCGCCATCCATGTACATAGCGCTTTACAGCAGTAACACATGTGACATCATAGGAATAAGAGCTTCATACATAAAAGTTGACATTAGGAAAAGGAGTCCCAGCCCCCAAAGAGCTTACAATCTAAAATTGATGAATATCCATGTACAGCATGTTGGAAGTTAAATGTGTTTGCTAACAAAGCAGCAATCCCGGCCCTTTTTCTATTTTTTTTAAATTTATATATATATGTGATTCAAGTCAGGGTGTCATTCAGCGCTATCCCCCATTATGTTCAGCTCCAGGGACCCCGTGGTTCCAGAAATATCTACCGCTAAAGTTAAGAGTGTAAGCTGTAAGGAGAAGTAGCGGCTTTTTGAGTAAAGACTGTAAACAATGACACTGAGTTTGAAGCAGGGAAACCTGGTTCAATTCCCAGTGGAAGTCACTTTATGTCCCTGTGCCTCAGGCACCAAAAACACAGATTTGTAAGCTCATCTGGGCAGGGACTGTGTCTGTAAAAATTCCTATGTCCTGGTTGCAGGTCTGGGATGGGTGTCCTCCCTAAGTTCCTACACGTGCTCTAGTAGTGAGTTTCTTGGTGAGTGTCTTAATCTTATTTATGTATGATTCCCCAATGAAAGAATTACTGTATGTACAGTATTATATATTCTGTGGAATTTTGTGTTTTTCTAGAGTTAGATATTTGGGCCTAAACTTGAAAATCTACTAAACCTATGAAAGTCTAAGAAGAAAATCATAAAAACATTACACAGGTTGTCAGATACTTGGGTATTTTTACTTTACTGCACATCCCATACACACCGTATGCTATTAGGTGGAACTGTGGACTGAGGGCCTCAGGAATCAGCCATGTGTTATACAGTATAACACGTCAGCAGTACAGATCATTGAATGTGGGAAATCATTTATTGAGAAACGCAGTGTGAATTGTATTATTGAGAGTATTTTGTATAGATGGAATATGTTATTTGCTTTGTATACTTCCACTAAAGAGCAAAAGTTAAGCACATCAAAAGAGATACTGAAGTCAAAAGGTCAGTCATAGTCATTTTAATGATTTAAAAAAAGTCATAGCAGCATCCAAGGTTTCAGTGCATGCAAGCACTTTTATCAGGGCTACATTGTACAACAAAATGACAAATATTTATACCATAAACCCACCACCCACCTCCCTCCAGATGCCAGAATCAGCATCTGAGCACATGACACTTCCGGATTGGTGACTTCATGATACACAGAGGGTCATAACATGATGACGTCACAGCATCTAGCAGTGAATGTGCTGCAGGCACCAGGGACCCCCAGGAACAGAGAAAAACGTCTTGAAGGAGAAACATCACCTTGACAACTTGTCAACAATCCCCCAGTCACGAAAAATGGATAAAAAAGGAAAACCCATTAATAATAAAAGGAAAAATGAAAAAATATTAAAGAACAATGGAATTTAAAGCAGCAAATGTGAAAAAGCAGTGGGAGGGGGGCAGGTTGTGGGGGTTTACACCTATGCCATTTTTAATGATTTTTTAAAAAATTTACTGATCATCCTTTAGTTGCTACAGCAACCATTTAGAAAGTCATATCCACATCCTCTTTTGAAACAGGTTCTCACACACCTTCCTGAGCTCTCTCCTTTGGCAACAAAGTATTACAAGCAGATCTGTTGCTGTGATCCAAACAGCAGACTGTGCATTACTCTGAACGCTGTAAAAATAATGTGTTACACTTAGTAATATACTGTTACATATCAGCTGCAGCATTTCACAGATGCAGCACAAAGTTAGAAGGCGGCCGTTTCGTTAGGCACAGGATTTTTGCAGATTTATAACAGGAGCACCAAACAATTGCCAGGTTACAGGAGGTAAGAATGTAGAATTTTACATTGTCACATGCTTTACATATAAAAATAATACATTTTAAAAAAGGGGAATGTAGTATTGCTGCTTTAATAAAAAATAGGATTGAATTTTAAAAAATATGCATACAAAGATATGAAAAAACTGGAAAAAATGGGGCGTAAATTTTTTCTTATATAAAAATCCTATAATTTTATTTATAGGCATAAAAAATTGAAAAATCTAACAAAAAAAAAAAAGAAGAATCCTGAAGCAAAAACAAAAGAAAATATGTAAGTTCAATGTCATCATTGAGACCACGTGGTTTTATGCTTTTAAGCGTACAACTCCAGTAAGCTTCACGTTGTAGAAGCAATTTATCAAACTCACCCTCTCATCCTCTAGGGGACATGCATGAAACGCATGGAGGAGACATTGTGCCAGGTCGGCAGTGCATAAAATTACGATTGGTTTCTAATATGCCCCAAATACTTAAGATATTTTCAATCATAATTAAATAAAAATGAACATCGTTAAAAAAACCAAAAAAAAAAACCAAGGAATGTAATTGTAATTACATATTCATTATGTACACAATGCACACATCAAACCGGCCTTAAGGTAAATCTGCAGAAACAAATGAGTTCAGTACCAAATCTAAATCAAATTAAAGCAGCATTGCATCTTGCCCATTTTTCTGTTTGTTTGAATAAATAAATATACACAGAGGGCACGTCGCTACACCAAACACACATACAGTACACTTAAACAAGAAACAATCTACCTGGTGCAAGGGAGAAAGCACAAATCAATACACTCAAATAATCCTAGGATTATAAACAGCCCCCTATAGTTGCACTCAAGGTAGGTGACAAAAAAATCTATTGTCTACTAATAACTGGCTAGATAGTAGTCAAATCCTAGCATAGGATTCACCACCAAAAGGTCACACTCAAATAAAAATAAAAATAATTTATTTTTATTTGAGTGTGACCTTTTGGTGGTGAATCCTATGCTAGGATTTGGCTACTATCTAGCCAGTTATTAGTAGACAATAGATTTTTTTGTCACCTACCTTGAGTGCAACTATAGGGGGCTGTTTATAATCCTAGGATTATTTGTGTTTGAATAAATACCTTGTTCCTTGCCTTTACGGCAATGCAATTATCTAAACTGCGATAGATCCGTTCTCCCGTGACCGATCAGTAAAGATCCAGCTTCTCAGGGACCCCAATATAAGGGCCGCCAAGGGGGGGGTTAGCTGGGGCTGGTGTCTGGGCCTGCTGGCTGGGAGGGGCCCTGCCGGCCAGCGCTGTAAATTTCCCCCGACCTCTGGCCAGGCCCTGCTGCCGGTTGCAGCCGGGCCCCAGCTCTCAGCTGCCTGCAGGACCGTTCCTCTCTCTGTCCCACCCCACCGAGGTGCCACTGCCGGTGCGCGACGGGGCTCTCTGACGTCAGCGTGCAGGAAGTAAGCTAGGCCCAGCTTCCGTCGTGCCGCGTATTGACGTGAGAGCCCCGTTGCGCGCCGGCAGTGGAAGCTCAGCAGCCTTGACAGAGAGAGGAATGGTCCTGCAGGCAGCTCAGAGCCGGGGCCCGGGCACGATCGGCAGCAGGGCCTGGCCAGAGGTCAGGGGAAATTTGCAGCACTGGCCGGCCAGGCCCCCCCAGCCAGCGGACCCCCGCAGACACCGGGCCTGGCCTGACCCAAGGTAAGTCTGTATTTTTATATGTATTGGGGGCTTGGGGGTAGTTATATGTATTGGGGGCTTTGGGGAATTTTTATATGTATTGGAGGGCTGGGGGAAATGTTATATGTATTGGGAGGCTTGGAAGAATTTGTATATGCTTGGGGGTATTTTTATATGTATTGGGGGGGGTCTTGGGGGATTTCTATATGTATTGGGGGGCTTGGGAGTATTTTTATATGGTTGGGGTATTTTTTATATGTATTGGGGAGATATATATATATATATATACATACACACACCATATCACATTTTAAGTCATAACTTAAAATGTGAAATGGTAAACCTACCCAGCCTTGAAATATTTCAAAGCAAGTATAAACCAACCTCACACTGATGATACCCATCAAGGTTGAAACATGTCTGTGAGTGGTTTGTACTTGCTTTGCTAGTCCCATGCTGTGCTTAAAAGCTGTGTGAACTGCGAGGCATCGGCTTAAATGGGCTGCATGTGAATGGATATTCCAGGCAAAAGGTGACACATTGTGTGCTCATTTGCATGTCATTTCCCAGAATCTCTTGCTGCTGTGGGAGAACTGTATGCTAGGTGATAATGGTTGAAAGGCAGGGTTGCAGACCTGCCTAAGACATGTGAATGTGCTCACAAGTGATATTCTTTATTGGCTATATATATATGTATATGTATATATGTATATGTATGGGGGGGTTGTATGTATTTTTTTTAATATTTATTGGGTAAGTGGTTTTATAGTATGCATTGGGGGGTAGGGGAGGTTGTATATATTTGGGGGGTTGGGGATATTTTTTGTATGTATTTGGGGTGGGAAGTATTTTGCATTGGGGGTGGGAAGTGTTTTGGTATATATCTTGTGGGGGGAATTGTGTGAGGGGGGGAATGAGTGAGCATGGGGTAATTGACGGAGGGAGGGAGGGAGGGAGGGAGAGGAGAGAGGGGGTGAGTGAGGAAAAGAGGGAGTAAGAGTGAGATGCAGGGGAGAGAAATACATGCGAGGTGGGAGAGTGAGAGGGGGTGAGACTGAAGGGAGGAAGCGAGAGAAATACATGGGAAGGGGTCCCGGGAGGTGTGAAATGGGAGGGGGCGGCTCGCAATACCGCCAACATGGGGGGGCTGCTTAAAATGTTTGTCCTGGGCCCCACGATTTCGGTTGGCAGCCCTGCCCAATATGGCTGTCTATTTCTAAAGAGGAAGTGGTGCGGCTTCCTAAATAGTTGCTATAGCAACCTAAATCATTACAAATGTCATACAGATTGACAAAAAAAGTTTTTTTGAAAATGCTGTAAGTATTATTTAGTACCACACAACTGATGTATTTAAAAACCACATAGGATTTTGAATTAAATACAGCTTGACACACTAATCCCAAGTTAATCAATCAAAACCCAGATGAATAACAAACAAATACCTAATCTCAACAGAACTGCTAAATTAATAAATATTAGTCATTCCTATACAGTATATCATATACCCAAGGGTGTTAACCCAATCGGAACTGGTTAACTAGTAGAGGAGAAAGGTCAGATGGTGGTACTTTAAATATATTATTTATAATTAGGTATACAATCAAGTTATGGTGAATAAAAAAAGTGACTAAAACCTTCCACTGTGAAGTAATGATAAAAAAAAACACTTCTGAGCACATTCATGTGTCAGGCAAGTCCCTCAAACTTGCCTTACCGCATAATCACATACCCTTCAGTGCAGCCTGGACTTTGGGTAATGGCATGCAAAGGGGTTCACGTTAAAGTGGATAAAGCACAAAGTGATGCACTATGAGTGCTCATTTGCATTTCATTACCCAAAGTCCATGGCTGCTATATTGCGGAGATTGTAAGTAGCATTACTCAATGTTTTCATATGTTCTCTGCTACTTTGTAGCAAAGTATAATTGACAACTTTGCTATGCTTTCCATACATACGTTTTTATACACAAAACGGCTGTTATAATGCTCATAAATTTGAAACATTCAGTACGGTCTTTAATTTCTTCCTATGCTATTGCATTCACTGGTGTGTTGCAGCGGGGGACGCGGACATTGTTTTGAATCAGCTGCGTGGGAGAAGGGGGCATGGCTACCATGTTATTTAACGTGCGGGACCATGTCAACAGGTGCAATAACATTCGGTACATCTATATGATTTTCCTGAGCATCTCCATGGCAGTGGGCACCAATGGGTTAAGTCCCACCTTCTAGCTTGGGTAGAACAAATTAAAGACACACCTGTAGGAGGCCCTACATATATATAGCCACTCTTCCTCCTCACAGGTAGTCTTTTTTTGCCCTATCAAGCTAGGTTATGAGTTTTAGTTTCAATAACAGGGATATAAGAGCCTATAGACCAGGCAGGTGCATCGCTATATTAGCACCCTCAAGGGGAGGACAGAGTATCCTTTTTTGTGCCCCAAAAAGTACTCACTTCAGAGGCTCTAGATTCACATGAAACGAGAGAAGTCCAATCAACTTGGGTTGGGGGCAGAATCCATTATTTCCAAGACTCTTGGACGCAGTCAGTCACAGACTCATGGATGATCAGCAGAGTCACCCAAGGCTATTTTCTGGAATTTCAGACAGTTCCCAAAAGAAACAATTTTGTGAGGTCCAAGAGTCGAAGAAACAAGGAAGCTTCTTTAGCCTTAAAAGAAAGCTTAAATAGTCTGCTCAAGAACAGAGCAATACAGCCAGTTCCATAACACCACAGGTTTCAAGGCTTCTACTCTGTATTATTCCTGGTACGAAAGAAAAACAATTCTTTCCCGGCAGTCCTAGACCTCAAAAATATCAACACATTTATAATTATCTGAGCGGTAGATCACCATAACTGGATGGTCTCAGTGGATCTCAAGGACACCTACTTTCACGTTCCTAAAGAGGTCCTTCATCAAAAATTTCTAAGGTTTGCAGTAGGCTAGAGTCATTAGCAATTCACTGTGCTTCCTTTTGGTTTCGCAACTTCGCCAAGAACTTTCACAAAGGTGCTAGTGACCTTAGTTGCAGAGTTAAGGAAAGAGGCAATACAACATTTTCATTATCTGGACGATATATTCATAAAGGCACAGGACAGAAGTTTGCTTGTGCAACATCCTTCAAGGGTGATGGATTTTCTAAAAGCACAGGGATGTGTGATAAACAACTCCAAAAGTCATCTCATGCCCTCTGAAAACCAAAATTTCCTAGGAGTTAAATTCTGCACGGCAAAAGGGGTTGTTGTGCTTCCCAACGACAAAAGACAAAGTCTAATAAAAGACATCAAAAACATCAGAAGCAGCGATCACATAGAGGCTCTCCACTGTATGAAGATAATCGGTGTCCTATCTTCCACTATACTATATACTATATAGTAGTCAGGTGGGCCAGGTGGCCCATGTGAGTATTCCAATCAAATTTTCTTTGTCAGTAGGGCAAAGTAAGAAGAGATCCACATCAAAGTATCTGACTATCAAGTCGGCTAACAGATTCAATGATATAGTGGAACTGGAAGAAAATCTAAGACGCAGCTAAACTCTGTTAGACCAAGATTGGATTGTGCTGACCACAGAAGCAAGTGGTTCAGGTTGGGGTGCTCAACTCGCTCCTCACTTGGCACAGGAAAAATGGCCCGTCACACAGAAAGATGTTCCATCAAACATCTTGGAGATAAGAGCAGTTATGCATGTAATGTTCTTTTCGCAAGAAATAGAAGGTAGAAGCTTATAGATCAGGTCAGACAACATCACTACTGTAACGTACGTAAAGAAACAAGGGACAGCAAGGAGTTCCTCATTACTGGAAGAAATTGGGCTTATCTTCAAATGGGCGGAACAACATCTACATTGCCTTACAGCAATATATATTCCAGAAAGTTTAAATACAAGGGCAGACTTTCTAAGTCGGCGAACAGTTTCACTGGGTGAAAGGTCTCTAACAGATGACATCTTTTACCAGATTACTCAAAAGTGGCACGTACCACAGGTAGATCTGATGTCGGCAGCCAAAAACATGAAACTGGTAACCTTCTGTTCAAGGGTTGCTCACCCAGACGCTTCCTACATAAATGCTCTCTCGTACGATTTGAAGTTCCAACTAGGATACATATTCCCTCCATTACCCCTACTACCAGTTGTACTTGTGGATAGGATCTCCGACAGAACTCAGGAAAATAAGGAAAGACAGAGCAGAGATAGTGTCGGTCATTCCATTTTGGCCACACAGGACATGGTTCCCCTTGCTCGTCAGCATGCTAAAAGACCAACCCATGAGAATTACCGATATCTCCTCATCTCCTATCACAGTGACCGCTTTATCATCCTGATCCACAGAGCTTGTCTTTAATGGCATGGAGGTTGGTTGAGTGGAGACTGTCACCCAGGAAGGGCCTATCAAAAAAAAGTAATAAAAACTTAATGTAGGCAAGAAAGGCCTCTACCTCCAAAACCTACCATAGAATCTGGCAGCGTTTTTATCAGTGGTGCAGTATCGCACATATCGGCTACTTAAATCCATCAATTCTATCGATATTGGAATTCTTGCAGAAGGGACTTGATCTAGGTCTTAGCGCCAGTTTCTTGAAAGTTCAAATATCAGCCTTATCCGCGTTACTGGGCAAACAGTTGGCCACACTGTACTTAATATCACGTTTTTTCCAGGCAATTTTCTGAATAAAACCTCGTTAAAGTGCCACTCCCTCCGTGGGATTTGCTTCTAGTTCTACAGGCACTCACCAAGGCACCGTTTGAACCTCTCAAACAGGTCTCAGTTACAAACGTAACGTGGAAAACTATTTTGCTGATAGCAGTTACTTCAGCTCGTAGAATAACTGAACCACAAGCTCAATCAAGAAAGAAGCCATTCTTGGTGCTTCATCAGGACTAAGTAGTACTCAGGCCGGAACTTCAGTTCTTGCCAACAGTGGTATAATTTTTTAATTTAAACTAAGAAATTATCCTTCCTTCATTTTGTCCGAAACCAGCAAATGTTAAGGAGCAACTTTTTAATTCATTGGATGTTGTCAGATGTCTAAACATATATCTGGCCAGAACATAACCATTCAGAAAATTGGGTGTCTGTTCATTCTTTCCGTAGGGAAAAGAATAGGACAAGCAGCTTCAAAGGATACTCTCAGTAGATGGATTATGGCAGCCAATAGGCTTATAGTGCAAAGCACTAGCTTCTTCACAGGGCATGCTCATCTGCAGCAGGAGATATTTCGTGTCCTGCAGGCAGAGGCTACAGGGAGGCGAGTCGGAGGGTGCGGCAGTGACATCACCACGGTTGTCACGCGGGAAATACAAACATGTTTGTACCGCAAAGCACCGGTCTCCCCGTAGTGCATGTGCACGTGCTATCACTATGCACAAATACATTGTCGTCGTAGTGTTTGTTTCGGCACGAGCTACATAGCTCGTGCTGTCTCCTGCACTATGGATGTAGCCTTAGAAAGTCTTACATGGTGAGAGGAAGGCAACCTCTAGAAGCACTGAAACCACATTCCAACAGATCCATGGCTACTTCGTGGGCAGGAAAGGCACACGCTTCTCCTCGAGAACTTTGCAGCGCAGCAGTGTAGACTTCCATAAACACGTTCATTAAGTTCTATCATTTAGACGTCCAGGCCTCAGCAGATGCATGCTTTGGCCGTAAAATACTGCAAGCGGTTCTGTATTAGAAAATTAAAAGATTTATACATTATCCATTGATTGTATGATTTTATTGTTACCCACCCTAGTTGTTACTGCTTGGGCAATGCCCATTGGTGCTTGCTACCATGGAGATGCTCAGGAAAATAGAAAATTGTTTCACAGTCTTACCGTAATTTTCTTTTCCTGAGTAATGTTCCATGGCAGTGCGCACCAAGTGCCTGACCCAAAGGATGTATGTGTCATATGTCTCAGCTATGAAATACAAGACTACCTGATAGGAGGGTAAGGAGTAGCTATATGTCGGGCCTCCTACAGGTGTAAATCTTTCATTCCTCCAATCCTAGCTAGAAGGTGGGACTTACCCCATTGGTGTGCACTGCCATAAAATATTACTCGGGGAAAAGAAAATGACGCTAAGATTGTGAAACCATTTTCTTTTTCATCCAGTATAGCACTGCGGCACAAACACCAACATATATCTTTCATTAAGTTGCACAAAATCTTAAAACAAAATGTTAAATACTTTCCATCAAAATCCAATTGTCTCAGCCTGTAAATGTAACCTTGCATGTTTCAATGTGTATTTAGTGAGTACTTCCTAGTACATCCAACAAAGGGAACCTTTGTATCTCTGATAATCCTTTGAACTGATAATCATGAATAACATGAACAGTACGTGCTCCATTATTATATGGCTATCCACCTGTACTGTTTTGTTCTGCAATGCATTGTGTGAAGGCCTGGATCAAATACAGAAGGATTATACCTCCATTTGTCCTTCATGACATAGTAGTTTATCTTACAGCATATTCTCTCATGTAAAAGATATAAAGAGTTAGACTTATGTACAATATATGTTTCTTATCTCAGATTAACATTTTCAGTGGGAAAAGGGGCCTGCAAAACATCGATTGATATTGAACGTTTACCACTCCGCTGGCAGTGAACGGGTGAGCTCACCAGATATAGATAACACTGCAATATCAAGTATCAAGGTAATAAAGCAGGAGCAGAGTCTGGTGAATCTTCAGTCTCAGAGTGAGCCTCTGCCCTTTTTTGTATAATAAAGCTGACGCATATAAGAGGGAGTTCATGTTTGTCTTTCATTGTATTCCCAACATTAGGTGACAATATAAAGGTGAAAGTCTATTTCTCTCTGCTCACCTTTGTACTGACTGGTCTGAACAGGCACTGCAGTATGAAAGGAACCCTACAGTAATATTAAAGGTGCAATCACACACAGTGGATCAGCTGAATGTTTTTTAGGGGCCTCTGAATGTGTGTTTATCAGTCAACTAGTTTCTTTACCCTTATCTCCTCCTGTCCTTATCAGAGAACAGATAAAGATGGGGAGAGTCAGCAGAGGGGACTCTGGCTGTACCAGCACTCGCTGATCACATAGTGACATGACACAAGGGAGCAGCCAGAGGAAAACAAACCCCACCCAAATCTAACTTAAAACAATTAATTAAAATACTTACAGGCATCAGGTTTGGGTAAAAACGTATAAATTACCAATATGAGTCCCCAAAGGCCTGGTCCCCAGTGGGCGTGTGTGTGGGCGCGCAAAGCGCGATGACGCGTCCGCCGGCAGGGAAGACAAGAATTTTGTCTTCCCGTGTGGCGACGCAATCACGTTCTGTGCGGCAGCTAATGGCAGGGCAGATCAGGTGGACCAATAGGAGTGTGCTATGCCTTGTGCTGTGCTGACGTCATGGCTGTGACCCCTCCCCCCATAATGGCTGCGCCGCCCCGCGCCTCCCATCGCTCCACCTAGACCGCACACAGCGGCTTTCACCGGTGCATGTGCCGCCAGGCGGGGGGCGTGCTGCAGGAAACACTGGGGCCGTAGCCTTAAACTTGTCACTGGAATTAGTTCACTTTGGTACTGGGAGAGATTGCCCCTTTAAGAGAAAGACGGCAGGAAAGGCAGGGAAAGGGTTAAGGAAGAGTATATTGAGGTTCAGAATACTCCGTGTGAAAAAGGAAGCAGTTGGCATGCTTGGTGAGAGCAGTGTATCCCCAGAATCCAGCAGTAATTCCCTGAAGGAAATTCTATTTCTTAGGAATATCATACTCAGAAAAGTGGCTCTCTTATAGGCAAAACAGTCTTGATGGGGCAACATGTATTAAATAGTGTTAAGCCTTAGCACAACTTAAAGTGGCTGTACCTCTCTGTTCCCTGCTTCCCGAGATATATTGGAAGGTACTGTCTGTAGCTGTTCCAGCTGGCACAGAAAATGTCTATTTAAAGGTCCCATAGGCCAATAGAAAGCTGCAACGTCATCACTTGCGTTGTGCAATTGCCCTATGTGGTTCAGGGCCTTTAAACATGCAAGAGATACTGGTATTATCTTCCAATGCAAGTATCTCGGAGAGCAGTGGGTCTACGGAGATGAAATAACACGGTTTATCTCCGAAGACCCCCTGCTTCCCACTTAGGGAGAGGTACAATTACGTTTTTAAAGGCAATGGTGTTTAATGCCCATTTCAGTAACACATTAAACATAGCACTGCCATTAATTGTTAATTAACAAGGCTCTGTTCTGGGGCCCCTACTCTTCTCTGTGTTCATCAATGATCTTTCTACAGCTTGTAAGGGAGCTTCAATACACATGTATGCAGGTGACACAATCTAATATGCACAAAACCATAGCCTCTCCGACCTTGAACACATACTTCAGTCTGACTTTTTGAGACTTGAAAATCGGATTTCCCAAAACCATCTGTTTTAAAACACTGACAAGACTGTAACAATGGTATTTGGGACCAAGGCGAAATTTCTAAATCTTCCTATAACTTAGCTCCAGATCAGAACCAACGCTAACACCACCCTAACTCCCATTACTAGTTTTAAATACCTGGGCATATGGTTTGACTCCCATTTAACATTTGGGATGCACATTGATACCTTGCATCCAAAACCTATGCCAAACTAGGTGTACTTTATAGGAACACATCCTCCCTAAGCCTGCTGGTCAGAAAGCGTATCGCACAGCAGATGCTAATGCCAGTTATCGACTATGGGGACATAGTATACGGCTCGGCACCCCAAACCCACCTTAGCATACTTGATACCCTCTACAATTCAATATGTCGTTTTGTTCTCCAATGCAACTACAACACACATCACTTCGAAATGCTCAAAGAACTGGATTGGTCATCACTTGAAATCTAGGCGCAAAGTTCATCTTTCCTGTCTTGCCTTCAAATACTTTTTGGGCAAGCCACCCATCTATCTGACCAAGCTCCTCACCCCTACCACATGCAGCACTTATCATCTGAGATCTGACTCCAAAAGACTGTTCATGGTCGCAAGGTTCAGCAAAGTATCCGGCCGTTCCTCCTTCTCTTACCGTGCACCCCAAAACTGGAACAATCTACCGGAGACTCTCACAGCCACCACCAGTTTAAGTTCTTTCACAACTAAAGCTGTCTCACATTTTAATATGGTCTGTAACTGTTACATATACCTATAATATATATTATCTCTAACTGTGCATGAAATGTCTTCTATACAATGTATAACCTTGCTCACTTAATGTAACTATGTATTGTAACCATGTATCTGACATCATGTGCCCAGGACATACTTGAAAACGAGAGGTAACTCTCAATGTACAGTATTACTTCCTGGTAAAACATTTTATAAATAAATAAATACAGTATATTGTTCTTATGCAAAAAATGTTTTTTTTTTAATATTTTTGTGCATTATTATTATAGTTATATATTATTGTAGTCATTTCAGTGACAAGGGGAAAATAGTGGTAAATTCTTAAAGCAGCTGTCCAAGCTGCCATTTTCTTTTCTATATTTTCTTTTCCCCCCTTTATTATGTGCATCAATACAGTCCACACAATTATAAGTAATTAGCTAAATTGCTGATCAATCCATTCTCCTGTGATCGATCAACGAAGATTCGGCACAGGGGTTCACTAAATGGCTATCAGGGCAGCAGAAGAGGACAAAGATGCAAAGTTCTGTGGGGAAGATCATGTGACCAGGCTGACACTAGATACAATTGGTGCACTGCTAGAGAGATTTCAGAGTTCAAAAAGGGGTGTGCCAGACCCTGTTTCAGAAGGGGATATGACTTTGTAAATGGCTCCTATAGAAACAAAAAATGCTTGTTACATTATAATAAAGGTAATTCAGATTTGTTTAAAAAAAAAACAACACGGATCGGACATCTTGAGCTCTTTAATGTATGAAGAAAATGATTGCAAACAATTACATTACAATATTTCTAAAGTTTCAAACTGGTATTCCTACACATAAAACTGCTTGCTGGATTTGATAAGAATGTAGAAAAGGTAAGAGAAGGCTTGAGCACTGCAAAAAGGCTGGGCTGGAGGCAGGCAACAAATTACTTATTTATTGGGTTTAAGAGCCAAACTACATATATACAAATTGTAGTCCTCTGACGCGTTTCCCACCTCTATGGTGCCTTATCACTCTTTACTCTTTGATAAGGAGCTGTAGAGACGGGAAACGCGTCAGAGGACTAATATTTGTATGTATGAAGTTTGGCTATTATACCCAATAAAAAAAAAAGCTGTGTGTGCTGTGCACGCGCATAGTAAGTGAAACTTCTTTGACTTTTGTCACAGAAATTGTATTTGTATTGGTGATGTTTTAATTAAAAATCAAAATACAATTTCATTGACAAAACGCAAATAAATTTGACTTAGAACATGCGTACACATCCCTTGTATTTGCACTAAGCGTGAATTCCTCGTGTGTGCGTGACTGTGTGTGTGTGTGTGTGCGTGACTGTGTGTGTGTGCGTGTGACTGTGTGTGTGCGTGTGACTGTGTGACTGTGCGACTGTGCGTGTGACTGTGCGACTGTGCGTGTGACTGTGCGACTGTGCGTGTGACTGTGCGTGTTACTGTGTGACTGTGTGTGACTGTGCGCGTGACAGTGCGTGTACGCGTGACAGTGCACGTGACAGTGCGTGTGCACGCGACTGACTGTGCGCGCGACTGACTGTGCGTGTGACTGTGTGTGTGTGCGTGACCATGTGCGTGTGTGTGTGACCGTGTGCGTGCGTGTGACCGTGTGACGTATGCGCAGCCCCCCTGCACCTCACACATCCCCCTAACCTATTCACAGTCAGTGTGTGTATGTCAGTCAGTGTGTGTGTATGTCAGTCAGTGTGTGTGTATGTGTCAGTGTGTGTGCATGTGTGTCAGTCAGTGTGTGTGTATGTGTCAGTGTGTGTGCATGTGTGTCAGTCAGTGTGTGTGTGTATGTGTGTCAGTCAGTGTGTGTGTGTGTATGTGTGTCAGTCAGTGTGTGTGTCTGTGTGTGTATATATGTATGTGTGTGTGTCTGTCACTGTATGTGTGTCTCTCTTTCTGTGTCCTGCCCCCTCTCTCCTGACTCCTCCCCCCCCCCTCACAGACAGGCAGAGCTGCGGACTCGCGGCGGCTCTGCCTGAGACTCTCCTCCCTCCCCTCCCCCCCTCACAGACAGGCAGAGCTGCGGACCCGCGGCGGCTCTGCCTGAGACTCTCCTCCCTCCCCCCCCCCCCCTCACAGACAGGCAGAGCTGCGGACCCGCGGCGGCTCTGCCTGAGACTCTCCTCCCCCCCCCCCCCCTCACAGACAGGCAGAGCTGCGGACCCGCGGCGGCTCTGCCTGAGACTCTCCTCCCCCCCCCCCCCCCCCCTCACAGACAGGCAGAGCTGCGGACCCGCGGCGGCTCTGCCTGAGACTCCTACTCCCCTCACAGACAGGCAGAGCTGCGGACCCGCGGCGGCTCTGCCTGAGTCTCTCCTCGCCCCCCCCCACCCCCCCGGCGAGACGCGGCCACACCGGGCACCGGGCAGATACCTAATAAAGGCCCCCCCCCTCCGGAAGTGCTGCGTGGGCAGAGGCAGTGTCGGCGGGGAAGGGGGGCAGCGTGTCATCGTCAGCGGGAGCTGGCTTGGTGCTGTGGGGAACGCAGCTCACTCTACCCCCCCCCCCCCCGTTCCATGCCTCGGCCGAGGGAGGTCAGCAGGAGTGGCGGCAATTAAATTTTGAGGGCTGCCGCCGCCGCATGTCAGCGGGTGGGGGGAGCAGAGCTCGTTATGAGCTGCGGCGGCGGATACCCTCCATGATCCCTGGGCTCCTCTCCTCGACCCCGGCGGCGCTGAGTCAGCGGGACGCAGGAAAGCGGAGGTAGGGAGGAGAGAGGCTGCGCAGCATGTCAGCGGCCGTTAGGAGCGGCGGCTATCGCCGCCGCATATGTCATGGTGTGTGGGGGGTGTGGGGCTGGGTGGGGTGTGGGGGGATGATTAGGAGCGGCGCCGCCGCATCTGATTTGTGGAGCGGGTGTGATGTCAGTGTTGGGGTCGGGCTGAGCCAGAACACAGCCCGGCCTCAACTGCCAGCACTGACGTCACATCCGTTTCATTTCTGTCTCCACAATTCTTTTTTGCCCCATCACGAATGAGGTGCCACTAAGGAAGTTTCACTTCAAAAACAATGCTACAAGTATTTTCTTAATAGTACAGAACTGATTTATTATAAAGAAAAAAACACATGTAGGATATTGCTTGGTCTGCAGTTTTAATTTATCACGCATCAAGGCTATCAAACCATGCGTATGGTCAAGTTCTTCCTATGTGGGCCTGCGCCTCTTAATACATGCTGAGTATTTCATTGCTGTAAGGCCTGGTTTAATGACATAAAAAAATATATTTATGCATACTTTGCCATAATCTTAGTGCACACATTAAATACATTTCCATGCATACGCCGACTTATTACTATACCTCCCCCTCCCCAATTGTCTTGCAATGTACAGTGCTTTTCGTGAATTTGTGCAATTACTGTATGCTTCTTGCATTTAACCCTTTGGGCACTTTCACATATTTCACCACGTTTAGTCCATAGGACAATAAGAAATTGTGTTTATTTAGCACAGGTAACAGCTATATTTGCAGTTTACCTTGACGGGGTTAGCAGGCTTGAATCATGTTTTGATCAAAAGATGCAACTAAATGGCTCCTTTGCTCTAAGACTTAGGTTCAAATGAAAAATGTCGCTAAGAAATTGTCAGTTAATTTAGGAGGAGAGCTGGAATTGTAGATCTGTTTTCCATAAATGTGAGGTCAATCTTTTTACCAGCTGCCTACTCCATAAAGGGAGGAGCACAGGTTCTATGTATTTGTTTTCCATATATGTACATACTGTATATATACACACACACTACTTTAATATTCTTTAAGTAACATAAAAAGCTGTTGCACTGGTTCGCTTTAATGTGAATTTTACTGCACAATATATCATGCACCATAAAAATAATCAAAGCAGGTCGTTTTGCCCTCTGTGTCCTGAGAGCTTTGCTTCGTTGCACTGGCGTGTTCTATTTTTCAATTATTAATCTCTTTTGCAGGATGTGGGGATTACATCATGCTTTTCTATTGTGTCTTTCAAAGAAAAAACACAGGAACAGCTACTGGGTACAAGTGAAGATTTATACTGCAACTATTATTATTTCTAACTCTCAAACCTATTTTCAGGGCCCTGCGCCAGACCAAGTTTTTGGACTACTAATGATTGCCCGGTTTATAAATAAAACAAATAACTTCTCATAGGTTTGCTTATACTTTATACACACAATCATAATTGCTAATATACACGGTCCATAAAAAAACCTATAGTGGTTATTCCCAATTCTTATACAGATGTCGTCCCTCACTGATTTTTTGGGGAGTCAGTCGGACTGATTTTTAGCTATCAGTGGCATTACACTGATAAATATCTGGAGCTTTCGATAAAATGTAATTTAATCATCGCACTGATTTTAGACATTGGATGTTGATGTAACTACTCCTTTTTTACCCCTTAGACGTATGACTATTGCTGACTTATAGGCCACTAGGATATTACTGGTATTCTTCCTGTCTGGCTCTAAGGACAGGAAGTCCATGCAGATCAAGTCCAGTGGTCCACTTCTGGTGATATTTGTCAAGGGTGCAGCCCTTGTAAGTAAAGTCTTTCTAGGCACACACCTTCCACAGTTCTTGCAATATTCTTCAACATCCCAAGCCATTCGAGCAATAGAATTGGTCTTTCACCAATCCCAACGTCTTGTCTGTGCCCAGGTGGCCATGATCATCATGGAGATAATGGATTACCACCGGCCTATGTTTGTAAAGAATAACCAATTGCTTAGTTACGGTGTGTTGTGACGTCTTTGCGACACTGAACATCACTCCACTCTTGATCACCAGATTAAGCCATTGCTTTAAGTGGAGTCGACTTTCAGGGTGCATTCCAATGACCATCCTGGCCGATTTCAGGTCCCTCAAGGCTCACTATACTTCCTTCAAACCAGGGTCTGTCTGTTGAGCTTGTGCTAGATGCTGCCGGTATAACCGAGGTAACCTTTCCATAATTAACTCAGCAGAGTGAGAGTATACTAGAGGTACGGCGGTGGGTGATATACCCAGTCTGTCAGCTACTCAGTTTAGATTTGCAGTCGTGATCTGTCTGGGCAACTCAATTTGCTTACTCAATGCGTGTACTCTGCCGGCTACAATTTCTTCCCATTGCCCATCCATTCCTCTAGTATGTCTGTGACTTGGAATGTTTTGCTTTCATGGTCTGTACTGCAGGTTGAAATTGTAGGTAGATAATGCTACTAACCACTTGTCACCAGTGGCATCTAACTTTTTTGAAAATAGTATGTAAGTGAGTGGGTTGTTGTCTGTGTGCACTATGAAGGTGGCTCCATATAGATAGTTGTGCAGCTTGTCCACTACTGTCCATTTAAATGCCAAGAATTCAAGTTTGTGAGGTAGTTCCTCACTGAAGGCGCCAACCCCCGACTTATAAATGCCATGGCCCTCAGCCCCTCAGGGTGCTCCTGATACAATACTGCTCCTAACCCCTCTAGGCTGGCATCTACATGCAGCACATAGGGTTTTTGTGGATCAGCAAATGCGAGTACTGGCGCATTATTGAGACAGACATTTATAGCTTGGAAAGCCTCTTAGCACTTAGCAATCCACCTATCTCCAAATGATTAGTTCATTTTGAAATAGCCGACTGGTGGCACCAGCAGCCATACTATGTCCTCTGGGTGGCGGGTAACCTTTTGTTAATTGCGTCAACAACTGTACTATAGCTGAGAAATTATTCACGAACAATCTGTAATATCCACAGAACCCCAGAAAGGATTGCAACTTTGTCAGTTGTTTAGACCTAGGCAGGATGCAATAGCCTCTAATTTAGAGGGGTCTGTAGCCATTCCCTTTTCAGACACAACCTGTTCCACATACATGACAGATGTCCGGCAGAACGGAGACTTATCCAGTGACAATTTTAGTCCACTCTCGCTCAGCCGATCTAGTACCTTCATCAGACTCGCCTCGTGTACTTTCAAGGTCTTTTCAAACACTATTAGATCAACCAGATATACCAACTCTAATATATCAATATCCCGTACAATGCATTCCATCAGTCTTTGGAAAGTAGCCCCTGGGGCATGTGCTTAAACTGAGAGTACCGCAACGGGAATATAAACGCAGTATTTTCTTTATCTCGTTTGCACATTGAGATCTGGTAATATCCGCTACAGAGGTCCAAGACCAAAAACTATTTCCTCCCCCCCAGTTTGCTCACCGGTGCTCTATGGCATGGTATATTGATCCGGAGTGGTCCTTTTTTGTTCAGTGTGCGGTAATCAAAGCACATTCTTACTACCCCATTTTTATTCCAGGCCACCGCTGTAGGTGATGCGTATGGACTCCAGGATTCTGAGATTATACCTGCTCCCATCAGCTCCTTGAGATGTGGTCTCACATCTTCCACATCACCAGGGGACAATCTCTATGACCTTTCTCTGAAAGGGTGAGCATCATTAAGGTGGATCTGATGTTCCACTCCATGGGCTTTTGCCACATCCCATTCTTGAGTGGAGAAAACCTTGGGCCTATGAGCAATCTTCTCTTCCGGTATTGTGCAGCAGGGCTGTCTCCAAAACTGAACATAGCCGGGGTCAATCTATTCCCTTGGAATTTTCTTGTCCGTGCGGAGTCCATCACTTCGGCATTGTACAGGTGAGCCACCACATGCCTCTTCATATACACACATCATGGGCTGTCTTCTTCTATTAGTGTGTCCATTTTCTCCGTCTGTATGGACAGCACTCTGGCCTTTACCAGCAGTCCTTCAGAGTATCCTCCATGGGGTGGACTATTGATCATGACAGTTGTTTCTTCTATATTTTGCCGGAGTGTCACTTTTCCAGTTATCCTCTGTACGCAGTTGGGGGGCACTTGCACCAGGTGTGTCCTGCCCATGTGACATCCCCCAAGGACCCCTCACTCTGTACCCTGTCTTTTTTCTTCATCTTCTGGTATGCCTTTAAACACAAGGGATTGATTATCAATGTTCCATAATCGTTTCCCCCGATGGTCTGGCACCATTTTGCTAGTTGTCCAAAAATATTAGCATCAGTGCCAATTATGGCTCCAGTTTCCTCCTTATTGCAGACTTCAGGGCCACCACCATCAATGGTCCTTCTACTCTGGATGAGAGCAGATGAAATGCTTCACCACTTGTGGTAGATTCCTTATTTTCCGGCAATGACTAAAATAGTGTATTCTTCCCCACATCTATAGCAAAAATCCGGCCCTCAAGCTTCTGGGTCAAAATTTCTCCCCGGTTTCTCCATCTCCATCATGCTTCTCCCTGATTTTCCTCATGACTATTCACATTTGCCACTTCTCCCATTAGGATACCGTTCATCAATTCCAACACCTCTTCTGTGGGATCACCTGCTTGGCCTGGGCTTGGCCTCTCCTCACTTGGCCTATCGAAGTCATAGCCCACACCAGTCCTTCCTCGGGATCTCCAGATTCCCATTGGCTAGTTGCTGCTACTCTCTGAACGAACCGTCCTGCGGCCCAGGCGGAGCACCATCTGTTCCTCCTCATTCTGTATCTCTCGTAGTAGCTATAAAAACTTTGGGGGAGACTCTTTTCGCTTTCGGAGTTGCAGGTTGAGATCATTACATTTCTGGATGGTACCCCTTGGATCAATTGTTCGACTCAGGCACGATCAACTTGATCAGAGTGATACTCTTGTTCCTCGATACTTTCAGCAAAGCTACTTCCAGTCTGCGCAAGAACTTGTATAGTTTCTCACCCACATGTTGGTACATTCCCCTGAATCTAAAATACAATTCTTCCCCACGTTCAGTGGTGCCAACTGTATTTTCTAATGTCCGCATGTATTCACTCGGGGTTCAAACCTCATTTCCTTCTCTAACAGCTCTTACTATGGCTAATCCGCTTTCCGCAATCCAGACTTTCATGTCTTGATCTGAGTCCACCAATACCTGTACCATCTGTATGGCCTGCTCTATCCAACTTTCAAAATCATCCTCACTGTTTGGAGTCGGGCTTATGCCTGAGAAGATTTGTAGTCCCCTATAGTAATTGTTCCCCCCTGCGGCGTGCATGGATTTCTCCACTAACTGTCCCATGGCTGTGATGAGGGCCTTGGGGGAAGCTGGGGCATTTCCTGTAAGGAAGTGGGTACTTCTGGGTACATTTCCTTACTCTTCCATTGTAGCCCCCTTGCTAGCTAGTAATTCTCTGACCTTATCTACTATAGTGTGTTTAGCAACATTGCTAGGTCCCGCCACAGGTTTACATCCCATACTAACACCCCACATCTCCTGGTCCTTCCCCGCCATACTATGAGGCACCTTGGTAGGGTCAATATCTTCATCACACATACACAATACATATGCAGTCTTAGTATTGTACTGTAGCACAACATTTTCCCCTGAATTCGGACCTGTCCCTATGGGGGTCCTGCACCAAGAACTCAATTGATTCTTGCAACATCAGCGCTATCTGGGACCGTTAGAATTAGCGCCTTATTACCGTCTAGACTGTATCGCACACACCAATTGCTTAAAATGGCTGCACTTATTGTAAGGTATAACAAAGTGGCGCTATAGGGCGATTGTTCTAGCAACTTCTGTAGCCATATCGATATCTGACCATACGACTTGGGGAACTTATAGTGTGTATCACACTAATTAAATTAAAAAAATTGTAATCTCAGCATTGCCTCCAATGTAACTCCTCCTTTTTTAGCCCTCAGATTTATGTCTGTTGCTGAGGTGGGGGCATACATCCCTAGCGATAACTTAATGGGCCACGTTTGGCCTACGGTCAGATGGCGGGAAGAATGCAGACAGTGTACAGATGGTACAATGGGTTTACTGTACCCTTACTAACTGTTACGCCGGCGCTGCCCGCAGACCAGACCCGTCCCTTATACTGAGGTGGGGACGTATATGTGCACGCACCCGCAGCAAAAGGAGCGTGTCCGGAGTGTGGTGTTTTAGGCGTTGCCAGGCCAGGTGGTGATAGCTATAGCAGTACTTGCCGGTTCCGGTAAAGATGAGCCGTAGTCGTTGCCGTTAGCCAAGGTCAGGGAGAGGAGAGTTCCGGAAGGTCGGTGTCCAGGCAGGGGTCTAGAGCCAGAGATTGCCGTCCGCCAAGCCGAGTCGTGACCTGAGTGAATGAAGAGAGAAAGTGCCAGAGTAGACATCCGCAAGCGGAGACTATGTCGATCAATGAGTGAGTGGCAGGACAGGCAATATAAAGTGCGGCTGACCAATCGGAAGCGGGGGCAGACCTGGAGGAGTGCGTGGAGCTGTCTTGGATAGGTCCCCTTGATTGGCAGGCAGGTGAGTAAGTTTGGTCTGGGGAAATAACCTATACGTAAGTTGGGGGCGTGGTTTCAATGCTAGTGCAGTGAATAAATTATCTTCACCCGGCGCGCGCTGTCCACGCGCGCGCCCGGGACAAATGGCAGCCGCATGAGGGAGGCGGCCGCGGAGCAGAGGCGGACCGCCGGAGATGGCGGGGAACCCCCAGGGCAGCGGGAGATGACCGGCGCCGGCGAGGGGGACGCACCACGGCAGCAGCAGGAGGTAAAGGAGGTGAGGAGGGGTCGCGCTGTGAGCGCCGCGATCCCCGAATCCTCACACTAACTAGGTAACCTGGGATCCTCAGCAGAGGATCACCACATACAACATACAGCAATAATACAATTCGCAATAACGTTGCGCAGGTGTAAGTCCATGTCAGTGGTGCATTAGCCATCCAATACAGGGTATGTTGGCTTGTGATGTGCCGGCACACCATGAGAGCTCGTTGTTAGGCCTGTATTTCGAAAAGGTGCTTCGGTACCGCTGTGCTTTATAGCCGATGAGGGTCCCCTCCAACAGCGCTTGAACTCTCAATCACATCCTGACTGTAACTCTCTGCTGCCAGGTTTCAAAGGGTCCTCTCCCTCATAGTCCCTCCTCTTCCATAGCTGTTATTATTGGCTGCCCTCATGTCTATTACAGCCAAATGTCCAGAGCACATTGGAGAGGAAGCTGCCAGGGAGAAGTGTGGGATGGGACTCATGTGGAGCTCATAACACAGGGGGTTACAATGACATCTCTGCTTCCATGGAAAGAGAGATGTAGTGGATCAATGTCATGGGTCCCTTTAGAGCTGAAAGGGTTAAGTAAGACGCATTTAGAGTAGATATTGCATGCCTGCTGCTTTCATTAACCTCAGTGCCATCTATAGTTTGACTGTTACGCCACTAGAGGGAGATCGTTGCATATTCTCTTTTTCAACTACAGTAGCTCTCAAAGACCTTTACAGTACTTTGCTTTGCTTACAGCTAAACTTGACTTCAAGTACCAGAAAAATGACCAAAATAGTCTAGTGCACTGAGGGTAGAATATGGGTAGCAATAAGTGTACCTCAACATCTTTTTTTCACCATTTCTGTTAATTTATTTCTCTATTTTTATACAAGTAATTTGTTATTGTAATGTTATAGGCAGCAGGTGAGGAGTATTTGTGAGCACGGAGCATTGAACTGGCAACCAGGAAGTGGCAGTGGTCTGCTTTAAAGGAACACAAAATCTTTAAAAAAAAATGGATCAGCACTCAAATAGATCAAGCAAATAATCATAAACTCACGTGTTCCTTCGATAGAAGCTTCTTCCTTTAATGTACAGAATTTTTAAAATATGCAAAGTTTCTCAGAAAAATACATTTGCAGACACACGTTGTTAAAAGTGTAGATAGAATCACCCGGCGCTCTAGTGAGAGTGCAATTAAATAAAGAAGTACAATTTTTAAATTAGTGATATATTGTGATAATATACATCAATCAATTAGTGAAAAAATTATGACCGGTGCCTCATCAGCTTCAACCCACAATGAACCCTCCTGTTGGATTCTTAATGCTGCTGATTGGTTGAAAGATGCAGGGAGCTCAGGAACCGTTACGTGAAAAAGAAAAATGGAAATATATAGTGCAACAACATATTGATAATGTGTACTGGGTAACAGAATATAACACATTATAGGTGTACACTCACACTTTCCAGTAACTAACACAGCGTTTGTGCCACTCTTGGGTACCCTTTGGTGGTGATAAGGTAGAACTTGATAGTTGTATCAATCCTCTAGCCACCTCTGTGATTCAGATGAATGTGTGGAGCAATAAGGTAGTGCAGGGAGTAACACTGTATTTGCAAGTTAAAATGAAGATACAAATGACCACTCACATGTAGCCCCCACAGAGAAATACATGGTACGAAGTCCGCCCTCGTGGATACCGGGCAAACCGATTGTGGGTGTCGGATGGAGGCTTCCTGCATCAGCTGCTGCTGTGCTCACAGCGGCTGGCGGTTGCTTCACTTCCGCGTTCCCCAGCGACGGTGCAGAGGCTTCAGGAGACGTCACAAACAGTGACGTCACTCGCCGGTTCCTTCTGGGCTTCGCTTGGAATGAAAAACTCTACGCGTTTCGCAAAATCTTTTGCTTTGTCAGGAGTTTAGCAACGAAGGCCTGGGCCTATCGGGTCTAATGAGAAATCCGACACAAGTCTAAGGCACATTATGAGAAATAGGATATAGTGTCAAACCCAACAGGATCAAAAGTTGAATTCACACAATCTCTGTTATTCAGGACAACAGCTCTAGTAGTGTGAGCTAAACCAGCTGCCATTACTTTCTCTCTGCATCTGCTTTATTTACTGTACTTCACCTTGTTTTTACTTGTGTGTCAGAAAACCTGCGTTTTATTTAATCTCACCTGGCCTCATTAACTCATAGCCCTCAGTACATATTACTTTGTGTTTAAAGTCTTTCAAGGTTACAATCAACAAAATTGATATCCCTTGGAATTATGATAGTGGTGCACTATTGTCAGCTGGTTTAGCTCACACTACTAGAGCTACTCCATAGAAAAGCATTGGTTGTGGGTTTTAGTCCTGTTGGATCTGACACTGCTGGTAAACCATTCAAGACCATACTGTAGGCTGATATGGAAATCCTTTTAGGAAGTGTGGGATGTGACACCTTTAAATATACTTTGCATAGCCATTTGCATTTCTCCCAAGGTACACAGGTGTGATTCTTTTTCAACACAGGCATTTCTCGCTAATTTATTTGGAAGGTGGTTTGAGGGGATATATAGACAACTACAGACACTAATACATTTAAGGTCTCTCTCTCACACATATCTGTGTTTGGATTCTTAAAAATCCAGACCAGATTAATCCATTTAGTTTCTTTTCAGTAACCAATACGCAGATGGATTTTGGTGGGGGAATTAGATTTGGTTGAAATAATCCGGGAATGGAATTTGGACCAGTTCGCCCATCTCTACTAAGCAGTACTAAACTATAAGGCCCCTTACACATATAAATGAATAGGCTACAAGGTGATTCAGCAGTGCCTCGATCTGTTTAGTTACTTAACAGAGATGTGGGCCATAAGTGGTAGCCACTAGTTGAGATAGCGACTAAGTATATACATGGACACCTACCTGAGCTTTGTGACATAGATGCATCTCGGATGGTATGTAGAGACGGCATTTAGACACACTGCACACATCCGCTTAGAGCTCTCCCACCAGCACACGAGTGACTTAACTGAATGTTTACATCCTTAACACTTACAGAAGTAACATACAGGGTATTTTGCTTTCAATGTAACATCAACCAAACAATCCCCAGACAATAGAGGTGGTTTCTTCCCATGGCCATTTTACCATAGGCTGGGAGCATTATTGTTTTTGCCCCAACAGCGGGTGTACTCACTTTATTACTGGAAGCATTCCTTAAGTGGGCACCCGTGACGCTGCTCAGTTAAATACACACTGGGGACAGTTCGGTCTGTCACAATTTACTGAGCATTTGAGTCACATATTAAACTGACTCTATGGTGAATCTCCCCTCCCTGTCTCTATAGTGCGGCAATAATCAATGCTGCACAGCATTGTTGAAAGGTGAAGAGGGATGTTTGAAAGCATATCTACATGTGAATACTAGTATCACATTAGACTCCACACATAACAGGCTAACGTGGGCAATTCAAACACCATTTGACAGGATCTCTAGATACTATATATCTAGGACCTATGTGTCCTGTCTGAACACCAGATCTCTAAAGGGGCTAAGGTGCTCTACTTATATATATACCATCAGAGTGGATGTGTATTTATTTTTGGTGTTAGTCTGTAGATGAGCATGATCCTTTCGCCATCATAGGACCATTGAACTCCTCAGGTACATCTTCCTGAGCATTAGAAGGAGGAATGTGAAATATAATAGGTACTATAACAGTCGAGTCATTTGCTGTTCAAGCGCATTTTAATCTGTGTTCTAGTTTATATCCTAATAAAATGTATGTATTTTATTTTACTATTAGAGAGTTAGTGTGCGTCCTTAGAGGGTCCTCTCTCTTTCGTGTATGCATATGTCTATACCCTGCAGCACCACTCTAGAAAGGGTTTTTCTGTATCTAATCGGTAGGCTGAGCGGGCACTTTGTGTTTTTCTTTGCCTTATAACTTTACCCCGCCTAGTAAATGTGCACCATAATCTTTTCAAAACACATTCACTTCCTGCACTCATTTGTTCCTTCATTCATTTCCAGTGACAATCAATAATTATTCAGCCAAGTGCATACATTGATTGATTTTGAGACACTCACTTACTTTATTAACTTGCCCTTTCTTTATTCCATAGTGTTCCATCACAAACACCACATCCATTTATTCATACATTCATCATTTTGTTCATTCACATAATACTCCATCATTCATTCATCACTCAAGTGCACTGAGGGTAACATATTTGGATGGTGTTTCATTACTGTTCTGTTGTTTTTGATGGGTGTTTTTTGGATTTGTTTTTTTCGTGGGACTTTGCACTAACGCTGCCCTTGGTATTTAAATAAATGTTGCCTATTTTTCCAAATTGTTTTGTTTTTCTATTTTCTATTTGAGTGCTGGAACTGTGTTTATTATTAACTTGTTTCACCCGTAATGATGGTATATGGGTGCTTCCTTTGCACTTTACTTTTATAATTTGAATGACTCATTTATCGAGTGCTGTTGCCTTTATTTTATTTTCTATATTTGGATGGTGTAACTAAAACAAAGATTATAAAAAGAGCGGACGTGGCAAAAAAAAGTTAGGGTACAGGGTACAGTATCTGTTTTTACAACTTATTTTTCTTACTCTTTTAACTCAGTGGTTTGCAATCTCAAGGTTCCACAGAACACAGGTTGAAAATCCTGTTTTTAACCAGTGACATTATTAGTTTGTCCTCCTTTTGACCACTGATGTTGTTTTACACGGTCCAGGGAGAGCATAAGGGAAAGAAACACACAAGAAAAATACTCTAAGTGCAGATGTATGACAAATTATAGGAATATATCTGCACTTAGAGTTTTTTTCTTGTGTGTTTTTTTCCATTATGCTCCCCCTGTACCGTGTGAAACAAGTTGTACAATTTGGGGAAGAGTGAAGACAACCCCACCAGAGGGTAGAAGCAGGGGGTCTTACACCTTAATATATTTGCACTTGCAAGTTTATGTTTGATTGCACTTTTATTATCATATAAAGTCACTTATTAATTGATTGAGATAGCACTTATAGGGTGTTTAGCGCCTTATTTACACCTTTTCTTGCACTTTTGACCACTGATGTGCATAGAATATTGTTTTAAATTATAACTTTATATGCAAAAGGTGAGGAGTTCTATTTCTGTCCCTGATATCCTGCGTAGACTGTAGTGTGCAATGTGGAATGACCAAGCAGAACCAACTTTGTTTACATGAAACAGTTGACCAGAACTTGTATTGTTCAAATCTTTCCTTTTCTCTGCACTGCAAGATTATTATCCATAATTTCCCTCTATTCTTTTCTCTGGCACACCCATTTTTGAGCCCTGCCTTCTCGCTAGCAGTGCACCAATTGTATCTAGTGACTGCCTGGTCACATGATCTTCCCCACAGAACTTTGCATCTTTGATCCACTTCAGCTGCACTGACAGCCATTTAGTGAACCTCCGAGCCGAATCATTGCCGATTGATCACAGGAGAACGGATCGATCGGTAACTTAGCTAATTACTTATCATTGTGTGGATTGTATTGATGCCCATATTAAAGGGGAATTTTTTTTTTTTAGAAAACAGCAACTTGGACTGCTGTTTTAATAGCACGCACGGACACTTGTGTGGGACAGTTTTTCCATCTTTTGGATGTACTGAAGGGGCAGCTGGTAGCAGCACACGGTAAATCCTGCAGCACAATGAATATATCGTTTTTGAAAAATTGGTAAAGTTCAAGGAAAATTAATCTTTGTGACTAAAGATGTGCAGAGTGTTATTTTTTGGAATTAACCCCCAGAATTGTGGTTACTGTTCTAAGACATTTAAGACTGTAATATTGTATCGAATAATGTTTTTTTATGTTATACTATAATAACATATTACATTTGCTGTATTATCTAGCTCGCTTTTTCACTGTCACATCTTATTTTTTTCACATGTGTATAAATTGATTTATAGTAATTACTGTCATTAATTGTGAAATCAATAAAATAGTCAACAAAAAAGATATACTTCCTTTAATGTGTACTATTCAACAGGTTTTAAATAAACTGTATAAAGACAAGGCATGTAAAAGTATGGAGTACGGCAGGGGCGATCAACTCCTGTCCCAAAGCCTCCTCCCCAACAGGTCAGGTTTTCAGGATATCCCAGGATTAATCACAGATGGTTCAATCAGCCCCTGCTTCAGCACAGGTGCTCAATCAGTACGTGCTTCAGCACAGGTGGCTCATTTGACTGAGCCTCTGAGCAACCTGTGCTGATGCTGGGATGTCCTGAAAACATGACCCGTTTGAGAGGCGTGGGGACTGGAGTTGAGCACCTCTGGAGTACGTGACAAGTTGAACTACACATGTGGCTCCCCATCTTGATGGTACCGAGAAACATGATTAAAAGAATTGTTGTAAAATAAAGAGACTCATGGGTGGTACATTTTTACATCTACGTATATACAGTATGTATTTCCTTAATAGATGTGCCCGGGACACGTTGCTATGCTGACCTGTGCCAATTTGTTTTTCGCTGCTCTTGCTAATGGTGTACTGTATATCCTAATCATCATTTACATTGGTCCGTAACTCACATCCACTTAGGTTAATGTCATCTTAATTCACTTAAAGCAGCAAAACTTGAAAAATCCCATATGTTTGTGTTTTTTTTTTTAAATAAATAATTTCTGGAGTATTTGTATCTCCTAAGGCCATTTTTAATGATTTTTTTTTAAAATGTACTGGTTACTTTGGTTGCTACAGCAAGCATTTAAAACCATTTAAAAAGTCATATCCACTTCCTTTTTTGAAACCGGTTCTGACACACACCTTTTTGAGCTCTGCCCTATGGTAACAAAGTATCACAATCAGATCTATTACTGTGTTCCGAACAGCAGACTGTCTATTATGCAAGTTCTTCAGGACAGGGAACCCTTTCCTATTGTTACTGTCATGTCTGAAGCACTTTTCCCATTATGTGTTATAACATTATGCACGTGTATTAATGCTGTGAAGCGCTATGTACCTGGATGGCGCTAAATAAATAAATAAATACATACATACTCTGGAAGCTTTAAGACTATGTGTTACACTTAGTAATATCATGTTACATATCAGCTGCAGCATTTTACTGACTGGAGCATTGAGTCAGCACACAAGGCGGCCATTTAGTTAGTCACACAATCAGGATTATGACAGATTTATAACAGGAGCACCAAACGATTGCCAGTTTAAGTAAGAATGTAGAATTATACATTGTCACATGCTTTACATATAAAAATAAGAGGGAGAGAAAAGGGGGGAATGTAGTATTGCTGCTTTAGCAGAGCTGCGTGGATCTGGCCCGGTGTTTTGAATTGTATTGTCAATTATTGCTATAGCCCACTAGAGGGAGCTCCAGCACTTTAATAATAATAATAATAATATTAATAATAATAATAATAATAATGGCTGAAATGGAATACATTGAAATTGTAAAATGTGTGTGTAAATCTTTATTTGTACAGCGCCAACCATGTACATAGCGCTTCGCAGAAGGAACACACGGGACATAATAATATAACACATAATGGGAATAAGAGCTTCTGACATAAAAAGTACATAAAACACAAAAGAGAGAAGGCAAGAAAAAAACAATATCAATTTGCAGTTCAGTCTTTTTTTTTTTATTATTCATTTTTTTACCTCAATATTTTTATGTGTGCAATCTCTACTTACCTAAAGAACTGTATAGCTGCAGGTCAATTCATTCTCCATGTATTGATCGGCGAAATTTGGTGACATCATTAGTGAAGGGATATGTTTTTCTTCTGCTTCTGTCAGTCAGTGGAAGCTCATGAATATTCATGAGCAATCCTGCACTGACATGTGCTAGAGGGAGGGCAGGCTGACAAAGGGGTGTGCCAGGGCTTGTGACAGGACATGAAGGGGCAGTGCCTTAGCAAATGGCTGTTAAAATAGAATACAAGAAAATTGGTCTTTCAAAGTTGTTTTTTTAAAAACAGAAAATGCTAAAAGTATTTTTTCTTACTACAGAACTGATTTATTAAAAAAAAAACACACATGCAGGATATAGACTGAACTGCAGCTTTAATAGCAACTTTATGTATTCAAATCTATAAAAAAGGCAGCAATTACATTGACAGAGCAGCATCAAAAAATGGCACATCCCCACACCACTCCATCCACTAGATGTTAAAAGCCTGTACCTCAGTAGCTGGTGTTAGTTAGCCCCTCCAAACCGATCCCGATTGGGGGCTGGCTGGCTGCTGTTAATGTCCTAAAAGACTACACCGGGGCCTGCTGCGGAGCTCGAGCAGCATGCCCACTACTGGGTGAAAGGGTGGGGGGGCTGGGGATTGCATCACGCGTCTCCCGCAAGGACTCTGGACACCACAACGCGTTTCGCGTACAACTACGCTTCGTTAGGGGGTGTATCCATACCCTCTAAGGATGCCCCTTATATAGGGGATGCTATTTCGCAATTATATCCCAGAGTTCTCACAATTAACATAGACATATAGACATCTCCACATTGATTGACATACTAAACAACAATAAATAACACAAATACATAAGCCACAGAGTACAAGTTCAAACATACATTTTTTCATAATGAACACCTGCCTACAAAAATCAATGTGACTCTTTTACTTATACCAATTAAAACTATAGGGGAAAATATTATACACGCCATTACGCTACACCATGTGACCCCGGAAGTCACTGCATACTCACGAGCGTCTTTAGCTTATGCCGACCATTTAGTTCTCCATGTGTTCCCCCCCCGCAACATAGCGAGTGGGGAAAGATCTTAACAGGATTGACCGGCTACTTATTAATCTAATAGAGCTGACATACAATATACTTCTTACACGGAGGCAGAGGCATTAAGAAACAATGTGGACCTACTATGAGAGCCACCATCAGATTATGGTCAGGGTTTATGTGGATTCACATGAGAAGTGTGAGGTACAATATAGCAATATCAATGAACAGCTATATTAGTTACATAGTTAATATCTGAACTACCTTAGTAAGAAGGCTGCTACCTACAAACTAAACAGTGTTTTCATAAGCATATACTTGTCTCAGGTTCTAACCAAAGTAAACAATTACACACCATAAGGTTGTTGAACAACTTGAATCTGTTAGGGTATACATTACATACTTACATACAACCCTCTGTTCTAATGGTGTACTAATCCTTCTCCCTTCTTTTCCCTCCTCCCCCCCCCCTCCCTATCACCCTACAGTAGTGAGAATCATAGCATTTACTCACCACATACATTTACCAGAGTGACCACTTGTAAGTCACCACTTGCTGACACTCGAGGTTACTAGAGCACAATTAATTACATTCTGCTCCACCAGGGGTCACTAATAGGTAACCTACAAGGTTGTGTGTGCTTTCAACAAGGCCACACCAACTATATACTAGGTTTTCAATCCCTTCTACTACGCTCTCTATTTGTGGCGAGGATCGCCTTATGTAAATAAGGAGTAGCAGTACCTGTATAGTACCAGGACTCAGGACAAACTGCTCACCTACTCAGTGGCGATGTTTGCCTTTTGATAGATACGGTATCTCACCTTCACCTGGTCCTGACAGGACTTTAGGTGAACTTTCACCTGTTCTAACTGGAACATACATCACAGACCGTCATATCAGTTAGATATGAATCCGAGAGTGATTAGTTAAGATAGTTATTTTTTGAGGATTTTGTGTTGTGTAGTCCACCATTATATTATCATTATTCTACTAATAAGTTTTTCTTTTAAATTACATCGTCATTACATTAGTTGGGAGTGCTATATTAGGGGCCTTTCTTTTCCTAACCTATGTCCCTTCACAGGAATTCCTTCCATAAGGAAAAATATTATAAGTTAATGCAACTCATCTCCTACCACTAGGTCATATTGAATAAAAAATGTAATTTAAGAATGTAATTAAATAATAAATTAATATCAAAATTAGATATAAACTAATTACATACAGTACATAACATTCTTATATCTATAACTAATTATGATATGTTATTCGATTACTACGGTATTACTAACTTAGTGTTTAAAATTATGTTTTAAATAACTGCACCTTAATGTATATAAAAACTCAATATTACAATTCTAAAAACCTAATATGCAAATCTATTATAAAAAGGCAGCACTTCTAAATTACGTTAATAAATATTCACACTTGCCATTTACAGCTATTCTATATTAAATTGAATTATTGTGCTCTCAATCAAAAAATGGGTGGTATATACAAATGGCATATCATAATATAAATAAATGTAAAGACATTTAAAGAAATATTTAAATACAGAATTTCGGTCAGTGGGTCTACTCATATTTAGCTCAAAGGGATCATTATTATTTCACTACTTATAATTTTATCCCCAAATCATTTAAGAAATGGATGTAATTCAATCTGTTCATTCAGGCCCAGAGGATATTTACTGTGAAGTTGTATTGTTCCCTCTGGAGGAGTTTTAATTCTCTATACCTCTACCTGGGATCTCTATCCACTATCTCCATCTCTTTATGGACCTTTGGAATGTGGTATAGAATAGGTATTCGTTGGTGAGAATTAAAGATATATTCGAATACCTTTGCATTAAGAATCCCTACAGTCTGGGCTTGAACCAAGAGGTTTTGGAGGATACTGGAGTATTCTATCGTAGGATTGTTGTCCAACCTCTGGTACGATATACTGTCCCTTAACAGCCGATAGGCTTCTTTTAAGTACTACTCGGTTTTCAAGAACCATACTCCCACCTTTGTCCATTTGGCGGATAATTAAATCCTCATTCCCATTGAGATCCTTTAGTGCTTGCCTCTCCTGGCGTGTAAGATTATCATGCATTACATAATACAGCTCAACCCCGTTCTAGCGTGATCCGCTACAATGCGGATCCGCTTATAACGCAGTTTGAGCTTGGCTCCCGATTATCTCCTAACTTAAGTCGCAACATGTAGAGACCCTGGTCTTCCCCACACAGAGTGATCTGTACCTACCAAAGCACCTGTGGTCATTGTGGGTGCCCTGGATGTTGCTGTCGGGCAGGGTCTGCAGGTGAAAGCCGGTCCTGCAGTAGAGCTGGAGATGTGCCAGGTGTGAAGGTGCGCTGCAGGAGAGGCACTCAGACTGACCCAGGGGATCGCTGTGCAGTAGAGTGCTGTCCCTGGCTAGAGGCAGCAAGAAATGAGAACCCACCTGCTCCAGGGAGCCCAATCCGGACGAAAAGCTACCGATCTCGACCACAGGAGCCATGGGCAGAAGGAGGGCGGAGGGGAGAAGTAGCAGGCATGTACGTAGAGAAGCATGCACACAGGTACATAGAGAAGCGCACGCACACAAACACGCACGAGGTGAGAGCTGATGCCAGGTAAGTGGGGTGCCGCTGTGCCGCCTCCGGCGGACGCAGAACCCCTGATTGCGGCCATATTTTTTTCGCGATCCGGTTATAACGTGAACGCATCGGGTGGACCCCGAGCACCGCGTTATAACGGGGTTCAGCTATACCTATTGTTACTGCACATTGATTCGAAATCTCTTTACACTAATTTCCCAAAGAGCTCAATATGCAGTATAGGGACCTTTTGATTCATATGGTTAAAATACCGAATTTGGCTTCAAACCCGTATATGTATTTGTCTCTATCACTCTCCTCATAGAGACTGGTCAGATCCCTCAAAATCCATTAATTGTTAACCATATAGCTACCTTCAAAATCGATCTGGGATATAGGAGATACATCCAAACCTTCTAGTTCATTAAACAGATTTAACATTCCTTTGACTCATTCATTGAAGACTCATCAGATACTAACTGGCCTGGATTGTTAACACCACCTGCCTGAGATCCAGGAATCAAATTAGTTCCCTCTGCCTCTTCAAATAGTTGTAACCATTCATTAGAGCTACTTCCTATAGGTCTCTTTAATATTGTCTGGTTAGATGTGGTTACGTGGGCGTCTGTATTATTTGTTAATTCTAAACAGACCCCAATATCTTGGGTTACTTCTGTTCTCCCTACATTATTGGAGAACTTTGCAAAATGACGTTTTAAGGTCATTTTGCGTATGAATTTATGCAAGTCAATGTAGAGGTCAACTTCATTGGGTCTTTGCACAGGTGAGAATGATAATGCCTTTTTTTTGTCTCCAAATATTTTATTGAATAAGTTGAAAATAAACAATACACAACAATACAAAGTATTATTAAGACAAAGAGCGACAGTTCTTCAGTAGTCTCTAGACATATTATATACTTCACTTCATAATATGATGTCCTAGTAATTGAGACTTAAATTGACTACACCCAGTCATTTAAACTGTGATGGTAATTGAAAATCTGATAAATTATATATCCCGTTATTTTTTACGGGTTCTTGGGTAATCTCCAAGTTTTCTGACTGTTGGGATGTGATCCTCTTAAGGCCCCTCTGCCTACAACCTCTCTGTTTTTTCCTCCCCTGAGCCATGGTAGGTGATCTGGGGGTTTGGCTAGTAGTGTGTCCTTCAGTCTTGCCCCTAGAGGGTGGCAGGGGTCCACTTCTAAAAAAGATGGTGTTACCGATGTACTTGGTGTTGCCTGTACCAAAGTCATTAGATCACTATCCCTTAAAGCCTCAAATGTATTTATACTGGCACCGAATATATTCCAGAACAAAAAGAGGAAAGATCCCATTCATATTGCACTCAAACTCCGTTATTAGCTGGAAATATAATCCTAAAAGAGAAGGAAATCCATCTCCACTCATTTTAAATAAATGTTTATTGGTTAAATAGAAACAAAAGAAACATAAATGAAAACCTATCATAAGTAGCACAAATACTAATATCTGTAATTGGGGCTGGGATGATTCCCTAATTTCCCCTATGTATCAATATTTCTTTCTCCAAAAATAAACAATGTATTCTACAAGAAGCCAATGTTGGTCTTCTAAAGTGGATAATATATCAATGGCCTATTAGGGCAATAAACTGAAAATGCCTAATGTTAAAACGGTGCATATATACAAAGTGATGGTGAAAGCTCTATGGAGGGTCCCAGTTGAAATCAAGGGACTACCGGAATAATTCCTATGCTCAAAATATACAGCTCCTATTCCCTAGATAAAATGTAAACCTTGCAACATAAATTGTGCAAAGGGTGTAATAAGAAAAGAAAGGCATAGACCGAATTACCCAGATAAGGCAAAGTGAAAACTGTAATAGTTTGATCCCTTATAAGTGGTTGCCCACATCTTTGTTAGCTGGCTAAATAGACAGAGCAATTCATGACATATATATAAATATAACTATTCAGTTAACAAAATTGTTAGCAGTAATTATTTAAGTAATAATCCCCGAAGAACAGGGCATTACTGGCCAATAATGCCCTAGCTGGAAGAGTTGAAGGCCCGAGGCGCTGCCGAGGGACTTTAACCCAGCCAGGGCAATATTGGCCAGTAATGCCCTGATCTGAGGGAATTATTACTATTATAGGCTAAATGTAGGCTTTTTTCATAAAATAATAGACAATTTTGTAAAGATATATAACTTGGAACTACGCTGATGCATCTGTGTAGGAAAAATAAGTAAAGTAGCAAATGAGAGGGGAGAGAGCTGGGGGGGTGGGGGAGAAGAGAGAGAGGTGAGGGGGGGAGGAGAAAAGAGAGGTGAAGGGGGGTGATAAGAGAGAGAGGTGAGGGGGGAGAAGAGAGAGAGGTGAAATGGAGAAGAGAGAGAGAGATGAGGGGTTGGAGAAGAGAGAGGTGAGGGGGATTGAGAGAGGTGGAGGAGGGGAGAAGAGAGAGAGGTGGGGGAGCGAGGTGAGGGGGGAGCGAGGTGAGGGGGAGCGAGGTGAGGGGGGTGCGAGGTGAGTGGTGGGAGGAGAGAGAGATGAGGGGGGAGAGACAGGTGAGGGGGAGAGGTGGGGGGAAGAGAGAGATGAGGGGGAAGAGAGAGGTGAGGGAGGAGAAAGAGAGGTATGACGGGGGGAGAAAGAGAGGTGAGGGGGAGAGAGAGGTGAGGGGAGGAGAGAGAGGTGAGGGTAGGAGAGAGAGGTGAGGGTAGGAGAGAGGTGAGGGGGTGAGGGTAGGGGGAGGTGTTGAGGGGGGAAAGGGATGAGGGGTGAGAAATTGAGGGGGTGAAGAAGAGGGGAGGGGGAGAGGTGGGTGGGTGAGGGGGAGAATGGGAAAAGAAGTTGGGGGACAGTGATTTTAACTACAAACTAAAAAAAAAACAGATACAAATTACCATAGCAGAAGCTATGCAAGTGGTGGAAGAAATATTACTTTGTTGCAAGTAACAAAGTTACTATTTGGGACCCACCAGTTTTCTGACAGTACTAGCAGCTGTGAGAGAGAGCCTGCATGTGCTGTGAGAGAGAGTCTGCAAGTGCTGTGAGAGAGAGCCTGCATGTGCTGTGTGAGAGAGCCTGCATGTGCTGTGTGAGAGAGCCTGCATGTGCTGTGTGAGAGAGCTTGCATGTGCTGTGTGAGAGAGCTTGCATGTGCTGTGTGAGGGAGAGTCTGCAAGTGCTGTGAGAGAGAGCCTGCATGTGCTGTGTGAGAGAGCCTGCATGTGCTGTGTGAGAGAGCCTGCATGTGCTGTGTGAGAGAGCTTGCATGTGCTGTGAGAGAGAGCCTGCATGTGCTGTGAGAGAGAGCCTGCATGTGCTGCCTGTGAGAGGAGAGGAACAGAGATACCGCGCTCCCCTGCATCTCTGAAAGAAGAGCATTACTGAATGAATAATGCCTGGAATTCTAACCAATCAGAGAGCAGGGATTTCAGTAATGCCCGGAATTTTAGAGCTTTAGCCTATAATGTTGCATAATAAAATAGCAAACTTGTATCCATGCAAATGCCGTAATAGTATCTATCCCTAACCACCTCTTACAAGCATATGCAGAAGCAGTATGGTTATATAATTATACTGAATTGAATCATAAGGTATACTTAGTTTTTCACACATGGCTTCTCCATTTTGGCTTTATTTTTGTTAAATAAATCATGACACGGTGTAATATGTCATGTGTTGTTGTTCATCTGAGGTTGTATTTACCTAATTTTAAGACCTGCTAAGGAACAGATGATTGTTATTATGTCCTGATATGTAAAACCATGGAATTCAAAGAGGGTGTACTTTCTTTTTCACACAACTTTATCTCTATTCTCTTCAAGCAATAATATACATAGGTGAATGCAGTATAGCTCTTTCAGGAGCAGATGAAACCTGTTGAGTGACATGCCATAAAAGTCTAATCTCTCTGCTAGTTGCTGCCTTGTCGGCCCACATCTTTATTAAGCTTGCTAAACTGTTTGAGAGTAGAATCAGAGCTTTCAAAGGGAAACATCTTGCAACCTGCGTTGCAATAGTGCTACTGAATAGATGACCATGACGTCATCACTACCTGACGCGCGTTTCATTCTTGGCATGAACTTCTTCGGGGGTGGGTGTGCCCCTGTAACTCCCTATTACTTATACTACCCGGTTGTCATGGTAACCCGGTCTAAAGCAAAATGATAAGTGAAATGCTTTGAATAGTATCTTTTATAGTGTGGGGATATATTTTTTAACTCATACAGAGGTTACACTTAAAATAGGAAATGATCCTAATGTTAAAAAAGAATGAAATAATGATATTGCATGTCGCAAAGCATTACTATGATGTAAATGATTATAACCACGAGTTGCTTTTCATATCAATGCACTATTGTGGTTATGCAAACAATATGTTATTCTTTATAGTTATGCATATGTATCAAAGATTTACAGATACATAGGTAAATACCAATATGTTAGGATATTTTACCCTTACATTGATGTTTGTTTTGAATTTAGAATGGAACAGCTTCGGATACAAAGGTAAGTATATCTGCCATTTATAGTGGAACACTTTTTCACCCAGATAAGAATTCATTATTGTATAAAGAGTACTATAACATTCTGTTTACAGATAATCCAGATATACTGTATGTAAAGATTAACATTGTTATGGAGGGATTTTAAAGGAATGCTGAATACACATATCCTTCATTAAGGCCCTGTGGTGCCAGAGTACCCAATTCGTATATGCACTTGGCAACAGATCTTAAAAGGGCATTATCTAAATCCCCTTTTCTTATTCCCAGGGAAATTTGATTGATTCCCTGAAATGTAAGACATGATGTATTACATATGGACAGAAATGACATGTCAAGCAATGGGGGTATCAGTTAGTGGACTCCACATCCAGTGATGCCAGAGAAGTGCTGGGTGAGATATGAATCCCATCAAGTTTCCTAAGCACATCCGTTGTGTCCTTTGTGTAAGAAGGAAGGCATGTGACATAAGGCCTTAAGACCATATCTAGATAAATGTTTGTATGTTCCAAAAGAGAATTTATTCCGGATACTATTGGTCTACCTGGGGGATTTTTTGAATTTTTATGAAGCTTGGGGATGCTATAAAATGTAGCTAATTTTGGATTTTTTACCAGCATATATTTGTGTTCCTGTTCTGTGATAACTTTACTTGAGAGCCCATTGTTCAAAATCAATTGCCGATCTTTAAAATAGGTAATAGTTGGATACTTGGTTAGAATCTCATAACATGTTCTGTCATTTAGGAGTTTAAAATTCTCCCGTATGTAATCTCTTTCAGTTAACAGAACAATGTTGCTCCCTTTATCTGACGGCTTTATTATAATTCCTTTTAAATCAGTAAGTTCTTTGAGGGCTTTCCTTTCAGACATAGACATGTTATCCTGTCCTCCCGTGTTGGTCAAATTATCCTGATCTTTAGTCACTAGTTTTAAAAAAAACTTCAATGTTCGAATTTAAACTTGGGGGGCGGGGGGTGGCATAAAATGGCTCTGTGGTCTGAGGCTTGTGAAGGGACCTTGTCCTGGTTCTCTCAGGTTCTCTCAGATTCTAGGAGAGTAGATCTTGAAGATTTTGTCTATCCAGTTCACTAAGGGAAGCCATTAAGTCTGGGCAGAGTAGATATCTTCTCTCCTCTTATAAAATTTATGGAGGGCCAATTTCCGAGCAAATAGATTTAGATCTTTGATCCATTCGAACATATTAAAATTACAAGCTGGGGTAAAACGAGAGGCCTTCCTTCAATACATTAGATTAATCTGTTGTTAACTGTATTGTGGTTAAATTAACCACTTGGAGTTCATTTTCTTGAGGGGTAGTTGTTAGAACTGACTCCTCCTCCTCCCTCTCCGTCTGCCTCTGTACCCCCAGACTTTGCGATCTCTTAAGTTGGCCTTTTCCCCTTCTTGTCTTCCCCCTCTTCCTCTGTGGTCTTCCCCTCTTCCCATCCGTGAAATGCCTAAAAAAGGTCTATTGTCATGAAATTCATTCGGATTGGTGGTTCCTCGAGGATTAATATCCTCTGTATCTGAACTCTCCCAATTTGTAGATGAATCATGAGGCTCTGTATATTGTTTTATAGTATTGTCTGTAAATCTGGCCTGATTTTAAATCATTTACATCCCTTAAGAATTTCTTTTGCTTTCTATCTTTTATTTCCTTCGTAAATTTTTCTTTGTTACATTTTAGCTTGGTCTCTAGATCCACGAATTTTGGATCTTTATTCCTTTGCTCTATTTCTTTAAGAGAAGTATTGAATTCCATTGTTGCTTTTTCAAGATTTTTATTTTCATAATCTATCAGAAGCAGCATAAGTTCCTTTGAACAGTTAGACAGAGATGTTTCCCGTTTCTTAATAAAGTCCTCATCTTGAATTCCATATGATGGAAAAGTATTAATCCTTAAACCCCTGGGTATTAAACTATTTTTGACATAATTATGTAAACTGGAGGTTTCCCACCATAACCTTGTCTCAAGTTTGTAGCTTTTCTCCAAAGTTGAAAAAAAGGATTTTATGTCGGTGGAAGATACATTTGTGCCCTGGGGTTGATTAAGTGAGAACAATAACAGCTTCTTGCTGTCTTTGTTTGGAATCTACTTTGTTGGATAAGAAACCAGACATATTTGTATTGATAGGGCGAGCTAGAGTACCAGAGTACCAGAGAGAGCCTATGGCCCAAAATATAGTGAAACACAAAAGGGGGTCGGCCCCTGCTCAGCCTTGAGGTAATAGTATACTAAGAGGGTGCAAATAGGGATGAAGTATATGAGCAAAACAAAAGGAGAAAAGATCCCATTCGTATTGTACTCAAACCCCGTTATTAGCTGGAAATATAATCCTAAAAGAGAAGGAAATCAATCTCCACTAATTTTAAATAATAGTTTATTGTTAAATAGAAACAAAAGAAACAAATTAAAACCTATCATAAGTAGCACATATACTGATATCTGTAATTGGGGCTGGGATGATTGCCTAATTTCCCCTATGTACAGTATCAATATTAACACATGTTACTATTTGTTCCGTTTATTCAGTCAGCTTATTAAATTGAGGGCCCACGAGGCAACCACTAACAGAGAGATCAGAATTTGGATCATTGTGGTACACTTCAGTAAGTAATTACATTTACTTGTTCCCGCCAAACAGTATCATTGTATAACCATACTGCTTCTGCATATGCTTGTAAGAGGTGGTTAGGGATAGATACTATTACGGCATTTGCATGGATACAAGTTTGCTATTTTATTATGCAACAATAATTAATACTAACAATTTAGTTAGACTGAATAATTATATTTATATACTAGCTGATATACCCGGCATTGCCCGGGATTTAATTTTCGGGGCGAGAGGGTTGGGATTCCCCCCCCCCCTCCTTCACAGCGAGGCGGCGGCGGTTCACTGGTGGGGTGGGCGGTAGGGTTCTAATCCCCACCCCCTTCAGAGCTCAGCGGCGGTGGCTCAGTGGGGGGGTGGGCATGGTGGTAGTGATTTCCCCCCTCATAGCTCGCCTGCGGCCGCTCCCTTGGGGGTCGGGAGGTTTGTGATTTCCCACCCACCCCCTCCCCTCCTTCCGAGCTGTCCGGTGGCTGCTCACTGGGGGCGTCGGCGGGAGGGTTATGCGGCGGCTCACTGTGGGTGCGGGCGGGGGGGGTTAGTGACGGGGGTCGGTGGCGCGCTGTTGTGGCGGGTGGGTATCTCTGCCGCGGCTGACGTTGGGTGCAGTGTGTGACGAGGGTGGGTGGTGGAAGCTGACTTACTGTGGAGCAGGGCCGCCAACAGAAATCATGGGGCCCAGGACAAATGAAAGGAGCAGGGCACCCCCCCCCCTGAACCCATAGTGCACCACACCCTGAACCCATAGCGCCCCCCCCTGAACCCATAGCGCACCTACCACGAAAAAATATTTTTTAGCGCACAACTTTTACTTAACTGTTTTCTTATTGTGGTACAGAAAAATACATTACAATGCAACCTGTTTATTTTTATATTTTCAACAAAAGACAGGTGACTGCGTGCCTGGGTGACAGTGACTTGACAGTGGGTGACAGTGACTGTGTAGGTGGGTGACAGTGACTGGGTGGGTGGGTGACAGTGACTGGGTGGGTGACAGTGACTGGGTAGGTTTGGTGGGTGACTGAGTGGGTGGGTGACTGGATGACTGAGTGGGTGGATGACTGAGTGGGTGGGTGACTGAGTGGGTGGGTGACTGAGTGAGTGATTGAGTGAGTGGTTGGGTGGGTTAGTGACTTTTAGTGACTGGGTGTGTGGGTGGGTTAGTGACTGGGTGGGTGGGTTAGTGACTGGTTGGGTGGGTTAGTGACTGGGTGAGTTACTGACTTTTAGTGACTTTAGTGGCTAGTGACCTTTTGTGACCTTTAGTGATTTTAGTGACTGTGTGGGTGGGTTAGTGACTTTAGTAACTGGGTGGGTGGGTTACTGACTGGGTGTGTAGGTGGGTTACTGACTCCTCTTTGACACTTATATGCATATATGTATATATATGTTGTGGTTATTTTGGGGGTTCAATATGAGCTTATAGGGGTCCTGTATGTTTGTAATTCTTGTTCAGCTGGTCGTAGCTGATTTGGAGGGTGGCTCCTCCTTCCCTAGTTTGAAGCTCACCCCTCCCACTTTTAAATGGTTAAAGCTCACTCCATTGCACCTTCCACACCCATATGAACTTGCGTGCAGTTTGATTGCGACAAATCTTATACAGGGTGCTTTTCCTGGTATTATACAGGTTAATAAGAGCTTCAATCAGACTTAGAACTATGCAACTAATTTTGACAGATTTATTATAAATCATTCTTCCTGGTAATGTACAGGTTATTAAGAATCTATTTTAGTGTTAGGACCCTTGAGACGTGGTCTGCCTTGGAGGGACTCAAGGGCTTACAACACTTTGGCCAAAGAGTTAAACTAAAAGACAATTTTATTCAAAAGATATCTATATATATATATTTAGGCACTGTACCGTGTATTAGTGTCTTTGGATGTAGCACTGAGCTCTGTCTGTGTTTCATGTTCTGTCTCTGGTTTTAAACCCCACCCACAAAGGCCACATTTAAATACAAGGCACTAGGAAATAGGTCACACCAACGCCACCTGCATAGTATAGTAATTTTAATGGTAAACTGTAGTTAAAAGAATAGCCAAAGATGCACACACATAGTCCACATCTTTGTTTTTAGCATATTTGAGTAGGCTGTAGTCCTGTACCGGGATCCCAGCCCTTGCTCATAGCATCTTCTCCTGCCGAGAGTCGGGCTCCAGCATGCGATCATGTGCCCGGGGGAGGGTGGTCTCTCCGCAGATGATGTCACCACTGGGGATCTAACAGACTGCCTAGAAAGTCTCCAAACTCTACCCTACGCGTTTCACAAGTCTGCCTTGCTTTGTCAGGGATAAGGGAGGTCAAATATTGATAGAAACATTCGTAAAGCGATTTCAATGTTGGAAAATGTAGATTTAATTTTTTAGTTTAAATAGGTTTGAAGCAGGGTGTCTCCAGAGCTGAACCACATTGATTTGAGCTCCGGGGACCACCTGCTTCCCGAGATACTTACACTGTAGGGCATGCCGGTATCTCTCTGCTGTTTAAATGTCCCGGTCACTTGGGCCAATAGGAAGCCGCAGGATATTTAAACTGCAGAGAGATATCGGCAGCACCCGGGGGTGCGTATCTCAGGATTCAGGGGGTCTCCAGAGAAGAAGTTAATGAGGTTCAGCTCCAGAGCCCCCCTGCTTCAAACTATTGCATGGCAATGCTTTACTAGCCACTAAGGTGGGCAAGGGGGGAAGTTAGTGTAGTTGTATGTTTATATCAACCCCTTTGTAGGCCTTTCTGGTCAGCTAGTAATGGAAATATACATGGAAAATATATAGGCCATTATATACATAGGAAAGACAGGGCTAACCCCAGTCTGGAGTAGGCGATAAAATATATCTGCGTTTTGTTTTTAAATAGTTTGAAGAGGGGGTCTCTAGAATGGAACCCAATTAATTTAATCTCCGGGGCCCCCTGCTTCCTGAGATACACACATCTGTACAGTATGTGCTCCTGGTATCACACTGCAGTTTAAATGTGCTGGTCACGGCGTTGTATTGGCCCATGAGACCGGGACATGTAAAAAGCAGAGATACTGGCAACCCCTATGGAGATATCTCGAAAAGATGGGGGTCTGAAATCAACGTGGTTCCACTCTGGAGACCCCCTGCCTCAAAACTATTTACAAAAAAAAAACATTTTGGGGATTACGGATTTTACTTTGTGGTACTGATCTGCGACTATCCCTGGGCCAAAGGAAGCGGCCCAACCGAGGCGAAATAAAATTCACCTAAAAAAGAACACCCATCTCTACTCTCCATGTTGTATAAAGGAGTGTTTGCAGAGGTGTATAAGTCACTTAGAACTTTACAAAAATAGGACCTCTCTCCCTGTTACAACCCATATTTCAGGGTCTGGGTGGGAATAACTCCACCTTTTAGTGCTAATTTAATATGGCGTTAAGCCAGTGGCGTAGCTAGACATGTGCAGGCAAAAAGAATTTCAGGGTCCCCACATGTCTCTCTATCTCTGCTCTCTCTTTGCTATATCTCTCTCTTTGCTCTTTTACTCTCTCTCTTACTCTCTCTCTTACTCTCTCTTTCTCTGCTCTCTTTGCTCCCTCTCTTCTCTCTCTCTCTCTCTCTCTCTCTCTCTCTCTCTGCTATATCTCTCTCTCTCTGCTATATCTATCTCTCTCTTTGCTCTCTCTCTCTCTCTCTCTGTCTCTCTCTCTCTGCTATATCTCTCTCTCTGCTCTTTTACACTCTCTCTCTGCTATATCTCTCTCTCTCTTTGCTCTTTTACACACTCTCTCTCTGCTATATCTCTCTCTCTGCTCTTTTACACTCTTTCTCTGCTATATCTATCTCTCTTTGCTCTTTTACACTCTGCTATATCTCTCTCTCTTTGCTCTTTTACACTCTCTCTGCTATATCTCTCTCTCTTTGGTCTTTTACACTCTCTTTCTGCTATATCTCTCTCTTTGCTCTTTTACACTCTGCTATCTCTCTCTCTCTCTCTCTTTGCTCTTTTACACTCTCTCTCTGCTATATCTCTCTCTTTGCTCTTTTACACTCTCTCTCTGCTATATCTCTCTCTCTTTGCTCTTTTACTCTCTCTCTCTCTCTCTCTCTCTCGTCTTTATTTTCCCTCTTATGTATTTCTCTCTTGTACTTCATTTTCTCTTTGAGTCTCTTCCTTCCTGTATCCTTTCCTTTCATGTCTGTTTTTACCCCTGTGATTTAACCCTTCCCCTCCCTCTCACCTTTCCCAGCCTGTCTCTCAGGCTGCAGCTCCAGCCCCACAAGGCTCTAATTGAGGCCCCGCCCCCTGACCTAGGCCCCGCCCACATATGGGGTCTCTGCCTAGGAAGGAAATTCCCCTCTGTCCTCTTCCTGCTGCATGTCAGGGCCCCGCCCCCTGACCCAGGCCCCACCCACCTGCAGAGGGAGGGATTTCCCCTCTGTCCTCTTCCTGCTGCATGTCAGGGCCCCGCCCCCTGACCCAGGCCCCACCCACCTGCAGAGGGAGGGATTTCCCTCTGTGCTTCCTTCCTGCATCTCATGCCCCGCAATGTGCCACAGGGGAGGGGGGTGGGGAGAGTGGGCCCCCCCAAGAGTGTGGGCCCCCCCAAGAGTGTGGGCCCCCCCAAGAGTGTGGGCCCCCCCAAGAGTGTGGGCCCCTGAGCTTTGCCCGGGCTATAGCTACGCCCCTGCGTTAATCCTATGCTAATGAGATATACAATGGCCATTGTTTTTGTATATAATTAGCTTTGTGGATATGCATCAACCTATAAACGACAAATACAGCAGGGCCCCGCTTCTCGGCGCTCCTCTTTTCGGCGATCCGCTGATACGGCGGCACCGAGAAGGGGGCCGCCATCTTGGATTCTCAGCGCAGAACGGGCGGTTGCGCCCAGCGCGCAGACCGTAGGTTGCGCGCGCATACTGTAGTTTGCGGGCGCAGACCATAGGTCGCGCATGCGCAGAACAGCGAAAATGCCGATTTGCGCATGCAAACAACTGAAAATCGCCGGATCTGCTTTCCGGCGATTTTCACTATACGGCGGGCCCCTGGAACGGAACCTGCCGTATACCCGGGGCCCTGCTGTAACTGATTTTTAAGATATCCTGTTATTAACCATTCATTAACAGACCTCTGTGAATCTGGGCCTAAGTGAGTAGTAAACAGTTTAATAATAGAGCAGAAAATATTTATAATTGTATTATTAACTGCCAGAGTGGCGTAGAGTACGTTCCTCAGCTCAGTATGAGGCTTTGTTGTAGTGAAGGGTTTAAAAAAACATGAAATATTCCTTTACTGTTTTAACATTTGTGTTTGTCCCCAGAAATAATAATAAATATCAAAACCTTCACATCTGATAGACGAATGCCAGGCATATCTTTGTATACTCCAAAAAACAGAAGATAAGAGTGACTACAAATCTTAAAAAAAGTTTATTCAAAGAAGATAATAAAATTATATTTTCAACATAGAGTATCAGAAATTGCATTGTAAACCGTTATACCACCTTTCAATACACCTTTTTTTTTAAATACTGTACTTTGCACACATAGGGGCCTCTGCTATAAGCCCAGATAAGCCACTTATAGAGGCATTTTCGCCAAAAAGGCCTACAGCTATTCAGTAATCCCCGATAAGTCACCGATAAAAGTAGTTTTCGGCACCCCCACCCCTCCCCCCAATATATACAGTACAGTAATAGGAAAAATTACTATTATCTACATATGGATAATAGTGCATTTGCCCATTTAAAATAAAACATCAACCAGCAGCATAAAGTAAATAAAACTTGCACTCGCCCATGCCAGCATGAAGGCCGTCCTCATCCTCATCACCGTCCATGTCCTCCGATGCAAGAAACAATACAATAAAAAATACAATCTAATGGCCCCTAACCCCTTAACCACCTTTGCGGTTATTAAACTAAATAGTAATTAAGGGGTTAACCCACCCTCCCCCAATACCCACAGGGAGATCTAATCACCCACTCGGGCCCACTATACCCACCCTGTACCCATTGATTGGCATAGTGGTAAATCATACCCATATACTATGGGCATGATAAGCCACTATAGCAGTCAATGGGCAACCTAATCAAAAAGCATGAAGGCCAAAAATACACAATAATGAAATATGTACACAAGCACCTAAACACCCAAACAATAAAAGAACTAAAAAGCCTAATAGTAAGCCACATCAATAAAATGTATCTATCTCCAAAACAGCACAATAATAAAAAAATCTGTTATTCCAGAACATAAGAATACAATTCAATAAACACCTAGCCAAGCAAACTATTCAAGAAATAAAACCACTAGCCAAACAAGCAATTCAATACATAAAAGCACTAGCCAACAAATCAATTAATTTATTTAAACCACTAGCCAACAAATCAATTCATTAATAAAATCACTAGCCAACACATCAATTAAAACCTGTAGCCAACAAAATAAATAATTAATTAAAAACGCTAAACAATCTGAAAATGAAATAAAAACAAGGCATTCAAATAACAAACAATTTAAGCCAAACAATAAGCAGAAAAAAGCATTTGCCAAAAAATGCATTGACTGACACTGTATTTATCTGCACTCTAAACGGGCACAGATTAATACATTATCAGTCAATGGGCAAGTAAAAAAAAAAAAAATACAATAAAAAAAACTGTAAAAATAAAATTACATACATTCAATATTTTTCTTACCTTTAGAAGCGTTGACCCTGTGAATCCCGACGTTTCTGCAAGCTCTCGTACGTGATGTCATTAAAGTCAATCCAACGTCATCCACCTTGTAGATCCGGAACAGATAACAAAAATTTTCTTTCTTTTATCTTCTATCACCTTCTTCTACATTCATCTGTCATTATGTCTTTATTCTCTTTAATCTTCTATCTTCTTTCTTCATCTGTCAATCCAACCCCATGGTAAATCCCAAGGGATGTTGTCTCGTCGTCTTCTTCCTATTAAATGAGGCATCCAGGCCTTATATAGGGCCTGTGACGTCACATTTTCAGGTCAAATGGTACAGCTGCAATCTGATTGGACGCTGTATCATGTGCCCGCCTCTTTTCTTTTTGTTAAGGATGTGACATCATCTCTAAGGGAGTACGTCACATCCTTAAAACCACATGGCTATATCACATGGTATTACAGCCAATGGGATTGAAGACAATCCCATTGGTTGCTGTACCATGTGATAGGTTACATTAGTTCAAAAGGATGTGACATCATCCCTTAAAGTGACATCACATCCTTTTGAACTAATGTAACCTGTCACAATGGGATTGTCTTCAATCCCATTGGCTGTAATACCATAGCGGATCACAGGTATGTGATGTGATTGGTTTATTGATGTTAACATCTTAATATATAAATTTGAAATTTGTGGGGTTGTTGGTAGATGTGGTGAATCTGATTGGTCCGTGGGTCTGTAACTCAGCCTCTGGCCAATCAGATTGGTCCGTATCCCTGCCCCGCCCCGCACGCCTCTCATTGGCCTGCGTGGCTCTATGACGTCACCCAACTGCCACTCTCTTCTCCTCACTCGCAGCTCACCTTCCCCCTCGGCCTCACCCAACTGCCGCACCCAGCGGCCCGGACCGCCGGCTCCCCCCCCTCATCACCCCCCCACCCATCACCCCCACAGCTCACCTCCCCGTCGGCTCCCCCCATCACCCCCCCTCACCCACAGCTCATTGCCCGTGCGCACAATGCTCCTGTTACCTAGGGAGGGAGATGGGCGCGGGGGGGGGGGTGGGGTGGTGGATCACAGTCACGGCGCTGCCGGACAACATCCCCCAGCTTCCCCTGCGAGCGGGTGACGCGCCGGACCCGTCCCGCCTGGCTGCTCCTCCCCTTCCCTGTGGTCCCTTTCCCCACAGCGCTCCCTTGCTTGCCTGCGTGGGGTGGGAGATGGGCGCAGGGGGGTGGGGTGGTGGTGCGCAGTCATGGCGCCGCCGGACTACATCCCCCAGCTTCCCCTGCGAGCGGTTGACACGCCGGTCCCGTGACCCGTCCCGCCTGGCTGCTCCTCCCCATCCCTCTGGTCCCCTTCCCCACGCTCCCTTGCTTGCCCGCGTGGGGAGGGAGATGGTCTCCGGGGGGGTGGGGGGGGTGGGGTGGTGTTGCGCAGTCACGGCGCCGCCGGACAACATCCCCCAGCTTCCCCTGCGAGCGGGTGACGCGCCGGACCCGTCCCGCCTGGCTGCTCCTCCCCTTTCCTGTGGTCCCCTTCCCCACAGCGCTCCCTTGCTTGCCCGCGTGGGGAGGGAGATGGGCGCAGGGGGGTGGGGTGGTGGTGCGCAGTCATGGCGCCACCGGACTACATCCCCCAGCTTCCCCTGCGAGCGGTTGACGCGCCGGTCCCGTGACCTGTCCCGCCTGGCTGCTCCTCCCCTTTCCTCTGGTCCCCTTCCCCACGCTCCCTTGCTTGCCCGCGTGGGGAGGGAGATGGTCTCCGGGGGGGAGGGGGTGTGTGGTGGTGGTTCGCAGTCACGGCGCCGCCGCTGGACTACATCCCCCAGCTTCCCCTGCGAGCGGGTGTCACGCCGGTCCCGTCCCGCCTGGCTGCTCCTCCCCTTCCCTCTGGTCCTCTTTCCCACGGCGCTCCCTTGCTTGCCCGCGTGGGGAGGGAGATGGGCGCGGGGGGTGGGGTGTGTGTGTGATACTGTGTGTGTGACACTGTGTGTGTGTGAAACTGTGTGTGTGTCTCACTGTGTATGTGACACTGTGTGCTGCGCAGGGGGGGGACCAGAGCTGCGCAGGGTGGGGGGGCCAGAACTGCGCATGGGGCGGACCAGAGATTCGCATGGGGTGGACCAGAGCTCCGCAGGGGGGGGGGCAGAGCTGCAGGGGGGGGAGGAGCAGAGAAAGACTGGGGGAGCGGAGAAAGAGACAGGGGGAGTGGAGAGAGGAGGGAGCGCAAAATTTTAATCCCAGGCAACGCCTGGTCTCTCAGCTAGTTTACCTATAAATATACTTCTGATATGTATACCTTGACAAAGCACTGAGGCGTGAAACGTGTTGGTAGGGCGACACCATCGCTATTCTTTTCATATGACCATTAAATAATTACATTTTTATGGATTACGCATTACACATTATTCCTAATTTTTTCTTAACCATGGATGTCCATGAGTAGTGCTCTGTTATCCCTTCCTCTGTTTAACCTTGATCTCCCACAAGGGAGGCACACCAAGAACCTTTGGAACCAGGGACATATACGTGGACGTTGCAACATACCAGTGAGTTTGTTTGCTTCATGTGTTCCCAGTTTATCATTGAACTATAGGTATGTTATGGGTGATTTCACATGCTACAGTTTCTGGACTGTCTTTATACATTACTTTCACTTTCATTACGTTTTAGGTTACCAAACCTGTATGCTACACTGAGTCCTACCTGTCCATTATATTATTAAAACACTCCCAAGGTTCGCTGCATGAGAGCATCTTTTTACAAACAACCTTTTTGTGTCTGTATATTAGTCTTTAGCATCACGCAAGTTCTTTATTGTAGTGTTTTATTTTAATTGATTTGTTGGCTAGTGGTTTAATTTCTTTTAAATGTATTTTGGTTGTTTGCTTGTATTTATTTCTGGTATATCTTTTGTGGTTTGATTTGGAATAGTGAGATTTTTGGGGGGTTGAAATGTTTCATTCTGGTGTTTATTTGATATTTGCTTTATTGATTCCTGGTAATTTTGTTGTGTTTATTGTTTATTTGGTGATTGTTTTGGTTGAATTTGATATTGTTGGTGGTTGTATATTTTTTTGGTTGACCATTGCCTGTCCTAGTGGTAAATTATGCCCATATTATATGGGTATGAGGTACACTGTGCCAATTAAATGTTTTCTTGGCATTTGTAATGTAATGTGTTTTATTTTGGGCCTGTTTTTTTTTTATTTATTTTTTTAGCTTCCCCATTTATTGCTATACTGGTAAAGTATGCCCATAATATATGGGCATGCTTTAATACTGTACCAATGAATGGGTAGTGCGGGTAATATGGCCCTGGGTGGGTGGTTAGGCCTCCAGGGTGGGTATTAGGGGAGGCTGGGTTAACCCCTTAATTACCATAGTGGTTAATAACCGCTAAGGGGGTTAAGGGCCATTAGATTGTATTTTTTATTGTATTGTTTCTGGTAACGGAGGACATGGACAGTGATGAGGATGAGGACGCCCTTAATGCTGGCAGGGGTAAGTGCAAGTTTTATTTACTTTATGCTGCTGGTTGATGTTTTATTTTAAATGGGCAAATGCACTATTTTCTATATGTGGATAATAGTAATTTTGCCCATTACTGTACTGTATGCATTGGGGGGGGGGTATTTATATCCATGTATTGCACTTATTGCACCCCAGACACACGCGGGGACCACCTGGAGGCCCACGGACACCCGTGGTGACCAATCGAGGACCCCCGTTGGCCTCTGGTATCAATCCTGTGCATAAAAAATGCTTTTATGTGGGGGTACAGGGGGTGAGTGGGTTGTTTATTGGTGGGTAGTAGGTATTGTAATGTTTATTGGGGGTAGAGGGATTGGGTGAAGGGTGTACTTGGCCCAGGATGGGTTATTAGGCCTTCCTGCCGGGTCGCAGGGGAGTTAACCCCTTCATTACCATAGTGGTTACTACTTCACTCACCCCCTCTGCCCCCAATAAAGCTGCTATTGTGTCTTAAGCCCTTTATTGTCTTAGCGGATAGCCGCTAAGGTAATGAATCTACTTTAATGTAATTTTTATTAATAGTGTGCGGGAGCAGGGTATGGGGCATCGGGTGCCGGTACCGCCGCCATTTTTAAATCGTCCGCGTCACGTGAGCAGGGGATTTAAATATCAGGGCCTGTAACTCAGGAAGCAGGGGGTCCCTGAGGCTGAAATCAATGCGGTTCATCTCAGGTGACCCCCTGCTCCCGCACACTATTAGTAAAAATTTCATTAAAGCAGCTTCATTACCATAGCGGACAGCCGCTACAGTAACAAATTTTTTTGATTTTGAATTTTAATGTTAATACTACTGTAGCCATGGCTGGTTTCTGGTCACCATTCTTCCCTCACTGGCATGCAAGTCCTGGTAAGAGCAGGCAGTGCCAGTAACAATTATGGGTTTTCCCCACACAGGCAGTCACTTGAGTGACAGGGGAGGAGGTGTGACTAGGTCTGTGTTCTGCCCAATCCTGGCTCCAGACCTAGTACCTTCCCCCTACTGTATTTAAGGGAGGTGCAACCACAAATTCAGTAGTGTGTCTCTACCATGAGCAAGACAAGGTATCACACTGGACTGTTGAGCACTGGCAGGGCCTGGTCCTCTTCCCTAAGGGGGAGAGTGAGTGATTGCCTTTTCCCCTGGTCCTGCTAGAGGGCTAGGGAAGAGCAGGGACAGCTGCCGGGGCCCTTGATCCGTAGTGAAGGCCCATGGACCATCCTAAGTTTGGAGACCAGAACAGAGACTGTATTGGGCAGAGCATTGCCGTGTGCTGTGAGTGTACAGGAATAAATCTGTTCCAGTTGAATATACCTCCTGCCTGGTGTGTGATCCTGCTGGTGGAGTAACCGTTTGTACCTTAGGAGATCGCCTCCATGCATCTGGAGCTTTCGGCAGATGGAGGCGCTGTGTACCATGGAGTAAATGTCAGGTATATACCCCAGAAGCCTGTCCTGCAGTCTCCACAACCATCGGCGGACACCTCAGCCTTCTGTGCGCCAACAGGTAGCATGAACCATACACCTGGTAACAGGGGGATCTCCCAGAGGGTGGGGGAAACACTGTTACCCTACTGTATTGTTGCAGGGGTCTCTGGAGCAGAACCTTGTTGATTTGAGGTCCGGGGACCCCTGCTTCCCGAGATACAGGCCCCGTTATGGGGTGGCGGTATCTCCTATGGATTTAAATCCCACGGTGACGCGACAGAGATTTAAATGCATAGGAGATACCGGCAGCCCATAACGGGCCTGTATCTCGGGAAGCAGGGGGTCCCCGGACCTCAAATCAACACGGTTCTGCTCCGGAGACCACCTGCGTATCTACACTAGTATTAAAATGTATATTAAAAACTTTTGATCGCTGGCGAGATTTGCGCTGAGGCGTCTCTCTCTGCAGCAGAAAATTTTTGCCGGGTAAGGCCTTTTCAGAGAGCGATCATCACACCGCCGGCTACTCGCCAGTATGGTACATTTTGCTATCACAGGTATTCAGGGCTTTCTGAATACCGTGTTAGCAACACTGTCAAAAATGGCGGTGTAAACAGCACCACAATTTTTTTTTATCTGGGCTTATAGCATAGGCCCCATAATATCTTAAATTGCTTTTTATGATGTACTCTTGGTACTTTCTGCTTGTAATTCATTAGTTTATAACTTGAAAAAAAAACTACCATAGAAAATGTTTTTATTCCTACCGCAATTGTTAATATTAAAAATGTAAACAATATTTAAAAAAGTACAAACAAACGTGGGAACAACAGATCCAGAGACTGAGTGTGGCAACTTTTCTGACCTTGGAGATTACTGAGGAGGGTCACATAGAAGAAGTCCTGAAATTTCACCCCCTTCTTATAATTATTGCTTCTTTTGGCAATTACCCTCTTTTTCAATAAGCCTTTTTTTGCACTTTTTTGCATGATATAAGCTATTAAGTAATGTGTATCCTATTCACTCATTGCTGTGTGTGTGGTGTGTGGTGTGTGTGTGTGTGTGTGTGTGTGTGTGTGTGTGTGTGTGTGTGTGTGTGTGTGTGTGTGTGTGTGTGTGTGTGTGTGTGTGTGTGTGTGTGTGTGTGTGTGTGTGTGTGTGTGTGTGTGTGTGTGTGTGTGTGTGTTGTCCCGCATATAGTGCTGTTTTTTTTTTTTAACCTTTATATGTGTTTTTCTACTGATATATAGCAATTGAATTATAGACAGTGCTTTGTCAATAGTTTTTCTTGTTTGTGTACAGGTCACATTTATTTAAATATTTAAAAAAAAAGTTTGATGTTATCTTTGGCCCTTACATCACCAGAATGGAAAAGCTGGACTTTCTGCCACTGAAAAGGTAAAGAGTGCCTTACTTTCCTCTCCCTTCATCGGGCCCAATGGTGCAGGCTGGAATACCTGTGTTTGACATGTAAATGTTATAAGTGTTTTCTATCTACTGTATACCCTGGTCTGTAAGCCTTTATATGGGAGAGATGGCACTTTTAGCTCACCAGAGCTATTGCACTGAAATGTGTGGGTTTTTTTTTTTTTTTTAGAAGAGTAGAGGCTGGCTATGTGCTCATATCTCATACCTAGCGGAGCATCTGCTTTGGCAGCCGGGCAGGCGCTGCAGCTGGTGTGCATATGATAGAGGGTGGCAGTCGGTGCCACTGAGCCATGCCGCGGGTGTCAGGAAGGCAGTCTCCACCCCTGTATCTAAGCTCGGCCCTCGCCAATCCCCTCCGCCCCTGTCCTGGCTGCAGCTCATTCCCAGCAGCACTGCCCTAGGAGCGCACAAGTTGCTGAGCCACGCATAGCTCTGCTTGGTGTGTACAAGTGGGCAGCGGCCCGGGGACTGCACCAACAGCAGGAGATCAGCCCAAGGGACGCACGGTGAGTTCATGCAACTTCTCTGCCTGCTTCACGCTGGGCTGCTGTCTGCAGAGGGAAGAGCTGTGCTTACTAGTTTCCTTGCTGCAGGTGCCAAGGGCTGCCGTGCACATACAGCACATACAGTACGCTGTAAGGGAGCCTGTGTGTGTTGTTATGCACTCAGGAGCACAACCCGGCTAAAAATAGCTAAGCAAACAGTGTAGGTGGATGCTGCATCCCGGCTTTAAAGTTGAAACCCTTCCAACCTCTCTAATGTTGCATTAGACTTGTGTAGATGATCAGGAATCTCCCCCAAAGTACAGGGCCAGGTGACTAGGGGTACGCCACAGCTGAATGACCAGGGATATACAGTGTAACGCATATATATCAAAGGGATATCAGACACATCAACAAGGATATATATGACACATTTATAGGGACAAATGCCCAAGGACATGACACATATGACAGGTGGGGGGAGGAAGGCATATGTAAGATTAAAAATCCGTTTTTTTTTGGGGGGGGGGGGGTTGCTGCTTTAAAGGGATACTTCCTCATAGGTAACAAAAACAACATTTTATAGAGCACATAACAATTGATTTGCTTCCATACATACATACATACATACATACATACATACATACATACATGTTACAACACTTACAGCAAGCATTTAACTGCTTTTAATCCTTTGGAAATGAAGCAAGTTCCCTTTTCTTTGCTGCAGCGCAATGGGGGAGTGTTTGTCAATCAAGTATTTCAAGTACATTCCCTAGCTCTAGCCCAGCCTGTGTCAGAGCAGGAAGAGATAAGGGAAAATGAAACAAAATCCATTTCCTACCCCCATCTGTCATGTTCAGGGAAAGGGGGAACTAAGGGTGCTATATTTAAATGTCATTTATTTAAATTACATTTATTTTTTATTTTTGTATTTTTTTTTACTCTCCCCATTTTTTTTTATAGGCTGGGAATGGGGGGGTACCGCTGAGCTGAACTGCTCTATTGTCAGCTCTGAGGCTGCCTCCCCGCTAGCGCTGAGCATATATATCTAAATATATATATATGCAGGTCCCCGTTCACGCGATGCGTGCGCGTATGCGCGGGCACACACGCTCACCGGCGCTCGGGTCAACAATTTTTTTTAACTTTGTAGCGCGCTCAGCTTCACCTGCGAGCAGTTGCGAAAATTTTAAGGACACCCGGTGCTCATGCTTGGAGAGCTCTCCAAGCATGAGCGCGCTCAGCGCCAGCGGGGACAAAGCCTGATTACCTCCGGTTTCAGAGATACTGGTGAAGTTACAGGAGTAACGCTCCCTCCAGGGTAAATAAAACAGCTGCCAAATCTCCAGCAAATAGGAAGCCGCTACATCATCTGTTGCTGCTTCTTATTGGACGGCCATTTAAATCCCCGTTAATAACCAGGGAGTACAGTAATACTTGTAACTTTACCGGTAAGAATCTCGGGACCTAGGGGTTCCCAGAGCTGATAATAGAGCTGTTCAGCTCTGGACAACTTCCAATTGTAAGTGCCCAATCCTGGAAAATAAGGGGTGTGGGGGGGATACAGTTCCAGAGTTAGGCTGCGGCCCCGCTGGCGCTGACCGCGCTCATGCTTGAGAGCGGTGACATCACCAGCTCTCCAAGCATTGGCGTCGGGTGTCCTGGCTATTCCACAAGCGTGCTGGGGGGCATTACGGGCAAATTGAGTGCGCTGTAGTTCAAATGCTTTGTTTACTCAAGCGCCAAGCTTGAGTGAGCGTGCGTGAGCGCGCACCGCATGTGCGGGGATTTGCAGATACTGTATACATTTATGTAATTAAAAGCGGCAAGCACCGTGCGCCCTGCGCGGTCAGTACCAGTGGGGCTGCAGCCTTAGCAGGGATTCCTGCTTAAAAATTGTAAGAAACATTCAAACCAAAAGCCATTCGAATAATTTTTTTACATTTTAATATGAAAAACTCTATTTGTTAAATGAGTTAATGATGTCTGTTTTGTCCTTTTGAACAAATATTGATTGTGATATATGTCTTAGTATTGGTATTGTGGTAATATTTTAATTACTCCCCAGTCTCAAACAGAGCTTGCTTTAGTTTGGAGTAGGCTTTTAGTTTAGATACGGAGAGAGTGTTTGCGCTCTCTATTGGGTATACCCTGAATTGGGTTATTTAGTAAGGCCACCCATGGGTGTGCTGTCCCAGAATTCCCAGAATCCTTTTTAGTAGTCGACAAATCTGCCTCCATTGTTTCTTTACCTGTGCACATGATCACCAGGTATGCAGACATGTACCTTCCTGAACACACCCTCTGAAGCATAGGGAAGATACCAGACTATATATTTTGTTCAGTTTGGACGGGGCCAAATACCACCTATAAAGTAGCTTGTAACTGTTTTCTTTAATTACAGTATTCATGGAAACTGATGCTGTGACTTCCCATATATCCCGCCATGTCTCAGGGTCGCTAGGCTCCCCAAGGTCTGCTTCCCATTGCCTGATATGTGATTTTTCCAGTTCCCTTGTAGGTGCATCTTTTAATCAGTATAGTGTTTCCATTGTGAGTATTTCAAGGATTCAGGAAAACAAGTTTGAAGCACACCATCAAAGAGTTTAAAGGTGAACATTTTGTTTACTAAATCATAATCACACTACAGATGCAAACTACATTCTCTGTGATTAGGGTGTAGTCAAACATGTTTCACTGTATAATCTCTTATGGTGTGCTTCAAACTGATTGTTTCTGTGTTAAACGTACTCTATTATCTGGGACTGCCAGGATAGTCTGTTGGTAGTAGCACGCATGTACAGTACTGTTTTTGTATGCTATATTTGCTGCTTTTTTTACTTTATTATACAGCCTCAACACTTATCAAGTTAAAAATGTTCTGGTTAAAGCACTAACCATTAGCAATTTTTCATTCCCATTTCAATAAAAGGCTCTTAACATTTGCTATTGTTATATCCATTGTGAATAGGAGGGGTGGCTATTGAGTTAAAATCAGGGGAACCTGGTTCAAATCCCGGTGTCTGCTCCTTGTGACTTTGGACAAGTCACTTTATCTCCCTGTGCCTCAGGCACAAAAAACATAGATTGTAGCTCATCTGGGCAGGGGGGCTGTGTCTGTAACAATCCCATGTGCTGCATATCGTGCGTTCTACTGTAATTGTAAAGCGCTTTGTGTCCCATTGGGAGAAAAGTGCTATATGCAATAAAATTATTATTATAGGAAATAATAACTATTAACAAAATAACTATTAATAATAACTAATAACAAAAACTATGGTATACTATGTTAGCATGAATCTAAATACATGTTAATGTCATGGTGAAGGGCCCATAAGTGAAGCAAAAGGGTTATTGAGGACCAAAAGTATTTATATTTTCTGAGTAGACCCCGATATATTCAAATGACATTTCTCTTATATTCTCTGATTTCTCGTCAACTATTTGCAATGCAAAAGTCTGCTAGAAAGTACCCGCACCAGTAGCTTGTTTCCTTAAACGCCCAATCCCACTTAGCAATATATATTATTAAAGTGTCATACAGTCTTATCAAAGTTACTTCTTATTTTATACCATTTACAATATAAGAAAATAATGATACTGTATATTGGCCTTGCATAGCACTGCAATGTAAATAGTGCTGAACATAGAATTGTGTAGATATACATAGTTATTGCCATTAAGCGCTTATAGTCTACTTTCTGGGGTGACCGAGTCACAGTGAGATAGTGATTTGCAATAGGTCACAAGAGGTGGACACAGGAGTTTGAACTGCGTTTTCACACTCTTAAATACAGTAGGTACCATTATCAATCGCCCGTTCCTTCTTGTTAAATTTAAAACGTTATATACATTACATTTAATGCGTTTTAATTCGCCAAATATTATGTACATTGAGGGTTGCCAGGTGGCGTCTCCAAAAATACTGGACTCGTTGGTGAAAGAAGGTGCCACGTGCTCGAGAAAAGTCGGTGGGCAGGTATGTTATGTATACATGATCTGACTGTTAACGTCATTTTTTTCTACATTTCACTCCAAGTTTGCACCAATTTCATATTCTTTTTCACGAAAGAAAATATGAATTGGTGCAAATTTGGCGTGAAATTTAGAAAAAATGACATAACGGTCAGATCATGTATAAATAACATAACTCCAGTTATACATGACGAACAATACTGATTTTAATGCTCCTCCCATAAATTTCAACCCCCCTCATCCTCTCACCTCCCCATCCCCACCCTTTCATTATCCCATCCTCTCACCCCCTTTCCCTCATCCTCTCTTCCTCTCACCCTCCCCTCATCCTCTCTTACTACCACCTACCTTCATCCTCTCTCCGCTCCCTGCCTATCATTCTTACCCACCCAGGGGAGCCACAGAAAAAAACACACACACCTTTCGCGGCTCCATGCTGTTTCCTCCTCTCCTTGGCCCTGCCCCCAGACCTCTGCCACCTTCTCCTGATTGGCTGCATTACCCAGCAGCAGCCAATCAGGATGGATGAAGCTGCCTAGTCCCTTAGCAACATCCCTGCTCTGGGAAATCCCGCAGCCCCTTGAGCTGGTCAGGTCACTATGTCCAGAGAGGTAACTCCAGACACATACATGCCCAGAGAGGCATACATACATGTCCAGTATTACCTCTAGAATGTGTATTGGGAGTAGTGGTAGAAATCCTTGGATTCCAGCGGTGCACAGCTGAGTAGAATAGGAGACCAGCAAGGTGTAGGTTAAAAATATATATTTATTGACAAGCCATGGTATGGGGGACACACTCTGACGCGTTTCGGACTGACATAGTCCTTAATCATAGACCATTGAGTTTATGTGCATACACGCACGCAGTTACTTTGAATTAAACGGTAGCATGGGAGAACTTTGTGTATATACTACATAGGGGATCCGCTTAAACCATGACACAAGGGAAATACCCCTAAGACTAGGAGTATACCATCTATATACATATCAGCGTAAACACTGAAATTAAATTGACTATGGGAACGAGCATCATCTGCTGAGTATATAAAGATGTGCCGTCTATACACACTAACAGATCTCATAAATATTTACACCCCACATGCTACGAGTCAATAGACTCTAGGCAGAGAGGTACAGTATCAAAGCAAGCAAACCCATTAAGGTATACACACCCTGTTTCACTTTTACCCCTCTCACAGGTAAAAGAAAACATGATATTTGTATTAAAGTGTGACGCATGCTCAGTCAAGACTTGCTAAACGGAGGAGACAGCTAAGTGTAATGAATGTATGGCTTACAGCCCTCCGATAATATAGGACATAAAAATAAATTTAATTGCTCATCAAGGTATACTTACCCCGCTTTACTCTCATCTCTCTTCCTGGTATAAGTAAACAAGATACTTGCATACAAACTGTGACGCATGTGCAGTCAGATACGCTGGACAGTGGATATATCTAAGGGAAACAATAATGACTCACAGCACTCACCTACTATAGGATAATACAACGGAGATATAGTGAGCAACTACCTGTTCAGCATACGAAGGGTTAAAATATCCCTACCTACTTACCTTCATCTCCTAACCAGGAAGTTTGAAATATCACAACCGTAACACCACAGTTTGAATATGACTCACAGTACTCCCCTATCATAGGATAATAAAACGGAGATAGTGACCGATTACCTGTCCAGTATACAAATGGTTAAAATATCCCCACCTACTTACCTTCATCTCCTAACCAGGCAGATTTAAACAACACTACTCCGGTAGATCAGTGTGACGCATGCGCAGTTTGACATAGGACACGGAGCTTGCACCTAAGCATTAGACCCTGCACATACTTATGTGAGACACGTAGCTTATGGTATAAGCCCTCCACTACTCTCTACACTGGTCACCCACTGGTTAGACTACTCCCAATACACATTCTAACATATGTCTGACTAGAGCAACTGAGGCACTTCCACACATAGACATATACCCTCACCTGGTTATATGTCTATTTTTAACTATACACACTATGTTAATAAAATTGATTTTACATTTAGTTATTTTTGCTACCTCTGACCGCATTATTATATAAAGGTCTGCAGTGCGCCATTACCAGGGATCTATTTGTATCCTGCCTTGGATACATCTCTTTAGTTTAATTTATATCACCACTCTCCCAGGCGGCACGCATATACAACCAAGGGGTTCTGAGCGAGGTTCTCTGTCATTTATAAGCCATTATCATATTATGTAACTGTTTCCTACTGATTTAATCTTGTTTATAGATGTTTGGAGTTTGATTTTCATGAATAACTGTAACTGAGCTCTGTGGATATGCGTTGTTAGTGGGAACACCTCATATCATTAGCACCAACGTCCATTATAGTAACTGAGAGGCAGGCAAATTGCATATAAAGTATGGATTATAATAACATGGACTCTTATGGGCCATTTTTTGCTTCCGTATGTGTCAGTTGTTCACAATTATTTATTTAGTATCAAAATAATCTACCAATTTATGATTGGCATAAAGTTGTTTGAGTTCTTTTTCAGCGATTTTCTTGTCTCTACTGATGTTCATCTTTACAACAGTCTAAAAAAAAATAGTCATATAACTTATGACACAATGGAGAACTGATGTTAAACCTTTTTTGGCACATTCCTGGAAAAACATATCTTGTCTGTCATAATAACGTGAGCCTTGAATGTATGAGGCTGGCTCAGATCTGCACCGGTATATATCAGAGCAAGAGGGTCAAAAAACCTAAAGTAAATGTATGAATGTATATTTTTATTTATTTAGTGCCATCCATGTACATAGCGCTTCACAGCAGTAATACACATGACATGATAATATAACACATAATGGGAATAAGCGCTTCAGACATGAAACTAACAATAGGAAAAGGAGTCCCTGCCCCGAAGAGCTTACAATCTAAGTGGTAAGTAGGGAGGACTTACAGAGACAGTGGGAGGGTGTTATAGTAAGTGCAGCAGAGGTCAAGGTCAGTGCATCTGAGATGTATAGCACCAGCCAGCGGAGCTACCTATTTGGTTAGTTTAAAAGGTGTGTTTTTAGATAGGTCTTAAAGGTGGATAGAGAGGGTGCTGGTTGGATATTGAGGGGAAGCACTTTCCAGAGGTGTGTGAGAAAGGTTTGAGACGGGAGAGGGCTTTAGATACAAAAAGGGGTAGGCAGAAGACATCCTTGAGTAGAACGCAAGAGTCGGGCAGGTGCATATCAAGAAATTAGAGCTGAGATATAAGGAGGGGCAGAGTAATGTGCAGCCTTAAAAGTGAGGAGAATTTTGTTAGTAATACGGGATTTGATAGGAAGCCATGAGAGTGATTTCAGCAGTAGAGACGCTGAGACAGATTTAGGAGAGGGTAGAGTTATTCTAGCAGCAGCGTTAAGGATAGGTTGTAAGGGAGACAGGTGAGAGGCAGGAAGGCCGGACAGTAGAAGGTTACAGTAGTCGAGACGGGAGAGAATAAGGGCCTGCAATAGAGTTTTAGCATTAGAGGGATAGAGGAAAGGGCGCATCTTTGCAATGTTACGGAGGTAAAAACGACAGGTTTTAGCTACATTGTGAATGTGAGGGAGGAGTCAAGTGTGACTCCTAGGCAGCGTGCTTGTGATACTGGGTGTGTGATAGTACTTCCAACAGTAATGTAGAAGGGGCAGTAGGGCCAGATTTTGGAGGAATTATGAGGTCTGTCTTGGAGTTGTTAAGTTTGAGTCAGCGGAGGGCCATCCAGGTTAATATAGCAGAAAGCCATTCGGAGACTTAGGTGTGAGATCCGGGCTGGAAAGGTACATTTGTGTGTCATCAGCATTGAGGTGATATTTGAACCCTAGAGATGTGATAAGGTCACCTAGAGTGTGTAGAGAGAAAAGAGAAGAGGTCCCAGGACAGAGCCCTGTGGTACACCCACAGAGAGATCGACAGAGGAGGAGGAGGAGGAGGTGTTAGCAAACGAGACACTGAAAGTACGATGGGAGAGGTAAGAGGAAATCCAGGATAGAGCTCTGTTACGGATACTAAGAGTATGGAGAATGTAAAGTACAGTAGAAGAGGGTGGTTCACAGTATCAAAGGCTGCAGGAGGCGTATGAGCAGAGTGTAATGACCTTTGTCTTTTGCTGCATGGAGGTAATTCGTTATTTTGATGATGGCTGGTTTAGTGGAGTGAGCAGTGCGGAAGCCAGGTTGTAGAGGGTCTAGGAGAGAGTAGGTGGTGAGAAAGTGGAGAAAGTGAGAGAATACAAGGCATTCATGGAGTTTAGAGGCAAAAAGCAGGAGGGACAGGCTATAATTAGAAAGGCTTGCTGTTTGTGAGTAAAGGTATAACTGTTGCATGCTTGAAGGTGATAGGAAAGGTACAAGAGTACAAGAAAGAGTTGAAAATATGTGTAAATGTAGGGAATAGAGTAGGAGCAAGAGGTTTGAGGAGATGGGAGAGAATGGGGTCAAGAGTTCAGATGGTAGAGAGAGAAAAGGAGATCAGTATGACAGGTCCTTCTCTGTGACAGAGGAAAAGGAGTAGTGGAAGGCAGGAGGAGAGTTAAGAAGAGGTGTAGAATGTGATTGGGATACAAAGGGATGTCTTGGCGAATAGAATCCACCGTAGCCTTGAAATAGTCAGCAGGTGAAATAGAAGAGAAGAGTCTGCTTGGGTTGGACGTGTGTGTGTTGATTAGTGGTGAAAAGTAGGGTTGTTTAGCTTGGGATAGGGCAGAATTGAAACAGGATAGGATACATTTGAAGTGAAGGATGTCTGCGAGAGTATGAGCATTTCCTCCAGGAGGGTTCAGAGGAGCGAGTGCAGGAGCGGGACATGTGTGTGGCAGTTTAGCCAAGGTCTGGGGTTAGAATCGCGAGAGCAGGAGAGTAAAAGAGGGGCATGTAGATCAAGACAATAGGATAGGGAAGAGTTGTAGTTCCTGACCAGGTTGTGAGTCTGTAGCGGGACTGAGAGAGGAGAGGGAGGAGGGCAAAATTTGGTCAAGAACCAGGAGGTTAATGGAACGCAGGTTTCTGCAGAAACAAAGGGTAGATGGAGATGGAGAAAGGGAGAATTGAGAGATCGAAAACGAGATAAGATGATAGTCAGAGAGAGCATAGGGGGAAATGGAAAAGACAGAGAGCAAACATTTTTTTGTGAAAACCACATCCAGGTAGAGGAGGATCCATTGCCAAATACTATAAATATAAGCTGTAGCATTCAACAAAATCATTTAGTTAAAAAAAAATTGTGGCAGTAAAACTATTACTGAAAATTAATCCTACAAGCTAATACATTCTGTTAAATTATTAGGGTAGTAACAAATGAGGGAGAGGGAGTAGGTGGTTTGATACCTTTTATTGGACCAACAAGTAGATATGTACTGTAACAAGCTTTTGAATCTCAATCTTTTGTTCCTATATACCTATATTCATGTTTTGTTTTTCCCCTCTTTCTTTTTATTTCTATACCCTGAAAATGTACAAAAATAAACAGTTTTACAAAAAATGCTTAATCATAATAAATTAACATGTATTAAATATTGTCAGTGCAAAAAAATGTAACCACTAGAATTTCAGCATGTCAGTGTCCCTTTTACAAGTACAGCTCAACCCCCGTTATAACGCGATCCGTTACAACGCGAATCCGCTTATAACGCGATGTAAGCGTGGCTCTCAATTTTCATATTTATGATTACTTTACAACACGATTATTGGTATCTTAAATACTTTGTTATACAATGCATACAATTATACATTATTTCTAACGCGATCCGCTTATAGCGCGATGTGATTCTTTGGACCCCAAGCACTGCGTTATAAGGGGGTTGAGCTGTAATAAAAAGCTTAATCATGTATATGCAAACCATGGGTGTGTCTTGTACATGTAAGTTGTTATAGCTCATATCAGCTTGGTAGGACTATTAGTAGGGTTGTCTGTGTGTATATGTATATGTATATATGAAACAAAAAAGGGAGGGATATAAAGCAGCGCCAAATTGACGTGTTGAAATTATGTGAAAAATAAATGAAATAAATATTTTTTGTATATTACATTTCTAAAAAATCATAAGTGTGTACACTAAAGATGAAAAAATATAACATATATTAAGTGCTCCTATTTAGTGAACTACAATTTAAGACAACACTTCAAAAACATACAAAATACAAGCAGAGAAAATTGTATAAAAACCAGTCCTTAAATGGAAGTCCTTAAATTGGGGGAATAGTGGGGATCTCCAGCAGCTCTCAGATAGGATGAACCGCATCCAGATGACGCCTATTGGAGAAAAAGAAGAGAGAGCGCACGCCCCATAGCGTAATACAGTACATTTATTGGGAAAGGGGCAAGGGGAGGGGGGTGGTAGAAAATCCACTCACAAGGGTAAGTTAAAATCAAGCAGTGTGTGATATATATCACCACCAACTCTGGTCACTCAGCATCCGGACCCTGCAGTCCAACTCTCACTTGAAGCTGCTGGTAGATGTTCTCCGGTGCGTGAGTGGAAAAGCTCCTTAAAATCAATGATGCAGTCTTTGAGTTTGGGTACTAACTCCAATGCCAGCCGGCCGCAATATGAATCAGCGCTCGATGCGGCCAGTCATGCGCTTGCGTGATGACGCAGTTCCGTTCCCTGACGCGTTTCGCCACGTGCTGTGACTTTCTCAAAGGGTTGCTGGTAGTTCATGCCCTCGCTAAGGATTTATAGCAGCTAGTTGCTAAGTAACCCGATCGTGTCCTTCAATAGGTTCAAGGTTCAAATAGGTAAACCTATCATAGCAAGATTATGCCTTAGGTAGATGAAAGGCTGGCACAAAATAAAAACAAAATATAAACAAACCTACTATATATTTCTGAAAGCACTGTATGTCTGCGTCCCTAGCGGCAATCTCATTGGTCCCTTGGCCTGCCCGCCCCCGCACCTCTCATTGGCCTGAGGCAGGGTGACGGGCAAAAACACACACACACACACACCCCCCCTCACACACACCCCCCCCCTCACACACACACACACACACCCCCCATCACACACACACACCCCCCCCTCACACACACACACACCCTCACTCTCCCCCGTCAGTTGGACCGCAGCTCACCTTCCACACACCCCCCCCCCCCCCCTCCTCTCCCGGTGCCCCTCACTCTCTCCCCCCACCTCACCCAAATCCCCACGCTCCGCAACATCCCCAGCCGCACCATCACCCTCACCGTGCGCCGCGGCCCTCCTGCTCAGCAGCAAACTCCAGGCTCCTCCCCCCTCGCGGCGCGGCCCGGGCCTCCTGCTCTCCCCCTCACGTGCGCCGCTACCGGAGAGGGGAAGCGCGGTCCGGGCCTTTTGCTCTCCCCCTCACGTGCGCCGCTACCGTAGAGGGGAAGCGCGGCCCGGGCCTTTTGCTCTCCCCCTCACGTGCGCCGCTACCGGAGAGGGGAAGCGCGGGCCGGGCCTCCTGCTCTCCCCCTCACGTGCGCCGCTACCGGAGAGGGGAAGCGCGGCGCGGGACTCCCCCTCACGTGCGCCGCTACCGGAGAGGGGAAGCGTGGCGCGGGACACCCCTCACGTGCGCCGGCTCCCGGACGGAGGGGAAGCGCGGCGTGAGACTCCCCATCACGTGCGCCGGCTCCCGGACGGAGGGGAAGCGCGGCGCGGGTCTCCTGCCACTCTTGACCCCTCCCCCCCAGCTTCCCGAACTCACCTCCTCCAGCCAATGCCACGGGGTCAAGGTAAGTCACCCACCGTCTCCCACCCACGCACTGTCACCCAGTCACCCACCCAGTCACCCACACACCCACCCAGTCACTTTCACCCACCCACTCACTCAGTCACCCACCCACTCACTCAGTCACCCACTCAGTCACCCACCCACTCAGTCACCCACCCACTCAGTCACCCACCCAGTCACTTTCAACCAGTCACCCACCCACTCAGTCACCCACCCACTCAGTAACCCACCCACTCACTTAGTCACCCAAAAACTCACTTAGTCACCCACCCACTCACTCAGTCACCCACAAACTTACTCAGTCAAGTCAAGGTCAGCCACCCACCCACCCACCCAGTCAGTCAGTCACCCACCCACCCACCCACCCAGTCACCCAGTCACTTTCACCCAGTCACCCACCCACTCAGTCACCCACCCACCCACTCAGTCAACTCAGTCAACTCAGTCACCCACCCACTCACCCAGTCACTTTCACCCACCCACTCACTCAGTCACCCACCCACTCACTCAGTCACCCACTCAGTCACCCACCCACTCAGTCACCCACCCACTCAGTCACCCACCCAGTCACTTTCACCCAGTCACCCACCCACTCAGTCACCCACCCACTCAGTAACCCACCCACTCACTTAGTCACCCAAAAACTCACTTAGTCACCCACCCACTCACTCAGTCACCCACAAACTTACTCAGTCAAGTCAAGGTCAGCCACCCACCCACCCACCCAGTCAGTCAGTCACCCACCCACCCACCCACCCAGTCACCCAGTCACTTTCACCCAGTCACCCACCCACTCAGTCACCCACCCACCCACTCAGTCAACTCAGTCAACTCAGTCACCCACCCACTCACCCACCCAGTCACTCAGTCACCCACCCAGTCACTCAGTCACCCACCCAGTCACTCAGTCACCCACCCATTCAGTCACCCATTCAGTCAGTCACCCAGTCACCCACCCATTCAGTCAGTCAGTCACCCACTCACCCACCCAGTCAGTCACCCACTCACCACCCAGTCAGTCACCCACTCACCACCCAGTCAGTCACCCACTCACCCACCCAGTCAGTCACCCACTCACCCACCCAGTCAGCCACCCACTCACCCACCCAGTCAGTCACCCACTCACCCACCCAGTCAGTCACCCACTCACCCACCCAGTCAGTCTCCCACTCACCCACCCATTCAGTCTCCCACTCACCCACCCATTCAGTCTCACACTCACCCACCCATTCAGTCTCACACTCACCCACCCATTCAGTCTCACACTCACCCACCCATTCAGTTTCCCACTCACCCACCCATTCAGTTTCCCACTCACCCACCCATTCAGTTTCCCACTCACCCACCCATTCAGTTTCCCACTCACCCACCCATTCAGTTTCCCACTCATCCACCCATTCAGTTTCCCACTCATCCACCCATTCAGTTTCCCACTCACTCACCCATTCAGTCTCCCACTCACCCACCCATTCAGTCTCCCACTCACCCACCCATTCAGCCTCCCACTCACCCACCCATTCAGTCTCCCACTCACCCACCCATTCAGTCTCACACTCACCCACCCATTCAGTCTCACACTCACCCACCCATTCAGTCTCACACTCACCCACCCAGTCTCACCCAAAACCACCCACCCACCCAGTCACTGACCCCACCCACCCACTCACCGACCCCACCCACCCACTCACCGACCCCACCTACCCACTCACTGACCCACCCAGTCACCGACCCCAGTCACTGACCCACCCAGTCACCGATTCTGAAAAAGTCACCCAGTCACCGACCCACCTACCGACCCAAAGTCACCCACCTACCCAAAGTCACCCACCCACCCAAAGTCACCCACCCACCAACCCAGAGTCACCCACCGACCCAAAGTCACCCACCCACCGACCCAAAGTCATCCACCCCCCGACCCAACTCACCCACCCACCGACCCAACTCACCCACCCAACCACCGACCCAAAGTCACCCACCGACCCAAAGTCACCCACCCACCGACCCAAAGTCAAACCGGCCCAAAGTCACCCACCCACCCACCGACCCAAAGTCACCCACCCACCAACCCAAAGTCACCCACCGACCCAAAGTCACCCACCCACCGACCCAAAGTCACCCACCCACCGACCCAAAGTCACCCACCCACCAACCCAAAGTCACCCACCCACCGACCCAAAGTCACCCACCCAGTCACCGACCCAAAGTCACCCACTCAGTCACCAACCCACCCACCCACTCAGTCAAGTGTCACCCACCCACCCACACAGTCACCCACACACTCAGTCAACTCAGTCACCCACCTAGCTGTCAAGGGGGGGGGAAGCCTAACCCTGTCGTACGCCCCCCCCCCCCCCAAATTACATCCCGGGCAACGCCGGGTCTCTCAGCTAGTATGTCTATATATATGGGGGAGGGGGGTAGGAATAATCAAAGGATAAACAATAATACAAATAAATGATTAAGTGACCATGATAATGATATATAATGAACCAAAGAGAATAATAAAACAAAAAAACTATATGTATAAGATTGCCAATAAATACTAATAAATAAATAAAAAATCAATAAAAAAATCAAAGATCAAATGAATAATCAATAATAAAATATTTTAAAATGTATATGTATGAAGAAAGCATTTTCTAACCCCCCCCCCCTCCCCTTGCCCCTTTCCCAATAAATGTACTGAACACCCACCCGCCGCCTCACACCCGCTCACACCCTAGCGGGACACATAACTCACATTTTTACATCACTTATGTCACCAAAATATACATTGTACTGTGGTGTGTTTACAAGAAACCATTTTTAAACAACATCGTATTAGATTTTCTTCCATGTTTCTTTTCAACATCATTATACAACCTTTCCACCAAATAGTGATCCTATTCTTCCCCTATTTATAAATAATACTACCTATTACTGATTTACATACAGAGCAACGCCGGGTATATCAGCTATATGTAGTGTGTGTGTGTGTGCACTATTCCCTGGTAACATTCTTTATATAGAGAACCAGATATTAAAATAGTTATGGTGAGTAGAGATATAATAGATGGATATTTCTAAACATACATTGTCTCGTCCAACTTTTGCATTTCAATGGAGAGAAAAGCCTTTTATGTTTTTATTGTTCATTTCCACACCAGGCTACCTGTTACTACTTAATTTTATTTCCCATTTCCTCTCAACAACCACTGCAACCAGATATCCCTCTTACATACACTGTATATAATATTGTGTTTCTGTATTTCTGCCAAACCCGATGAAGGACCCTGAGAGGGTTTGAAAGCTTCCAACATTTCAACTACTTGTTGGTCCAATAAAAGGTATCATATAACCTAGTGGTTCCCAAACTTTTTGGGTTCAAGGCTCCCCAAGGCGATCAGGATTTTTTCAAGGCTCCCCAGGGCGATCAGGATTTTTCCGCGGCGCCCAAAGTAAAAACAAAGGTGTATATACATACCTAACAGTTGCAGTGCGCAGTTGGTGTCTCTCTCAGGCACACACTCTCTCAGACACACACACATTCTCTCTCAGACACACACTCTCTCTCACACTCTCTCTCACTCTCACACTCTCTCTCACTCTCTCTCTCTCTCACACTCTATCTCACACTCTCTCTCACACTCTCTCGCTCCTCTCTCTCTCTCACACTCTTTCTCTCTCTCACACTCTCTCTCACACACACACACTCTCTCTCTGACACACACTCTCTCTCTGACACACACTCACTCAGACACACTCACTCAGACCCACTCACTCACTCAGATTCACTCACTCTCAGACACACTCACTCACTCTCAGACACACTCACTCACTCTCAGACACACTCACTCTCTCTCAGACACACACACTCTCACTCTCTCAGACACACACACTCTCACTCTCTCAGACACACACACACACACACACACACACACACACTCTCAGACACACACACACACACTCTCTCAGACACACACTCTCTCATACACACACACACACTCTCAGACACACACTCTCTCACACACTCACTCTCTCACACACTCACACTCTCTCAGACACACTCTCACTCACTCTCAGACACTCACTCACTCTCTCAGACACACTCTCAGACACACACTCACTCACTCACTCAGACACACACACACACTCAGACACACACACAATCTCTGACACTCACTCACTTTCTCACACACTCACTCACAATCTCTCAGACACTCTCTCACTCTCTCAGACTCTCTCTCAGACACACTCTCTCTCACTCTCAGACACACACACACTCACTCTCTCAGACACACACACTCACTCTCTCTGACACACACACTCACTCTCTCAGACAGACACACTCACTCTCTCAGACAGACACACTCACTCTCTCAGACACACTCACTCTCTCAGACAGACACACTCACTCTCTCAGACAGACACACACACACTCTCAGACAGACACACACACACACTCACTCAGACAGACACACACTCTCTCAGACAGACACACACACACTCTCTCAGACAGACACACACACTCACTCTCAGACACACTCTCTCACTCTCTCAGACACACTCTCTCACTCTCTCAGACACACTCTCACTCTCTCAGACACTCTCTCACTCTCTCAGAAACACTCTCACTCACTCTCTCAGGGAGGGAGGGAGGAGGAAAGGCAGGAGATCCGTGCAGGCAGCTCCCTGCACACAGTCACATGCACACAGTCACATACACACACACACACACACACACACAAATACACACACACAGGTACACACACTTTGGAGAGCAGAGGCAGCGACGGATGTGAGTGACTGGGAGGGAGGGGGGAGGAGGGGAGGAAAGGCAGAAGATCCGTGCAGGCAGCTCCCTGCACACAGTCACAGATACACACACAAATAAATACACACAGATACACACACAGACAAATAAATACACACACACAAATACACACATACAGATACACACAGATACACACATACATTGGAGAGCAGAGGCAGCGACAGATGTGAGTGACTGGGGGAGGGGGAGGAAGAGGGAGCGGAAAGGCAGGAGATCTGTGCAGGCGGCTCCCCCCCCCCCACATTCTTCTATCACCCGGAGCAGAAGGGGACAGCCACCAGCAGACAGAGGAGCCAGGAGCGGGAAGGCAGACACACACACTCACCGTGCACACACTCTGCAGACACACACACTCTGCACAAAGCGAAAGCCCCGCCCCGGCTTCCTCTGACCTGCAGCCAATCCCCTGCGGGCCGGCCAACATGAAGGAGTGATGTGGGTAGGGATAATCGGAGGGATGGTGGGGAGGGATAATCGCGGCGCCCCTCTAGGCACGCCGCGGCGCACAGATTGGGAACCACTGATATAACCTATTCTCTCCCCTGTTACTACATGGTTGAAAGGACCAACATGGCAACTCACCCTTCCTTTCCTATTTAGGTATTATAAATGGTGAGAACATTTCCAATATGCTTAATTGTTTAAGTAATTAGTTGTAGTATGCTTTCCTGTGGTAAGCAAGTGACAGGCATGTATTTTGTTTACAAGTCAGTAAATTATTTTCGTCAATGGCTAAGATGGATTTCCTTGTTCCAAGATCATGTTGAGCTTGAAACTTGTATTTCTGTGAACTTCCAGCTCCTCGCCCACTACTGCTGATCATAAAGTACCAATTTGTGTCATTTTAACAGGCCTTTTAACAATCAATTTCCTTAATTAGATCCTGGGAGTCATGTCTAAAAAAAGAACCAATAGACTTTTTATGGCTACCTGCTTCTTCCTCTCAAGATGAATGGCGCCTCTGTGATGGTTGTTTTATATTTCCCACGCAGGATAAGAATGAACATGTTGCTCCCATTTAAAGAGATACATTTTTAGCAGAAGTTAGGGACAAATAATGTGGGTGTTAGGAAGATAATGCACGCGTTACCTTTGTTTTCAATGGTGATGTGTTAACCTGTGTGTCAAATATTGCACCAGCGTTAACAGATCACATCACAGGTGCAGTAACGTCTGCCACATATGTATCTGTTGAACCCAGCGCACAGGTACTTTATAGGTTTGCCATGTTGATTATGTGTGGTGGTCCAAAATGGCAAAATGATTAGTTTGCCCTGCTTAGCTGGGTTTATTGATGCTGGGGACAGGTGGTGGGTAAACCTATGAACAGTGAAGAGTTCCAGATTCCATTACTAGGTCTGTGTTTTTGATGAAGTCTTATTTGGGTGGAGAAACTAGTAGTGTTTTGGGAATTGTGATTGTCATTATCACTATACACTGAAAGATGTTCATTGTCTGGAATATGAGGCACCAAAACATGCTGTGCAATGCATTGCAGGCTCCCTTGGCTGCCAAAAAGTTAAAATTCAACAAGAGACTATGGGGCCTATTCTATAAGCCTTCATAACCCACTTATCGAGGCCTTTTCGCCCAAAATGCCTACTTCTATTCTGTAAGCCTTGATAAGTGGGCGATAAAGGCATGAATCGCCAATTTTTTCAGCCGTCCAAAATAGATCGCTGGGTGACCGGCGATGAGCCACTTATAGGCAGGTTCTGAAACTCGTGCAATTCTAGTAGCCTCGATTAGTTTATCGAGGCGAATGGCGGCTCTAGACTGGCGAGTTTCTCCCAAAATCCTCACACCAGGAAAAGTTGGAGTTAGGGTGGGGAGAACCTGCAGAGAAGGCGGTGTGGTAGTGATGGGGTTAACCCCTCCCGCAACCTTCCAGGCCGGCCTAAGCACCCACCCTGGAAATACTACCTCCTTCATCCACCACCTCTGCCCCAATAAACAGGCTATTGAGCTTTAACCCCATTCATTGCCTAAGCAGCTAGCTGCTAAGGTAATGAAGCTGTTTTAATATAAATTGTAATACTAGTGTAGATGAGTAGGGGGTCTCCGGAGCAGAACCACGTTGATTTGAGGTCTGGGGACCCCCTGCTTCCCGAGATACAGGCCCTGTTATGGGGGTCCGGTATCTCCAATGCATATTATTCCCACGATCACTTGACGCGAGACATTTAAAGGCATAGGAGATACCGGCTCCCCATAACGGGGTCTGTATCTTGGGAAGCAGGGGGTCCCCGGATCTGAAATGAATGCAGTTCTGCTCCAGAGACCCCCTGCTCATCTACACTAGTATTAAAATGTATATGAAAATCTTGCGATCACTGGTGAGATTTGCGCTGGGAGAGGCGGCTCTCTCTGTGCAGTTCTCTCTGCAGCTAGAACAAATTGCTGGGTAAGGCCTTTTGAGAGAGGCGATCCTCACGTCGCCGGCTACTCGCCCGTTTTGGGAATTTTGCTATCACAGGTAATCGAGGCGTTCTGAATACCGTGATAGCAACGCTCAAAACACTGGCGGTGTAAACGGCCCAGCATTTTTTTTTTATGAAGGCTTATAGAATAGGCCCCTATATTTCAATTAAGGAATAATTACTAATGATGCTGAGTACCAGGAGGTGCCCCATACTGTCTGCTGAATACACTTATTAGCTAGATTTATGCATTACCGTTGAAATATACATCATTTTTTATTTGCCTATAATTCCAGCACCTTTTTTCACTACACAAACCTCACTACATTCATGCCAAGTCAGTGTTGACTGCATTTGTTTGATGCATAGAAAAGGAAACATAAAGATATAAACACTTCCTTAGAGATATGAGAAACCTTTGTGTAAGTTCACGAATGTGGCAAAAATGAGACTTTTGCTGTTGTTGGAAAAAGCATCGAAATTTGCCAAAAATCCCCCACTGAAAATGTACTGTACCCAGAGGATAACAAATGTCACCAAATTTAGTGATTTTCACTCTAACTTTTATGAGCCTTACTATTCACTTCTTTAACAACGCTGTGTAATACAGCAGGCAAAATGTGAAACACAGTGCTCATTTGCATGTCATTACCCAGAATCCCTGGGGAAATAATGGGGGAAAGACAGGGTTGCAAACCTCTCTGAGATATGTAAATGTACCCACAAGTGATATTTGTATTTGCTGTACACTATAAGGCCTCGGCCAGGGTTCCTGCTGGCGTGCAATCCGGGGGCGTGTCGGCAGGCGTGCCAGTGACGTCACGGAGCTGGTTCGCCCTCATTGGGCGAACCGCTCACGTGACCGGCCCTGCGCTCCGGCAAGCGCTTGATTTTAACATTTACCTAAGACCTACGCTTCCGCGCGCTTGCGGAAGCGTAGGCGAGCCCCTACTAAAGCCGCTCTCATTGTGGCTGTAGGGGCTCACAAGTACAAGCGCTCCTCACGCGCTGACCATGCCCGAGGCCTAATTGTGAGGAAATTTGTGAAAGCAAAAAAAAAGAAAAACAAATATTTCCAAAACGGAAGTAAAAGTTTAGCCTTTTCACAATTACAGTAGTGTAGAAAGGTGGCGGTCACTGCAGAAACGGAGCTCAGTCAGGATACAATAAAATCAGCTTTATTTCACGGTGCTGCACATTACAGAGAGACCATCTCTGACGCGTTTCGTCTCGTAGCAGAGACTTTATCAAAGAGTACAATCTCTCAATATAGCAGGGTATCTAAAAAGGCCGCCCTTGATCATCATTGGTTAGAATGCTAATGAGCCACAGTGGTGGGTGGTAACCTTGATTACACTATGAAAAACCATGAATGAACCGGGCAGTATACAATAGAACACCTGCATTAGGTGGATTTAACACACATGCAGAAAATTCAAACAAAAAACCACTAATAACATATTAAAAACAAAGAAAACAAAAGTAACATGTAGCCTCCGTATGAATAATTGTATAAACATATCACATCATGTAATGGAGGCAATACCCTTGCGGAGGAATGTAGATGCTAAGAACATTGAAATAATACATTGTAACATGCCTCTAATTTGAAAGGTAAACAATGTACAAACAATCTCAAAGAATAAAATATACACATCCCAAATATATGAGACTATATATAAATTACATTAAGTCCATATAGGTACATATGTGAAAAAAAGGGGGGTTGGAGTGTGTGGGTGTGGGTTATAGACCGATGAACAATGTTGATGTACTTTATCAAATACACACTCCCAACACTCCCCACATGATCAACCCTGGAGGAAGTGTTTTAACTCCCAATCCAGGTTGATGCCATGCGGATGGAGAGTGTTGAGAGTGTATATCCAATACATCTCCTCGACATGTGCAATGTGAACTTGGGCAAGTTAACGCATCAGTTCCTTTACAACCACTGTCCAAATGGCTCACTTTCTTAGTAGCAAATTTGTGGCAGAAACTGTTACGCCGGTGCTGCCCGCAGACCAGACCCGTCCCTTATACTGAGGTGGTGATGTATACGTGCACGCACCCGCAGCAAAAGGAGCGTGTCCGGAGTGTGGTGTTTTAGGCGTTGCCAGGCCAGGTGGTAATAGCTGTAGCAATACTTGCCGGTTCCGGTAAAGAAGAGCCGTAGTCGTTGCCGTTAGCCAAGGTCAGGGAGAGGAGAGTTCCGGAAGGTCGATGTCGAAGCCGAGGTCGAGGGGCGTAAGAGGCAGCGAGGTCAGTTGAGAGCCGGGGTCCAGAGCCAGAGAGTGCAATCCGCCAAGCCGGGTCGTGACCTGAATAAACAAAGAGAGAAAGTGCCAGAGTAGACATCCGCAGTGGAGACTATGTCGAGCGATGTGAGAGAGGCAAGACAGGTATATATATTGCGGCTGACCAATAGGGAGCGGAGGCAGTCCTGGAGGAGCACAAGGAGCTGTCCTGGATTGGTTCCTATGATAGGCAGCCAGGTGGGGAGGTTTAGGGTTAAGTGACAGCCTGTGTGAGGATTGGGGACGTGGTTTCACTGCTAGTGCAGTGAATAAATTATCCTTGCCCGGCGCGCTCTGTAAGGTTGGTGAGCGCGCGCCCGGGACCAGAGGAGGCCGCCAGCGCTCCGAGAGTCTGCGGGGCAGCGCCGATCCGTTGGGAGCGGGGGGAGCGCCCCGCACAGCGGAGGCAGGCTGGGAGCGGCAGCGGGGGCATTTGGAGGTAAGGAGGGGTCGCGTCGTGAGCGCCGCAAGCCCCGCATCCTTACAGAAACACACTTATTGAACCTGATACTTCAATTTCTGTATTTTGAATGTCCAGAAACAATCCTTTTATTACTTCTTGCCATGTCATGAGTAATCTGGGCAAGCAAACTGTACCATATGAAATATTGAATATTGTTACGAGCAGCCACATTGTACGACTTTGAACTAAATGCATGTTTCGTTTCAGTGAATGGAATCTTTATTATTCAAGAATTGCAGAAAATAAAATTTTCTAAAATTGTTTACAATAGTTAAAAAAACAAAACAAAAAAAAAACCACAGATTTGAAAGTGTGCAATTTAGGGGTTATTTATCAAAGACTGGATCTGGAAATCTGGTGCAAAAAAAAAAAACAGCACTAGAGTATATTTATCAAAGCAAAAAAAAAATTGCATTCAAGGGATGTTTTCTTTGATACAATGTTTGCTGGCAGCCTTTCATACATATCCCCTTTTGTGTCATATTCTTGCAAGAACTAAGTTCCATGCACTCTCCTGGAATTTGCAATGCTAGTGTTTTGTTTCACTTCTGGTAAATTCATCTCCACCATGAATGGCGTCATGTTTCTCGTCTTACTTAGTCCGTTCCATTTACTGTTATCTGATGTCCTTATCTGCAAATCAATATCAATGATATATTAAAACACAGATCAAGATACCAGCGGGCATCTGGTGGGCTGCATATCGTTACGATTTTATTATTTAAGTAATAATCCCTGAAGAATGGCATTACTGGCCAATTACTGGAAGAGTTGAACTTTAACCCAGCCAGGGAATTATTGGCCTGCAATGAATGCCCTGTTCTGACGGGATTATTACTATTATAGACTAAATGTAGCCTTATTATTTTTTTTTTTACATTTTCATAAAAAAGATAGACCTTTTGTAGCCATTGATTTTTCTCAGCATGATCGTCTACATTCTTCTGCTTTTACTGCAGTTATTAAAAGGAAATTGTACATAGACACAGCCCCCCTCTACATGCACACACTCTGCAGCCTCCCCTCTATACACACACGGCAACCCCCCCTTCTATATACGCAAACACACTCTGTAGTCCCCCCTACACACTCTGCAGCCTCCCTCCTCTACACCCACAACACACTACAGCTCTCCTCCACCTTCTACACTCACAAAACACACAACACACACAGCAGCTTCCCCTCTACACCCACAAACACACTACAGCCCTATGTAAATACACAAAACTGCATACACACACAGACACACACACCAAAACACACTCTGCAGCCTTTATCCACCCTCTACACCCACTGACAAACACACACACACTACAGCCCCCCCTCTACACCCACAAAATACACTGCAGACACACACACACACCAACAAAACAGACTGCTGCCCACCTCTACATCCACAAAACACACACCAGCAGCCCCCCTCTACACCCACTGCAGCGCCCCTGTAAACCCACACACTGAAGACAGACACACCAACAAAACACTCTGCACCCCTCCTCCACCCACAAATCACACACTGAAGACACCCTGCAGCCCCCTCTGTTCCCACAAAACACACACTACAAGATACACACACAAACCAACAAAACAGACTCTTCCACCTCTACATCCACAAAACACACACCAGCAGCCCCTGTCTACACACACTGCAAACACACACACCAACAAAACACTCTGCATCCCTCCTCCACCCACAAAACACACACTGAAGACACACGCACTGCAGCCTCCCCCCCACCCACAAAACACATACACCAACAAAACAGACTCTGATGCCCCCTCTACACCCACAAAACACACCAACAGAAGACACACACACCCCAATAAAACAGTCTGTTGACCCCCTTTTCACCGACAAAACATATGTAACTGTGTTTCCCCGACCTGGTGGGAGAATTGGGCATTACTGTTCGTGTGGTGCATGATACCTGCTGGTAACAGGAGGGCTGAGCTGTCCGCCGATGGTAGTGGGGATACAGGATCAGGTTTCTGGGGTACATTACCAGTGCAGCGCCACCATCTGCCGCAGGCTCCAAAATTAATGCAGGCGATTTCTTATGGTAGAAATACTTCCCCTCCTTCCAGTAAGATCACACCCAGTCAGGAGATATATGCAAACAGGAACGGTCTTTATTGATACCACCAACACACAGCAGTAGTCTGCTCAATCACAGCTTCTCAGGATCAGCTATCTACTGGATGATGGTCCCTGGACAACCACTACAGGTCAGGGCCCCTGCAGCTTTCCTAACTCTTCCCAACTCCCGTATCAGGAGTCAGGGTATAGGCACACACTCAAGGAGCAGAGGCCCCAATCTCAGGCTCCCAGTTGTGTGACCTTGCCTGCCTAAATTTGGGGCGGTACTGTCCTTAAGTACAGCCAGGAGGAGGGCACCTGGTACGTCCCATGATTGGACATGCTCAGGCCTGAGGTCACCGCCTCCCACTGTCACTCAAATGCAACACCATGGAGTGGGGAAAACCCATCTTAAAGCTGCAGTTCAGTCAATATTCTGCATGTGTGTTTTTGTTAATAAATCAGTTCTGTAGTAAGAAAAAATACTTTTAGCATTTTCTGTTTAAAAAAACAACAACTTTGAAAGAACAATTTTCTTGTATTCTATTTTAACAACCATTTGCTAAGGCACTGCCCCTTCATGTCCTGTCACAAGCCCTGGCACACCCCTTTGTCAGCCCTGCCATCCCTCTTGCACATGTCAGTGCAGGAGTGCTCATGAATATTCATGAGCTTCCACTGACTGACAGAAGCAGATGAAAAACATATGCCATATCTAAAGATGTCGCCAAATTTCGCCGATCAATACATGGAGAACGATTTGACTGGCAGCTATACAGTTCTTTAGGTAATTAGAGATTGCCCACATGAAACTATTCAATTAAAAAAAAAAAAAAGACTGAACTGCAGCTTTAACTGCTGGCAAGGCTTGTTCTTACCAGGGCTTACTGCCAGTACAAGGGCAGGCTAGTAGCCACAGGTGACATGGTTACACATACAACAGACACACAAACCTTTCCCCTCACTCCTTGTTTGTGTCTCCTGTCCTATCACCTCCCCTGTCTGAGAGCTGATCTCACTCTTTATGAATGAGAACGGAAAGTTGATTGGCTGAAAAACTTGGCAGGGTGCCAAAAATTTCGGCCCATTATTGATTGGTTAAAATTGCAGGCATTATCCAATCAGAGAGCAAGGATTTGAATAATTGCGCGGAATTTACAAGCTTTAGCCTATATTAAGCAATACAAACGTCTGTTTAATGTTTAACTCTTTGCATGCTGGAGGGGCCACGGCATTTCTGATCACATGATGGGACGATGGGAACAAAAGAGGAGGAGTCCTCCAATACCGTTCCTCTGCCGGCTAGATAGTGCTCCACAGAAGCGCAGAACATGATCTCACTGTCCTGGAACAGGATTGTATATTTTCTGTGTATTTTTTCTGCTCTCAGGCTGCCAGTTCTCCCCAGTTAAAGTTGCATGATTCCCTGATCTGAAGCAGCCAGTGCTGCTGTGTAGTTGCAACATTGTTGTTACAATATAGCCTTTCCACAAGCCGCCAGTCAGTTACCTTGGCAACCTCTCACTTCTCATAGCTTGAGTTGGTTTAGCCCTCTCCCCCTGCCTTTCTCTGTTTATTAGTATGCCTCTTTGGCTTGCTCTTGTCTGGAAAGGAAAGTGGGCTTTCTCTTATCAGCAGACACAGTGAGTAGATGAATCTTCCACTGCTCCCTTAGAAATGGATTCCTTTTTACCTTCCCCTCACAAGAGACACTTCCTACCACAAAACTCCATGCATGTGCTTTTATATTTCTGTAAACCCCACCCAATTTGAATAAAATAGAAGGCCTTTGTTTGTTTTTAAAGGGGACGAGTTTATGCTACATGGGCCTACTCACATGCTACAAGTGAGCTTGGGTCCAGAATACTCACGCTTGACAATGAGCTGAACGCCCATGTAGTAGCCACTGCAGCACGGGGCCCCTGGAGTTCCAGACCTCATTACATGGTGGCAACGTCATTGGGCACTCATATGGTTAAATACTAAACAAAGGGGGAAACATTCATCAAGCGCAGCTGCAGGTTAGCGCACCTGACCTTGAATGGCAGTTAACGCAGAGTCATGTGCTCTAACGATCTAACCCATACTGGCACTTGATAAATCTGCCCCATATTATTTAAGCAAAAAAATCCAAAAACATAACATAAAATACTATATTATAGAATAAAGCAAAAGTTCAGTTTATTGATGTCTACTTTCTACTGCACAAGATATTCAGATCCCTTCTTACTAATTGTTACACATTTGAAATTGGTATTCTAACCTCCTAGTAATGTCAGAATTTTTGGGGATTATTACTTGTTACCTATTTGTTAATAACTTTGCAATACTAGTGTCAAATGGTACAAAGGTAAGGCTAAATCTGAAAAGAACACACACATCTCAAATAATAATCCCTGCATCTTCACCCAACTTTAAATTCAAGTGCCACAAATACATCCTCTTTGCTAGCTACAGTTTAATAATATAAAGTTAAAAAAAATAGCTGTATTGTCATGACTACTTCGCCTTTCACAGCAGTATGTAAATGCACATTTTGTTGAATCAGCCAGCTGATGACTTGCATCTCAAATTAAATATTACAAATGTAACCCATAGGGTAATGCCGCCCTAGAACAATACATTTCATAGATTAATGGCCTTCACCTCTTCCACCGGTTTATCTGAATGGGAGTGCACGTCCCTCTGCTATGTTCATCTTGTAATCATCTCTAGACAAAAGCACCGGCTGTGATGTTCATGGGATGACATACAGGCCGCCAGCACCTGACTCTTGGAATGTTGTTGACTGAATGTCACAAGAGCACTATAAAGCTTACATGTACGGGCATAGTGTTAATTGGAGCCGCAGCGGTATTTGTTTCTCCCTCTTGTGAAATTGAATTGTTAAATGTTGCACAGGGGGTTATTGAGCTTGCCTTGAGATACGTATTATACACAATATTGTGAATACAATAAATACACATACTGTGTATTTATTGTATTCACAATATTGTGTATAATACGTATGTGTATACTGTACAATAAATACACATACTGTGATGGCAGATACAATAGATTTGTTCAAAAAAAGGTTGGACATCTTTTTAGATGGGAAAGGTATACAGGGATATACCAAATAAGTATACATGGGAAGGATGTTGATCCAGGGAGTAATCCGATTGCCAATTATTGGAGTCAGGAAGGAATTAATTTTTCCCCTTAATGGGGTTTTTTGTTTGCCTTCCTCTGGATCAATAAGTAAGTATAGATATAGGATAAAGTATCTGTTGTCTAAATTTAGCAAAGGTTGAACTTGATGGACGTACTATGTACACATGCTAAACAACAAAAAAAAAGGTAGCGCTAATAAAATAACCTGGTAATGGCCCACAGCCTGGGATATAACTCCGACACCCACGGTCAGAAGAGACAGATGCAAAACATGTGATATCAATGGCGCTGGGCCCCAAGTAACACCAAATATTACATTGGTGATCCCATATTTGGTGTTACTTGGGGCCCAGCGCCATTGATATAACATGTTTTGCATATGTACACATGCTATATATATTTCTTTCTTTTCATATTATTATGCATGTGTGTGTATGTTAGGAAATAGAGAATCAGAGTTGGAAACCATGGAGTGTGGAAGTAAATCAGTTGGTCTATATATGACTTACAGCTTATATGCAGAGTAAGTAAGCATGCTATATGCCAGTGGTGCTCAACTCCAGTCCTCAAGCATGATGAAGCAGGGACTGATTGAGCCACCTGTGCTGAAGCAGGGATATCCTGAAAACCTGACCTGTTGGGGGGACTTGAGGACCGGAGTTGAGCACCCCTGATATATACCATCTGAAACGCTGCTTCCACGGCTCCAGTGCTTTTCAAATTGCAATGGCATGCAGGTCTCAAGCCTACAGGTTTCATTATAAGGTACTTGAAGCACTACAGAAGAGGTGAAGAGCATATGAGCTGTGCTCTTACAAAGAATTTACTTGTTGCACACCATCCTATTTAAAAAAAATAACATTTCACAAATCAGGATACAAGATACAGTATATAACTGTTGTTGGATATAAACAGTAGTTAAAAAGTGTGGTAGTAGGATATGGTGGTAATAAAATGAAACCGTATTCAGTAACAATCAAGCACAGGGTAATTAGTAAATGCAAATATATTGTTGACCTTGAGAGTTGTATGGTAGCCATTAGTGCAAATTATGTAAAATTAGCTAAGCAATCAACAGCCGAATTGCAGCGAGACTTCAGGGGATACTGTGTGATAAGTAGTGTCAGACTACACTCTGAATCGGGAGCGTAGACGGGAGCCAGCCAGGCACTGATGCCAGGAAATGATACACAGAGCCAGGAGAGGAGCTGCTCTATTCACTTGCTAACTCAATATCCCGCTTACTAAGCCCTACAGCTCAATATAGAACCCGACAGATACCGCTACGGCAGGCCCATGTCTGCGTCTGCTGACATAATGCGACGTGCCCGATATCTTGGAGCACTGCTGCTTTGACTCCTTATCAATTCTTATCACTTCCACCAATTTTAAGAAGGCAATGAGATCTAAGTATAAGTAAAGGATTTTTTTAAGAATTTAAATTCTTGTTATGATTTTGCTTTTCTCTCTCTCTTCAAGTGTAGATTACGGTAATTAAACTGTAATCGGTGTACTTTAGCCTGCAACTCCACTCCTAATCTTTTAAGCATTCATAAAAAAGAAAACCACTGAAGTCATGGCAGGATTCAGTTCCTTTACTTCCGATATCTTTGCATCTATATTTATATGTGAACTTTACAGCATAGATTTATATACTTAAGGTAGACCAGGAACACTTGGTCTACTTATTGTTGCCTGTTTTGTTTTTTTATTTTATACGGCATATATACATTTTTATCTGATGCTCTTTTCCTGATTTAGCCACCTCTGCTGCACGTCTTACTGAGAATAAACAGTAAATAGAAATGGCACTTGTGGCGCTTTCACATGTCTCAGACAGGTCTGCAACTCTACCTTTCCCCCTTATCGCTTAGCTCTCCAACCTGCTCTCCGGCATCTCTCTGTGACGTCTCGCTGTCATGTGATATGTTGCCATGGCAATGCCTTGCCAGTTGACGTTGTCATGGCGACACGTGTCAGTAGAAGCTGGAGAGCAGGCATGAGGCAATTACAGAGGACACGAGCTCTCCCCCGGAAATCAATTTAAATGTTGTGGGGAAGAAAGCGGGGGCCCCCCTTACAAAATTTTGCACCCCCCAGTTTGCCCACCCTTGACTTGGCATCCACTGCAGTCAGGGATTCTGGGTAATGACATGCAAATGCTTTTTTATGTTTGCTCAGTTTGGGGGCCAGGGGTCTATTGTGGGGTTTCCTGAGTAGGGCCTAACAACGGATTCCCTTGTGGGCTCTAGATGCCCCGGTCTGACATTGGTTTCCTTAATTTGCGTGATGTTGAACATTTCTTCAGCATGTGGAAGATGGTTTCAAAGCAGATGGTTTTGGACCTAGGTATGTAGATATTTTCATGGGTATATTATTATATTATACTAGCAGTACAAACTCTATGCAAGAACCCTGCTCTTCCTCTTATTGCTAGGGGTAGGTGGACCTTGCCTTCCTTTGGTCATTTTGTTCCTACTTGGAAGTAGGAGTGTGACAGGGTGAATGAACGTCACCAGCCGTATACCTGGCAAACCTATGTTTAGGCTTGCAGTGCAGCAGTGATGAGGTTAAGTTTCAGTTGATAGGGGCTGCTTAATTAGTCTGACCCCAGCTGCATAATCAAGGTGTTTTAAAAACCCCAGGCTGTACACACATGCAGGCTAGCTGGTCAGGAGACAGGACTGAAATACTGAAGAGATTACTGCTATAAGGTCTGTTTTCAAAGTACATGTGTGATGAACTATCTGTGTCCTGCATGCTGAAGAGAAGCTATTTTGTTTTTGTCTGCTGAAGAGAAGCTATTTTGTTTTTGTCTGCTGAAGAGAAGCTATTTTGTTTTTGTCTGCTGAAGAGAAGCTATTTTGTTTTTGTATGCTGAAGAGAAGCTATTTTGTTTTTGTATGCTGTATGTTTTTAACGCTCAATAAAAAAGCCTTATCAAGAGAACCCGCGTGTGTGGTTGCATGTACCCTGCAACTAGGAGTTTCCACAGAAATTGAGAAGACTATGTTGGTATACTTTCCTCACCAACATCACATTGTAATAAGGCCTAATAAGGTAGTGCTTGCTCCTACTACACATGCTTAGACCATAGCTTTCTGGAGTGTGGCTTCCAACCTAGTGATTTGCAAATTGTTATTCCACTAATTACCGGTCTTCTGCGGTAGTCACGGGCCCTCCCAGACCGGGATGGCCAACCTGACTGGGAGTTGGCGCCAGAATTTACCAGTGGCATTGTCAAAGGGCAACAATAAGACAATTATACAAATTAATACCTGTATAGACTGACAGAGCACAGTGTCAGTGTATAGTGTGGTCAGGTTATATTCTGTGTCAGTATATAGAGCGGAGTATTACCTGATGATATTATAAACTGACACAGAGTATGTAGCCAGCTCTTTTTGATACAATATTTATGATGGGGATTTGGGTTCTGAGCTTACATGGGCCGGGGGGGGTTCGTTAATTTCATTTGGTAAAACAACATGGAGATTAGTGACCCCTCATCCTTGTTTCCAAGCTCACTCATCCCACCTTTTTCATTGCAGTTCTGGCTATGCACCTGTGAATGACCAGTCTATTAAAGACTGCTCTCCCTTCATTAGGGAGGTTATGGGAGCTTTTTGCAGGTGCAGCAATGGTAGGACCTACAGATGGGGCCATACTGTGATGTGGTTCTTGGCTTAAAATACTTTGGCCAAAGAATTTAACTAAATAACCCCTGCTTATGAGAAGATAAACAGATAAGTATTTAACTATATAATATGTCAAGTTAGATGAAGCACTAGACCTTTTTGTCTTTTGTTCTGTACATGAGCTTACAATCCTAGTAGCACTCTTTTTGACACAATATTTATGATGTGGTGTTTGGCTTCTGAGCTTACAGGGTCTGCCGCGGTGGATTTCAAAATCCGCCACCCCTAAGCACTTAGCTATTGCCTTCTTACTTGCCGCCCACCTCCTCCTTTGGAACTGTAGCGTCAAAATGACGCTGTGGACGTCACCAATGTGACGCCATCCTGCGTCACGTTGCCATGGTAACTCAACATCATGACGTCATTTGGCGCTGCAACCTTGCGTTGCCATGGCAACGAGACGCCATGACGTCACACTGGCGCTGCGGTTCAGAAGGAGATGCAGGGCGGCAGGTATGGAGGCAGCCGCAACAGCTAAATGACTTCCCATCAGGCCCAATATGCCCATGTGTGTGGCAAAAGTATATGGGGGGCGGACATTTTTGCCGATCCAAAATGTTGCCGCCCTAAGCCCGGACCTAATGGGAAATCCGCCAATGGGACTTGCTTTAGTAATTTAACCCCAAAGTTTTACAAGCATGATAGACTGTTCCCTCTTTGGTCAGGAATGTCTGGTAGGTGCCTTTTTGCCTTTTATCTGTCTCTGCTGCTATCGGGATACGGCTCACCACACTTATGAGCAGATCTACAGAGCATATTTAATTTGCTCATTCATTTGAACCTTTCTGACAATTGGCATTATATTAACATACATAGAAAGGGAAGTGCTACTTTGCATTTGTAAGAGTACAGACATCACTAACACATTATTAAGAAGCAAATATCCCATCTCTGTAACTGTTAACTGAGCAGTATTTGCATTGATTTGGTTTTTACTTTTGCTCTTAACTTTCTTGTCTGTCAACAACACTTCTGCCTGTGGCATATGTGTTTATCCTGCAGTACGCAGTACCTGCAGCTGTTCTTTGGGATGACAGTTTTATTACAGCAAATGGGGTTGGTATTGTACAAGGGGTCTTATTGTTTTCTATCGAAACCAGTTGCCAGAAGTTGCACAGCTGACTACTAATTTTAACACATTTTTATTTGTCAGATTCCTTCCAGGCATATACATTGCTTGCTGGAAGCATGCATCAAATTGCATCAAATTTGGCATAAATACAGCTTTAGTGTAATTCAATTTTGAAGCAATAAAAATACCTAATATCTGAAGTGACTAAATGTTTTGCTTCTTCAAGGTGCAGGGAAAAGTTACATAAAAAGTTCAGCTTGGTAACCAACTCAGGTAAATAAGTGACTTCACAGCGTAACATATATAAAGGGCTAGATTCACTCATAAAAATATTGCCATTATCATTGATTTATCAGTGAATTTTTTTTATCAGCCTATTCACTAAAACCATATCTCCAGCGGTAATGTCGGATTACCACCATAAATGCTGCCACCTTTTCCACCACAATCTATTTTGTGTGTGTATATATATCACACAAACCTTGTGGCTTGCAGGTAGAGAATTGGTACTAGCATATGAAAGGTCCTGGGTTCGATTCCTGTATGATATTGACGCACGTGGACGCAGCCTGATGAAGCAGGGAGAGCAGCAGAAAGGGGAGAGCTGCAGATGTTGGTAAGTCCTCGTGCGGTGAAATGTTATAACGCGGTCTCATTCTGTGGACCCCTGAGGACCGCATTATAACGGGGTTCAGCTGTGATATATATATATATATATATATATATATATATACACACACACACATTTTAAGTTATGGTGGGGGAAAAAGGCAACAAAAAAACAACCACTGTTAGCATATAGCCAATAAAGAATATCACTTGTGAGCACATTCACATGTATCAGACAGGACTGCAACCCTGCCTTTCAACCATTATGACCTAGCATACAGTGCTCCCGCTGCAGCAATGGATTCTGGGAGGCAGTGTTGCAGACCTGTCTGATACATGTGAATGCAACATCTTGAGAAAGTGAACGAAATCGGCCGGGACCTAACGGTATCGCATTGCTTATATTCCATTATAGGATATGCACCCACACCAGTGACTTTTATTACGGAGTGCCTTTGATTCCTTTCTACGATATATATATGAAAACAAAAATAGAAAAAGAAAAAGTATCCCACAAAACCACAATAAAGCACTCTGGTATACAAAAATATAACAAGTTTATTTAAAGACACATCACATAACATACAAACATGATAAAACACTCTCACATGCCTCAAAAGTATGGAAAACAACCACATACAAACTAAAGTAATGGAAAAATCCTCAACTAAAGCCATAAAAAATAAAAAATGTAGTCTAATGACAAAATGATATCAGAATGGTGAGGCACATAATTGGCCTCCCTTCTGTTGACCGGCCGGTCAAAAAAGAGAAAAGAACTACTCAACTGAAAATACTAAATCCCAGACCTAGCTGAGGCACAAACCGTCCTATACCAAGGATCCTGCTACAAAAATGATATGCACAAATGAAACTCTGCTCCCATAATCAGTGGGAGTAAACAGCATGTAAACCCATGTGTGAGGGAAGCAGAGAACACACAGACTGGCTGCAGTGATCTAAGCACAGAAAGAGAATGATTGTAGCTGTGTGTGCAAATGGGCAGAAAGGCTGTTGGAAGGTAGAAAAGGACTGCAGCAGTAAATAAATGAATGTCCCGTCAATACTTCACCAATAAGGAGGGTGAACAGTCAATAGAGGCAATACTTAGCCTCCCACGTAGAATCTCGTGGGTAGAGCGAGAGCAGGTAAATAGGAGCCCGAATGAGATATATATTTACATATATATCAAATAAAAAGTTCACTTGTGAGCACATTCACATGTCTTAGGCTGAGGCCCCGCTGTTGTCGGCGGCGCGCGCGGGCCACCAGCCCCTTACCTCAAGTGTGCTGGTCCCCGCTGCCTCCTTCCGACAGGGCTGACTGCGTGCTGTGACACGTCAGCCTGCCGGAGCTACAAGCTTCTGGTGATCAGAAACGCTGACGCGTCACGTGGTACACGAGTCAGCCAATGAGAAGGGAAGGAGGGGAGCTACGGGTGGGAGGCGGCTTGGAAGGAAGTGTGCCTGTGTGTGCAAAGTAGATGGCCCAACCTATCCCTTTCCTCCAAGACCCAGAGCCTCCCGGACCCACCCCCCCCCCTCCTGCGGACCCACAACCTCCTCCACCTCTCTCCCCGGGCTTAATGGCTGCGCCCACCCCCCCCGACCCGTTTTGGCCACGCCCCCCCCCCCGAGCCGAAAAAAGTTTACTGCAGATCGCCGACAAGCAAGGCGGCCGTACGGACGCGTGCAGCGGGGCCTTAGCCTTAGGCAGGTCTGCAACCCCGCCTTTCACCATTCTCCCCCGCATACAGTGCTTCCACTGCAGCAAGGGATTCTGGGAAATGACATGCAAATGAGCACACTGTCACCTTTTGTCTGAAAATCCATTGTTACATGGAGCCCATATAAGCTAATGCTCACTGTTAACACAGCTTTAAAACACAGTACGGGAATCAGATGCAAAGCCAGAGAAACCACTCAGACATGTTTCTATATATATATATATATATATATATATATATATATATATATATATAGTGGTCGATAAATCACCCAAAAATCTACTCGCCGAACAAAAAAATCTACTCGCCACCTAGCACCACACGTCTGCTGCTTGGGCCAATAGGAGCTTGCCACGATGTTAAATCCACTCGCCCGGGGCGTGCAAATGTATAGGTTTGTCGAACACTGTATATATATATATACACACACACACACACACACTCCCTTATTGTAGATTTTACATTTCTTGTGAGGTAGAACAGACAGTGAAAAGCCTAGAGAGAAGCACTGACATTTTGCCATAACTAATTCACTCATTGTAATAAAAGATGGACCATATTTACTAAACAGTACTATGCCGTAAGACACTTTATGTGCGATACAAGTTAACGTACTATCTAAAGTGAATAGGCCTTAAGTTGTGTTCTGGCATCGGAATAGTATCTTATGGAATAGCACCACTTAGTAAATGCGGCCCCAACTGCCTATTCAATTGTTTATGTGAAGAAGAAAAAAAGATAATTGTACTCAGACCATTTATTTGATATAGAAGAGTCCAAAAGACACACAACGTTTCGGGGATACAAAATGTAACCCTTCTTCAGGTACAGACCCAGGACATACTTGAAACCGAGACTGTAAGACATGAAGCCAAAAGCGGGATTCATTAAGACGTTAAGGCCATTTTTTAAAGTCCGATAAAAAAATGCACTTTTGTGCGACCTGTTTTTTGTATCCGTGCTATAAATTCTATAGCACGATAGCTGATTGTGAGATGTATATCCCCAATCTGATTGGTTGTTGTAGACCATGTGACTTCCTTTGGATGACTTCACATCCTTTCCAAAAATGGACTGTCACATGGTCTACTACAACCAATCAGATTGGAGATATACATCTCTAGTGGTGTACCGAGTACTGGTAATTACCAGGTACCCAGCGTTACCCGGCACTTTTTCAGCTACCCGGCCATTACCCAGACCCGGCAACTGAGAAGTGGGGTAACACCCGGTGTCGGGTAATGTCAGGGTAGCTGAAAATAAACAAATCACTTACCTGCAGCTAGCGGCGGAAGACATCTATGAAGAGCAGCAGAGGTCCTGTGGTGATGTCAGCATCCAAAGTGTCTTCAGCCGGCGTGGGAGAAGCAGGAATCCATTACACAGCACAGCAGCAGGTAAGCGGTGTGAGCCGGGGAACCATGTGACAGGAGCAGGAGCGTTCCTATTGGACAACTGTTTATGGGTGATAAAAAGCTATTAGTGTGCGATACTGCACTGTTATCACTGCTTTGTGAATAGCAGAGCAAGCAGCATCGCGCTATAAGGGCATTTATCGCCCTTAAAACCACTTATCACTGCTTTGTGAATGAGCCTCACTAACTGTCAGGGGAGCCTGGCTCAATTCCCGGTGTCATCTCCTTGTGACCTTGGGTCACTATCTCCTTGTGCCTCAGGCACCAAAAACATAGCTTGTAATCTTATCTGGGCAGGGACTGTGTCTGTAACATTCCTATGTGCTGCGTACCGCGCCTTATACTACAGTATAATTGTGAAGCGTTTGTGAGTCCCATTGGGAGAAAAGCACTATATGAAATAAAGTTGTTATTATTATATGTAAGACCAGTTCATTATATTTGATGCAGTATTTCATAGATATGCTAGATTTTTGTGGACAAATAAAAGGGAAAACACTGTGGAACTGTGTGCACCGTGTAACGTCTCCACAACTCCTCCTACTGAAACTCCCCAAGGAGCAAAGTACCCTGATATTTTACATAGTTGCAGATGAAAATGCCAAATTTGATACATAGACCCCTTTATAATTTAGACACAATAATGTGTTGTGCTGCAGTGAAATATCACTTTCCATAGCTTCGCTTTTCTAAAATAAGAGACAATGTCTATCCTTCCATCTAAGGAGCTGAGGACGTCATTTCAAAGCATTCTTTTAAAATATCCCATTAACAACTTTTTTTAATAGGTCCATGGTGAGATTACAATTAAAATGGGACAATAAGGGAAAAAATTGACAAGCCACGGAGACACTGACTGAGGAATAATACATAAAGTTGAATATTTAAAAAAAAGTATATGTATCAAAATATTTAAAAAAAAAAACAATGTTTCTTTTATTCTAGAACAAAAATGCAATACAACCTCATTCATTATGTTCCTACAAGAGTTAGGCTGGGTCCATGGTGCCCGCGCGCAATAGAGCGCGTGGCGTCACGCTTGCCTGTTGCTGGAGCGTTTACATGACCTGTTGGATTGTGCGACAGGGGGCGTGCCGGGACGCGTTCCGTGAGCGGTTCGCCTTCATTGGCTGACCCGGCCGTCGTGTGGAAAAATCAAATGTATTTGCATGCACACGCGGTCTATGGCCGCAATCATTGCCTTGCGGCAGGTATTGCAATGTATATCTTTTTGAAAGACAATAGCCAGTCTTGAGGTATTCAAAAACATTTTTGATCGACATTTGCATTGGTTATATTAGTTATTTACTGGTGATAATTCTGCTGCCACAATTGTATTTCACCAACACTAGTATGAGTGAGTGCAGCACATATTAGGCTGAGGACCCTCTGCGGTCGGCGGCGCGCGCAGCCAGCCCCTTACCTCCAGTCTGGTGGTCCCCGCTGCCTCCTTCCGACGTGGCTGACTACGTGCTGTGACACGTCAGCCGGCCGGAGCTACAAGCTTCTGGTGATTAGAAGCGCGGACGCATCACGTGGTGCGTGAGGGAGCCAATGAGAAGGGCAGCTATGGGAGTGAGGCGGCTTGGTATGCATAGTGTGCCTGGGTGTGTAATGGCCCCGCCCCCCACATCATTGCCACGCCCACCTGACCCGTTTTGGTCACGCCCCCCGCGCCGAAACAAGTTCACTGCAGATCGCGGTGCAGTGACTTCCACACGCCGCCGGCAAGCAAAGGGGCCGTGCGGGCGCGTGCAGCGGGGCCTTAGCCTTACTGATGTGCAATGGCACAAAATCCCCCAGTTAATCCTGCAGCGTCACTTCTTTTATAGGTAATGATAGATTTGGATACTTTTTAATGCTCTTACAGCTCCTTATGGAACATTAACTTTAGTAAATCTTGGGCCGTAGAAGCATAAAAATACAGTGCAGCAACATTTGTAGCAGCTTTTAAAGCGACAATCCAAGCCCTCCTTGTTTGCCAGGATTGAAACAGGATCTCTGGAACTGAACCCCATTAATTTCAGCTCCGAGGATCCCCTGCTTCCGGAGATATTTACCGCCGAAGTAGGGGCCAGTAGCTGCTCTGCTCAGCTATCAGGGATCACATCATATTGTAGCTGCTGTTCAAAACTCCCGCGCCCTGTAGGAAGCCGTGACATCATCAGGTTGAGCTTCCTATTGGCCCGTGTGACGCACGAGCTTTCAACTTCAAAGCCCAGCTTGCTCAGCCGGAGCGGCTACTGGCACTTACTATGGAGGTAAGTATCTCTGGAAGCAGGGGGTCCCCGGAGCTGAATTGAATGGGGTTCAGTTCCGGAGACGCACTGCTTCAATCCTAGGGGGGGAGGGGGAATACATGTTAAAAAAAGGCATTTGGATTGCTCCAGAGAGATGTGCGAACTTGCAATTTTTCTCTTCACAATTTTTTTGCGCAGGATAGGGCGTATTGAGAAAATAAATATGTGACATTTCACCTTGCATAAAAAAAGTTAGGCGAAAATGTTGAAATGATGCCTAACCTTGCTGTTCTTTTTGCTTCTTTTTTCCCCCCCACAGAAAACTGCTAATTTCACACCGTTCACACACTTTTGCGATACGTTGACATATCTCTAATCGGCACCTCTCACTGGTTTTTATCACTCAGTATAATAGAAACTGATATTTAAAAAAGTGGTAATCATGTATCATTAATACGGAGAAGGATACTTATAGATATTATTAAAGCAACAATGCGGGGTTCACTTTTATTTATTTTTATTATAGGTTTTAAGCAGGGGGTCTCCTGAGCTGAATTGTTTTAATTTTAGCTCTGGGGATCTCCTGCTTCCAGAGATACTTACCTCTGAAGGGAGTGCCGGTATCTCTACAGTCAGGGAACTTGTGTGCCTAACATAATGGCGGCGTTTAAATGTCACACAGACCAATAGGGAGCTGTGACGTCATCTGGTGCAGGTTCCACTTGGCCCGCGTGACCGGGACATTTAAACCTACGGAGGTAAGTATCTCTGGAAGAAGGGGGGTCCCCGGAGCATAAATGAACACAGTTCTGCTCCAGAGACCCCCTGCTTCAATCCTGTAATTAAAAAAAAAAATGTTGAAAAATGAAAGCCGTATTGCTGCTTTAAATGGAGACTTAACATGGTTCCGTTCTGAGAATATCCCCCAGTGCGTTTTATGCATTGCAGCTCATCAGGAGGTTGGCACGTTGCTGATTCCATACTTCATTCCACCTGCACCGGCAACACACATAACTCTATCCCTATAGTGCTGGAGAGTAGCAGTGTAACTGTATATCGTTTTGATACTGATCTATCTGCAGGATACAGGCTCCAAGAGCCCTATGCGATCCTCGCACGTTAGAATGCATCACTCCAGTATAACAATGACCATGGCCAGTATGCTGGCTCTTTCTCTAGTCTAGGAGATATTGTAGTACCAATAACTAATTGTTCTTATGTTACATTTCAGGGCTGGAGAGAAGTGATTTAATACGTGAGCTATGCCCGTGCCACCGCCTCCCCCACCTCCTGCGCCTCCACCGCCTGCAGCTCGAGGCCCGCCAGCACCACCTCCTCCACCTGCATTTTCCCAGGTAAGCTCTTCTTAGGCTTTGGTCCCGCTGCGTCCGGCGGCGCGCGCGGCTCCGTGAGCGTTCCTCACCAGCAGGGGTATCCTTCTTGAGCCGGTCCCAGTCCCCCCTCGCTGCACGGCTCACTACGTGCTGTGACGCGTCAGCCGCCTGGGGATGCAAGAAAATTGTGATCCCGAGCGGTGACGCGTCACGTGGTGCGCTGATGAGCCTATTAGTGGCGGGAGCTGTCAGAGATCTTCCTCCACAAGGTAGGGGGTAGTGTGTGTGTGTGTGTATCAGCGTGTGTGAGGAGGGCATTTGCGGGGGAATGGGGAGGTAGCGGGAGCTGCTTATCTTCCAGCAGCCCGCAGCAGCTCCCTCCTGCAGCCCGGGAGACCGAGACCATGGAGGGAGGGGGGAGTAGGGGGTCCCTCCGCTCAAACCACGCCCCCTCCGCTCAAACCACGCCCCCCTCCGCTCAAACCACGGCCGCCGCTCCCACGCCCTACAGACCGCAGATAGCAGTCTGTGCCTCTCAGCGCGCTGCCTGCATGCAGTGCGGGCGCGCTGACTGAGGGAGCGGGGCCGTAGCCTTACTCTACAGGTGAGAACATAAAGAGCCATTGTATGGTTCATTCTTTCACATTCGTCTAAAGGAAGTCCCAAAGTGGACTAATGGCAGTAATTAAGGGATTGTAATTTTATGATTGATGCCCGCTTTAAAAAAGTGCAGCTCCCCTGCACGATAGTGTTTTTATTTTATTTTTTTAAACTGTATTCACGATACTGTACAATAGGGTGTCTGTTTCACCTCTAGTTTTTTCCACCTGCTCACTGATTTATTAAACTGTGTATTTTATGAGCCCAAAAACCTAAATGAATATGTCTCCAAGCCCCACTTAATGATATTAGTAGATTTTAAAGAACCATACCAGAGAAGATTATGATAAGAGAGGTTATCTGATAAGATTCTTTGAAGTCTGTGCTGAAAACAGCCCTGTGCTGTCTGGTGGAGTGAAGTAACTGATAACAAAACAGCAAGAGCTGCTTTGTGAACACACGTTCAGCCTTTGTGCCTTTAAAAAAACATGTTTTAAATAAAATCCAAACCTGCTAGGGGGAAAACAGTAAAATGAAGGCTGGCAATCTGCTTGAAAGGAATTTACATTGAGCTCTTGGAGGAAGTGTCTAAAGAATTAGACAGGTATAAATAATAAATAATAAATAAATAATGTTGTAAATGGAGACTTGAGGTTGTTTTAGTTCCCTCACCCTTTTGCCTTTTGTATGTATTACTGCATGATGTGGTTCTCTGGCAGGGAGGGGTTAATATACTAGTGCAGGGGTTGCCAATTATAGTCCTCAAGGGCCACCAACAGGTCAGGTTTTCATGATATCCCTGCTTCAGCAGAGGTGGCTCAATCAGTGGCTCGGTCGAGGACGGAGCCACCTGCGCTGAAGCAGGGATATCCTGAAAACCTGACCAGTTGGTGGCCCTTGAGGACCGGAGTGTGCCACCCCTGCACTACGTGTGTATGCTATAATTGGCAGGAGGAGATGAAATAAATAGTAACTGCCTTCCTCAAACGGCGCTGTAACTAAAAACTTTCACCCTTTCAATGATTCATTTCAACTGTTCCATAGGTTGAACTGAATGTGGTTTGTAAAGGGAGCTCCACGGCCATCAATCCTGTCACAATATGGTGATGTCACAATATGATGGTGTCACAATATGATGGTGTCACAATATGATGATGTCAGAATTAAACGTGTTCACTTTCATTCTAAGTATTCAGAACTTAGATATAAAGCACTTTTTTTTTTTAGAGAGAATCACTCACATTCAGACAGTTTTAGTTATAAAGTATGTTTACACCAATACTTCCCCAAGATATAAAAACTGCTGAATCATTTCAGATTGAAATGTGTGTACGGTGACATTTGTACATTTAATAATAATGTAATAATACATCATTTTCTTTACTAATTATAATTTTCTTTGCTTCTTCTACATTTTGACCAATGTTGCAGTGTCAGTGTCAGGGGCAGGAATAAGTCACCGATAGGCCCCGGTGCAAATTAAACAAACCCCCCCCCCCCCTACCTGTGGGGCAGGGCCTTACGTGGCAGCGACGGAGGGAGCCCACCGAGGTGATTCCGGAAGTTGGGTCAGACATCCGGTGGGACCCAACTTCCGTGTTAAGACCACCTCGGTAAGCTCCTTCCCCAGCCACCGGTTAAGGCCTCACGCCACAGGTAGGGCCCTAGCAGGGGTTGCGCAGAGAGGGGAGACTTTAGAAATGCCGGAACGATGTTCTGGCTACTAAAATTAGTGCCGAACAGCGTTTGGATTGGCCCCTATAGGTGGTGGGGCCTGGGGCAGCCGATCCGGCAGCACATATGGTAGTTCCGCTACTGCTCAGGGGTAAAATAATAACATTAGTGCATGATATTTATTGTACGGTTGAGAATGTTAATGCCTTGTTTTGTACAATGTATCTAATTTACTTATCAATTTACCTATCAAGTAACAGTAGAATGTGACAGATGGTTCCAGTTGTTCACAGAGAGTTGCGATTACAGTTGTCCCCTCCTGGTGACATAAGAATGGATATCCAGTTTCGGCTATGCTCTTTTCCTTGCAGTTTGGGTACAAAAATAGTCAATGCAGGAACATTCCAAAGAGTGACATTCCACAGCTGTCTTCTAGAACATATGGGAAACTAGCTCCGTTTTTATTACAAAGATCTAAGTAACCTTTTGACTCTTGGAGAGGGGATCCTACAGTACTGCTTTGCTTTGTAATTCTCCACAGGCACTTCTGTTAGCAAAGGATTGTAAGATACAGTTATTATTCAGTGAAAATTAGTATTCTACAGTGACAAAATGATAATACTCTGACACTAAAACAAGAGGTTTTAATTCTGATATGGGGTTTGTACACACTATCATCATTTTTTGTAATGTTTCTCTCTGCCTTTGCTCATTTTACAATTAATCCCCCTTCTCCCCCCTCCCCTGCACACTGCTGATAGATGTATGGTCTCACTGACCCTTTCATCCATTTATTGCCCTGTCTGTTTATTCCCTCTCAGCATCATCTGCCTTAGATGGCTATCTTTTTTTTCTATTTTTTTACATCTGTGTTAAGCTCCTAAAATCTTTGTAAATCAGAATTGCTGACCTGAGGAAGAGAAAGACCTCTCGAAAGTTTGTCTTATAATATCAATTATTAGTCCAAAAAAAAAAATGGGATCTACTAATAATGAAATACTAATTTACTCTATTCTACAGTAAAAAGCATAGCTGGGCAAACTAATGACACATGCTACCCTTAAATACACCAAACGGGACACATTTGTTCTTTTAACTCAGTTAAAGTAACATCATCTGAGCCATAAGGTCACAGTAAGCAAGCAGTACTTGTCCTATTGCCGAGAACCCCACAATTCCAGGGATATTACATTTTCATGTAAGCTTTATGTAAATTCGAACATAGCCTTTTTTCTTGGCTTGCTGCCCGGTATCCAATTTTGCTGCCCAGTTTTCACATTCTTTCATACTTAATATCTCCAGAATGTTGAGGTTCCTGAAAATAAAGTGCAAAGTAATGCAAAAAGGCACAAGGAGAATTTGTAAATAATCAAAAAAAAAGACAAATCACACCAAGGTGAGGGATAAAAGTTGTATTAAGCAAATAAAAAACAATATTGGGATTTATAATGGAGTAAGTCAGCGGTGCGCAAACTGGGGGGCGTGGGAGATTTTTCTGGGGGATGCGGGCGGTTGCAGAGGCCCCGCGCTCTTCCCCAAGGCATTAAATTAAATGCCGGGGGATCCCGTGAGGCCCTGCAACACACCACTTACCTTGATCCAGCCGGCTCCAGGACGCATGACCATGGCATGTGACGTCACAGTTGCCACGGTAATGTGATGAAATATGACGCCACGGATCACGTGACGTCACACGACCCCGCAGTGTCATTTGATGCCGCAGGAGGTAAGAAGGAGTGGGGGGCGGGCGCACCAAAGAGGAAAGCCAGCAGGGGGAGGGGGGACACAGCAAAAAAAAGTTTTTGCGCCCCTGGAGTAAGTAACAGCATATTCTTGACAGTAATGCTAAAGGATTGATAGCAGTAGTAATGTCGTGTTATTGGGTAGTCCACAACATGGTAGGCAGCATCACAGCTCTCCGCAGTCTGGGCATGGAGTCAAAGGAACAGAAGTGACGTCTTACAAAATTTAACCAATCCCAACTGGAAGTGAGAAATGTGTAGGGATTGGTTAAGCTCTGTGACACATGTATGTATCTCTTTATTTATATAGCGCCATGTAAGTACATAGTGCTTTACAATACACGTGACATAATATAACACATAATGGGAATAAGCGCTTCAAACATAAAACAATAGGAACAAGAGTCACTGACCCAAAGAGCTTACAAAGTGGTAAGTGGGGAGAATTTACAGAGACAGAAGGAGGGTGTTCTGGTAAGAGGCTACTGTCAGTGTATATGAGATGTATATACATAACTTCTGTTCCTTTGACCACAAGCCCAGACCATGGAAAGCTGTGATGCCACATACCATGCTGTGGGCTAGCCAATAATGCGACCATCCAGCTCAACCATTGGCATGTTCAGTGTAATAAGGCAAAGGAAATTGAAAATGTTACTATACATACAGTTCTCTGTATGTATATACAGAGCATGTTTGTTTATAAGAATTGGCAAGAAGCCCACCATAACTAATTAGAATTGTGAATATTTCACTGGATTTAGATAGGGAAATAGGGTAGAGATAAATAATGGGCAAACAATCATAGGATTATCAAATTCTTCATCTCTGTCTGACCTCCGTGTTTATTTTCACACCATCAAAATACATATCCATATCTGTTGCAAGTGGCATAGATATGTGTCATATGTAAACACAATTACATTTAGTTTAACTTGAGCTTTTATGACTAAAGAACATTTTTGAAGAATTGCTGTGTTTAAAAACTAAAGATGGGCACATTTTTTTTAGGCCAATTTGGATCCACCTCAGATCGTCCGGTTCCTTCGGTCCGCATTCTCAAATAGGGCTACCCACCTTTTTCGTTTTCTATCACTGACAATCGACATGGCAGATTAATAATCCGAGGTCAGATTGTTAAAAATTTGCACTCAGATTAAATTTGCAATGGGGGATCTCTGTCTCTCTGTCTCCCAATGTATATTTGGGAGAAATGAATCTCTGTGTAGTGCTGCAGGATATCCTTTAGTCAAGTCACTGTAAGGTAAAGATATGCATAATTCCTTTAATAAAGATCAGGGTGAAATCCGTAACATAAACTGGGATACTAGATCAAATATTAAGTATCCTGGGATAGAAACCAATTGGAGCCCTGCATATAGCTTGGACAGCATAAGGAGTCATAGGAAAACCCACCAACTTTAGATCCAAGTAACAAACCGTTGAAGTAACTCCCAAGGCAGTGAGCACGATAAGGGAAGGAAATAACGCTCTACTCACGGATCACTTCTATTGATTGAAGCAACTTGATTCATCCTTGTGTGCATCCCGTCAAGCCAAATCCGTAACAGTAAAAAGAGTATAACATGGAGCACAGCCGAAATCAAAGAGAACTGGAGGCAGGATCAAATGTCAAAAAAATACAAATTTATTAGCACATAGTGCCTGTGAAGAAACTGAGGCAATATTGTGACGCGTTTCCCGTCGTAGCTGGGGCTTTATCAAAGAGTGTTCTCCTCAGGTAAGGCGCATCCTTATATAGGATGGAAGCCCGGGCGGAAGCACCGCAATCAGTGTCCCCCCAGGCAAACTGACCGCCGAAACAAGAAACAAAGTATCACAGGTCAGACCACATAAAAGATGGCCGCCCCTCCACCAGAGAATCCCAACCACACAAGACATGACAGTGAACATTACTAATCATATAATAACAATACACAAAATTAAAACAAATCTACAACAATAATAAAAAACGGAGAATGCTAAAACATGAAAACAGGGTAACTAGAAAGTATATGTTAAATGGACACTAAACAAAAGCAGAGTAGATAAGATACAATATGCAATATTCAAACTAGGCAAATGTAAATGCTAATTCAATAATAGATAAGTATGGTAACATAGATTTAGTTGAAATTCTACAGAATTAATAACATGATCCTGAATACATCTGAATATTGACATAGATATATTTCTATCTAGTTTATGGAGAAAAACCAACATACTGTACCAGGAAAACTAGATTGCTACTATACTGTTACAATTCGAAGTACAATCACAGACCAGCAACGTAGTTGCAACAATAAAGCATGTTGATTACAATCTTCAATATCAAGATCCTGATAAAAAAGTGACTGAAGACTCAATAAGCATTAATTAGGATTAGTTGCAACATGAATGACCTAAAATCAATTAGCAATTCAAATAACTAAATATGAACAAGGTGGTTTGTCAAAACATCCTTGTGATGAAATAACTATTATAAGTATATTGATTAATTACATTTATACTTAATTTATAATTCAGCACTTGTATAGTGCCATAAATTTAAGATGTAGATATTTAAATAGTAAATCATCCCATAAAGATGGATGTAAATGGAATATATCCAAAATTTACAAAAACACGATTGAATGAAAAAAGTTTATACAAATTAACACTATGTATACCAAGATAATGCACACAGTATCACATAGAAAATTAATAAAGGGAGAGGGCCATCAGACCCCAAAATGAGAAACATGTAGAACAATTCATAAAAAATGTTTAATATCCCATTCAGTATTAATCCCCATAGGAGATAGTGTATTTAAAGCATGTATCCAATACATCTCCCTTCTATTGAGGAGATTAAGCCTATCACCTCCCACTATTGGGGTTGGTACGTGCTCGATACCCACACATTTAAATTGTGAGATATCACCTGAATGACAATTATTGAAATGTTTGGATACTGGAAGAATAGCATTTTTATTTCTAATTGATCTGACATGTTCCATCATTCTCTGTCTCCCACTCTGTGGATTAATCCGCGTGTGGATTTTTAACAATCCGTCGACGGATTGTGGAATCCGCGGATCATTCAAAATCCGTCCGGATTGTATCCAATGGCGGTTTTTAAGTGGAACAGTCCGTCAATGGACTTTACACCGTGGAGCAGATGTTGAATGGAAAGCCTGGGAAATTTCGGGAAACAGATTTTGACCGTTCCGCTCATCACTACTTTTTCATTGGCTTGTTCCACCCGCTCCTCCCCCCAATACACAGGCTCATCTTTCATGTTGCTCCAAAATAAAAGCATCACCACCTGCAAAACAAATCTGTGGTTTCTAAATGTGACCGCTTATCTTGTTCTTATTCCGTTTTGTTTATACTGCATCACAAAACAGAAAGCCTATTTGTGAGACATTGAATGACTGCGAGCGCACCAGGCACATCACACTCTGTGCTGCCTTGATAGCACTGGAGCTTATCTCTCCGGGAACAGCAGGGGAAAAGGAAGAGAGCTGGTCTGCCAGCACAATGACCTAACCTGTAACTGTGCAATGAGCTCAGAAATGCATGAAACGAGGGATGTGCTTGGTGGGAAAGGTCAGCGCTAACGTCATTTGTTCCTGCACTTTTTGTTACATATTCTCTTAACTGATTATATGCACAGAAGATGAAAGCATTAAGAGTCATGGCTGCTTGTGACCATTCACTTTTCAAAGGATTGCTGCCCTCCCCCTGCATGGAAGGAGCTTTTCCGCTGAAAACAAAGTAATCATACCAAGGAAATACAATCACTTGTCAAGGACACAAGCAATGGTCATGGCCTTTAGCTGGTGCTAAAATATTGAGAGATTTTATGCTTATCGCTGCTTTGTGAATAGCTGTTACTGGCAAAAAAAGAGTTTTTGCTTTTTTTGCCTATTGGACAACTTTTTTGCCTCTGGTTGTTAATGGGCGTTAAAAAGTCATTATAGTGTGTAGTGTTATTACTACTTTGAGAATAGCAGATCAGGCAGAATCGTGCTATAAGAGCATTTATCGCCCATTAAACCACTTATCACTGCTTTGTGAATAGGCCACAATGAACAAGTTCCCTTTAGGTTTTCCCTCGCTACCTTAACTTGATACATAGACATTTGTATTTATTACGCTATTGTACTGTACATGAGATTATTTTCTCTTTGTATAGCTGGGTCAGTAGTCTCACACTGGACTGGTAAACAGTTCAAGTCTTATTTTCAGAATGAAAACTAATCAAATGATTTGAGAACTGAGATGGGTGACGTTTTCGCCAGAATTCAAATCCGCTGCAGATTGGCCAATTCCTTCATTCCGTGGATCAGTATCAAAAAGGCAAATTCAGATCATTATTTCCTATTGTGAATGTGATGCTGTCGTTTTGTCTTGTAGATATCTGTTATGTCCATGACTCCCTACTCCTAGATGAAGCGCCCTCGCGGCGTGAAACGCATAGAGGGAGGACATGGTTTTGGCCAGTTCTATCTGTTTGTACTAATAAAGAATTTATTCTGACTTTGGAATCGGATAAATATCTTTGCCGATTCTCTGTTGCTGCTCCGGATGCATTTCTATTTTTTCTGCCATTTTTTCCTATTACTGAAAATTCGTCTAGCGGATTCACAATCTGAATCCTCAAACTGTATCCGAGTCCTCAAACTGAATGTTAGTCCTCAAACTGTATCCGACTCCTCAAACTGTATCCGAGTCCTCAAACTGTATCCGAGTCCTCAAACTGTATCCGAGTCCTCAAACTGTATCCGAGTCCTCAAACTGTATCCGAGTCCTCAAACTTAATGTTAGTCCTCAAACTGTATCCGAGTCCTCAAACTGTATCCGAGTCCGCAAACTGTATCCGAGTCCGCAAACTGTATCCGAGTCCGCAAACTGTATCCGAGTCCTCAAACTGTGTCCGAGTCCTCAAACTGTGTCCGAGTCCTCAAACTGTATCCGAGTCCGCAAACTGTATCCGAGTCCGCAAACTGTATCCGAGTCCGCAAACTGTATCCGAGTCCTCAAACTGTATCCGAGTCCTCAAACTGTATCCGAGTCCTCAAACTGTATCCGAGTCCTCAAACTGTATCCGAGTCCTCAAACTGTATCCGAGTCCTCAAACTGTATCCGAGTCCGCAAACTGTATCCGAGTCCTCAAACTGTATCCGAGTCCGCAAACTGTATCCGAGTCCTCAAACTGTATCCGAGTCCTCAAACTGTATCCGAGTCCTCAAACTGTTTCCGAGTCCTCAAACTGTATCCGAGTCCTCAAACTGTATCCGAGTTCTCAAACTGTTTCCGAGTCCTCAAACTGTATCCGAGTCCGCAAACTGTATCCGAGTCCTCAAACTGTATCCGAGTCCGCAAACTGTATCCGAGTCCTCAAACTGTATCCGAGTCCTCAAACTGTATCCGAGTCCTCAAACTGTATCCGAGTCCTCAAACTGAATGTTAGTCCTCAAACTGAATGTTAGTCCTCAAACTGAATGTTAGTCCGCAAACTGTATCCGAGTCCGCAAACTGTATCCGAGTCCGCAAACTGTGTCCGAGCCCTCAAACTGTATCCGAGCCCTCAAACTGTGTCCGAGCCCTCAAACTGTATCCGAGTCCGCAAACTGTATCCGAGTCCTCAAACTGTATCCGAGTCCGCAAACTGTATCCGAGTCCTCAAACTGTATCCGAGTCCTCAAACTGTATCCGAGTCCTCAAACTGAATGTTAGTCCTCAAACTGTATCCGAGTCCTCAAACTGTATCCGAGTCCTCAAACTGTATCCGAGTCCTCAAACTTAATGTTAGTCCTCAAACTGTATCCGAGTCCTCAAACTGTATCCGAGTCCTCAAACTTAATGTTAGTCCTCAAACTGTATCCGAGTCCTCAAACTGTATCCGAGTCCTCAAACTGTATCCGAGTCCGCAAACTGTATCCGAGTCCTCAAACTGTGTCCGAGTCCTCAAACTGTATCCGAGTCCGCAAACTGTGTCCGAGTCCTCAAACTGTATCCGAGTCCGCAAACTGTATCCGAGTCCGCAAACTGTATCCGAGTCCGCAAACTGTATCCGAGTCCTCAAACTGTATCCGAGTCCTCAAACTGTATCCGAGTCCTCAAACTGTATCCGAGTCCTCAAACTGTATCCGAGTCCTCAAACTGTATCCGAGTCCTCAAACTGTATCCGAGTCCTCAAACTGTATCCAAGTCCGCAAACTGTATCCGAGTCCTCAAACTGTATCCGAGTCCTCAAACTGAATGTTAGTCCGCAAACTGTATCCGAGTCCGCAAACTGTATCCGAGTCCGCAAACTGTATCCGAGTCCGCAAACTGTGTCCGAGCCCTCAAACTGTGTCCGAGCCCTCAAACTGTATCCGAGTCCGCAAACTGTATCCGAGTCCGCAAACTGTATCCGAGTCCGCAAACTGTATCCGAGTCCTCAAACTGTATCCGAGTCCTCAAACTGTATCCGAGTCCTCAAACTGAATGTTAGTCCTCAAACTGAATGTTAGTCCGCAAACTGTATCCAAGTCCGCAAACTGTATCCAAGTCCGCAAACTGTATCCAAGTCCGCAAACTGTGTCCGAGCCCTCAAACTGTGTCCGAGCCCTCAAACTGTGTCCGAGCCCTCAAACTGTGTCCGAGCCCTCAAACTGTGTCCGAGCCCTCAAACTGTGTCCGAGCCCTCAAACTGTGTCCGAGCCCTCAAACTGTGTCCGAGTCCGCAAACTGTGTCCGGTGCTGCAAACGGTGTCCGAGTCCTCAAACTGTGTCCGAGTCCTCAAACCAAATCCAGGTCTGAAAAGCCCGACATAATCCACGGATCAGATTCAGACAAGTTCGCCTATCTCTAGTTGGCAATACAGTAACATTTCTGGCTACAAGCAGCTTTTCTTCAGGCATGATTAATGGATGTTTTACACTTTAGGATGATTCCAAAAGAAATCAAGCATTTTCCATGAGCAGAATATTTGTATTGCCTGATCATACCCGTGCTCCATTTAGGCCACTGCATGTGAAAGAAACAGCAGTGGTGCTCTCCATTAATGTGACTGGTTAAACAGGTCTTTCCTACTCAGGACTACTCTAACTGCATTTTAATTGTTTGTTTTATAAAAACATTGATTAAGGGCTAGTGCACATTCCTGTTTCAGCTCATCCTCCTTGCACATTTTGGCTCTGATTATGTTATACAATTCCTGAACTGACACTTTATTACAACTAAAAAATGGGTGCAGCAAAGACAATGCGAGACAACTGCCAATACAGAATGTCTAATTTTCTCAGACAAAAGTGTTGCACTGAGAGATTATATATGTACACACGTCTCTCAGTAGTTGTATAACTTTATATTCAACAGTACATTTAAAAGTTCACATTTATAAAGCTATATTTATCAACTGGTTCAAGCACAAGTGAGCAACTGTTGCACTCTAAAAAGTGCTTTACCCAGAGTTTTTCAATAGGGGTACCTAAGGCATCCCTGAAGGGTTCTCTGCAATTTTCGGGTCATTTGACAATTGTAACAAATGCATAAGAATTCACAATGCATCAGATCTCAGACGCTCTATTAGAGACGGTTGGGGTTCCTTACAATGCATCTGATCTCAGATGCACTATTAGAGAGGGTTGGGGTTCCTTACAATGCATCTTATCTCAGACACGCTATTAGAGAGGGTTGGGATTCCTTACAATGCATCTTATCTCAGACACGCTATTAGAGAGGGTTGGGGTTCCTCAGAATTTCACATCATAATTATAGAGTTCCATAAGCAAAAAAAGGTTAAAAACACTGGCTTAGCCAATGTAGGCCAATCTTACTGTTTTATAACACGTAGCATGAATCATGTACAGTAATTATACTGTAGCGCTCTCCCCGTTCCACCGCCCTTCTGGTAGGCATTCTTTGCCACTCTCCCACTGTCTTTCATCAATGATGTGTTGGCAGAGCTAGTAATCGAGAATAGGGGAGGAGGACAGAGAGTATGTTTTGATCCCTCCCTGTTCTCATGGCAATCTGCTTTGAGTGGTGAAAAAATAACAGTTTCCTGGTTCTCTTTTTCCCTTGCATTGCATCATCATGAAGAGTGAGTAAATATATAGATGTCCCCAATAATTACTCAACCTATGCCAGCATAGGGCAATAATACCCATTTTTCAGAGTGTTCAGTGGTAATGGTATATCAGTGTATCATGACCGCCGAAAAAAACTTGTTTGTCTCTTCCTTATTGGTTTATTTTGGCTTCCATTCAACATCCTCATCACAATGTTATGAGTAAACCCACAAATGTTTAGAGCTGCAACAACTGTTTCTTTTTTTTATCTCTCTCTCTCTCTCTCTTTTTTTTTTTTTTTATGCTCAAAAATGCGTAAATATTACGAAACTTTATCAATTTCTAACTGGCCGTTTAGGTCAAATTAAAGATGCCTACAAATCTTTTGAAGTGCGTCAAAAACATTGTTCCGAGTTCCATATTGTAATTGTAATTTTCGATAAGTCTGTTTAATATGCTGTAAAACCATTTTCACCTTGCTAGGTTCTCTAGCAGGGAAAAGATGTGCATAATGTTAATACCTGTACAAATATTAGCGTCCTTCGCCATTTAAATGTTAACAAAATTCCCTAGAACAATTAGTTTTTTTGTCATCTGTCAGGGGCCACGGACACTGTGTATCTCTATTACGTTATGGATAAATGTCACATAATCACATAACAGTGCCATCTAGTGGCAGTGAAGGGGAACAATATTTATGAATATTTTACTGATGTCAGATTTGCATTTTTTACAAAAGGTCACATCACATATTCTTCTCTGCATTGGTATTTGTAAAGAAAAAGTAACAACGTTGTTTTCTGTTAGTGTTGTTATGCTGTTTTTCATACTATGTTAAATATGTAGTGCTTTAACGTAGAGAAGTAATCAAATGTATTCATTAAAATGAATAACAAGTGAAAATGAGATGTAGTACCATACAAATGAGGTTTCATTAGAATGAATATTGTCATACCAAAATGATAAGATTATTTAAGTAATAATCCCCGAAGAACAGGGCATTATTGGCCAGTAATGCCCTGTTCTGAGGGGATTATTACTATTATATGCTAAATGTAGGACTTTTTAATTTTATTTAATTATTATTATTACATTTTTCATAAAAAAGATAAGACATTTTTGTAGTCATATTGATTTTTATCAGCACGATCGTCTACATTCTTCTGCTTTTACTGCATGTGTTTATTAAAAGGAAATTTTACATACACACAGCCCTCCTCTCTCTCTATATACACACACACACACACACACACACACACACACACACACACACACACACACACACACACACACACACACTGCAGCTCCCCCTCTATACACACACTGCAACCCCTCTCTATATACACAAACACACTCTGCAGGCCCCCTCTACACCCACAAAACACACTCTGCAGCCCTCCTCCACCCTCTACACTCACAAAACACACACACAACACATACAGCAGCCCCCTTTACACACACTGTAGCCCCCCTGTATACCCACAAAACTGCACACACACACACCAACCAAACACATTCTGCAGCCCTCCTCCACCCTCTAACCGACAAAACACACACTGAAGACACACACTTTAGTCCCCTCTACACCCACAACACACAATGTAGACACACAAACCAACAAAACAGATTGCTGCCCCCTCTACATCCACAAAACACACACCAGCAACCCCCCCTCTTCACCCACAAACACACACTGCAGACACACACACACCAACAAAACACACTCTGCTGCCCCCTTTACACCCACAAAACACACACCAACAAAACAGACTCTGAGGCCCCCTCTACATCCACAAAACACCCACGACTAACAGATCACACACTGCAGACACACACAAACAGACCAATAAAACACTCTGCTGTCCCCCTTTGCACCCACAAAATACACTGTAGACACACAAACCAACAAAACAGACTGCAGCCCCCCTCTACACCCACAAACACACACTGCAGCCCCCCTGTAAACCCACACACTGCAGCCCCCCTACAAACACACACACAGCAGACAGACACATAACAACAAAACATACTTTGCTGTCCCCCTCTACGCACACAAAACACACAGCAGAAAGACACACACATCTTTCCCCTCACTCTATAGTGTGCTCTCTGCAGACAGTGTGGGGGATGAGTCAGTGCCATTGCTGGTGCCTCCTGTCCAATCATCTCCCCTGTCTGAGAGCTGATCTCACTCTGTGTAGATGAGAACTGAAAGCTGATTGCCTGAAAAAATTAACAGGGTGCCAAAAATTTCAGGCCATTACTGAATGGATAATGCCCGGAATTTTAACCAATCAGAGAGCAGGGGTTTCAATAATGCCCGGAATATAATTGCTTTAACCTATAATATAATATAAAGTGGTGGGAAAATATATATTAAAGGAGCAATCCAAGCCATTGATTTGTTTTTTTTTAAAAAAAGAGAGGATTGAAGCAGGAGGTCTCTGGACGACAAACACAAAATATGCGTTCCCCGGCGCTAAAAAAATTGGTGTATAATCCAATTTACCGTTGTCCAAATAACAGTCCAGAGATTGTTAACAAACTCCGGATTGAGATGATTGATTCTCCCAGGAAAGTCACAGACAAATGGAAGTGTCCTTGTAAGTATCTCCGTTGGTAATCCTAAGAAATAAACAAAGGGCACACCCTTGCGCAGTATGCGTTAACAGGAACGCTTATCTAAAACTTTTAGAGACCTACTGTACTTACAAGAATTAATCTTGCTCAGGCAAGGGATAGAATCTGTACTTATGCCACGTCTTCACCTCGATCGTCCACGGACCCCACGTGGTCTGACCGGATGGAATTCTCTCAGATGTTCACACAACGAACCAATAACGGTAGCGCCCGATTGGGAAGGGAAAAAGTCAAGGCACTAGTGCAATGCGTAGCTACACTTTTAATAAAATAAAAACCAACCACACTTACAATGTGTCAGTGGTAAACAATCGACTCACGAATCCCGTCCGCAGCCTGTATCCCACCCGAAGTATCCGGAAATCAACTGACCGGCGTGCACGGGACCTCACGGCTTACTGGTGATGACGTCACTTTCCGGCGTCTCTCGTCTAGCGTTGGGCTGCTACGGCGGACTGGCACATACAATGCTAAGCTCCTCCTTAGGGGATACTATCACGTTGTAACAGGGACTTATCACTGTTTGAGAGAAACTGCCTCTAAATCCAGCAGCGTGCTGGTTAATTGCACACAGGCAATCAACCAGACTCCACCTGGCTGATTAGGACTCTGAGAAAATGCTGATGTGAGGAACAGGAGAGCGATTCCTTAGCTCACATTTGGGCTACAGAAGGAAAGCAGAGAAGCCTGTATACAGACACTGTCTTGAGCACAAAGGCTGTGCTGAGATCAAGGCACCCAGACACCTATATTTCCTGGACACAGAGGACCCAGGAACCTGCCAGAGACTGACATGGAGGGCCACCTGCTTAAGGTACCTCCTGAGACTTTGGGGTGATAGGCTGGTAATGGGAATATCCCTCCAGTCCTGCAGATAGGGTCTGGGGAAGTAAGTTAGCCCTTACAAAGGGATAGGGGTTTGTTATTTTGTGTTTTTCTATGTTTTGCCTGGATAAAGGAACATGCTCAATTACGCCAAGATATAATTTCACTCTAATCGGTCTCCATTATATGAACCACAGCACACATCTCTTACACACGTGTTGTAAGAGGGCAGTCCTGTATTCAAGAGCAGAAGACTGGGGTATACATTCGCTGGGGTCCACTAACCTGCAATAGGGTTTATCGCATCCTGACCCTGCATCAGCTCCCTTCAACTTGATTAACAGTTAATGCAGGACCGTGAGGCGATAACCCGTATCCCCGTTAGCGATTCTCCACCACTGTTCTACCACGCTCAGTAAGTATATGCTTGTAACAGGCAGCGGAAGAAGGTGTGATGCACCTGATGCATAGACTGGGGACTGCAGAACTAGTGCCAGGGATACACTTTCATGGAAATTGTCATTTACAACATTATATTTAGAGTACTTAGAATAATAGTCTAGAACTGACTGGAAGAATTTCTACTAGCTGTCGCATGGTTATAATAAATAATAGTATGTTCTGTAAAGCACTGCTAATTTTACGTAGCGCTTTACAGAGACATTTTGCAGGCACAGTTCCTGCCCTGCGGAGCTTACAATCTATGTTTTTGGTGCCTGAGGCACAGGGAGATAAAGTGATTTGCCCAAGGTCACAAGGAGCCGACACTGGGAATTGAGGAATTGAACCAGGTTCTCCTGCTTCAAACTCAGTGCCAGTCAGTGTCTTTACTCACTGAGCCACTGCTTCTCCTGGTTATGGTGCATCTGTGTTACCTTGTATCATTAGGAGTGTGTTACCACAGCAGCCTGGGTCCAATCACAGGCTCTAACCCATGTCACTTTTGTCAATTCACCTGCTTCCTCTGTACCTCTGTCACAAAGTAATTAGGAATTATACTGCCTGCCTGTGGCTATGGAAAGTACAGCATATGCTATTAGTGAGAAAATGTTGTATTTTTATAACAAATACAGTAGCTATGGGTTCTGTAACCATTCTCTCTCTTTTCTTAAATAGGGACGAACAGCGCCTGTAAAATTGAGACAGGAGGAATCAGAAGGCCGAAGTGCACTCCTTTCAGACATCCATAAGGGGGCTCGTTTAAAAAAAGTAGCTCAGATCAACGACAGAAGTTCCCCTCAAATTGAAGGTGAGTGTATAACGGAGTTATGCTGCCTATGTATCAAGGCAAAGGTTTTGCGATTCTGGGGCAAAAACAAACTGCACCTGATCAAAGAACATATGCTGTTCATGTTAAGATTTTCTTTGCTACATGTAGTGCAGGGTTTTTGTACACTAATGCTTCTTGAGGAATAGCAATGCTTAGTAAATATGGGCCTTCAAAAGCTGTAAAGACAAACAGCCAAAGAAAATGCATGTGTGTCAGATTGCTTCAAAGTCTTCCTTGCCTTTCTTTTTTTAATGGTTATAATTTCCAGAGTCTCCGCTATATCTCTTGCAAATATCTAAAAGTCCCCCCCCCCCCACCCCACCTGCCATATGTATCAAGGCAAAAGTGGTGCAATTCTGGGGCAAACTAATTGCACCGGATTAATCAGAGAATAAAATCCTATTGCTCTCAATCAGATTTTTTGTACTTTGACATGTGTGGTGCAGATTTTTTCCCCCTCCAGATTTGTACCTCTTTTGATATGATACGTATGGCCCCAGGTGCCTTATATATTTTACCAGGGGGGATGAGAGAGGATGAAGGGAGGGGGGATGAGAGAGGATGAAGGGAGGGGGTGAGAGAGGATGAAGGGATGGGGAGAGAAGACAAGGGGGTAGGAGGGTGAGAGGATAAGGGGGGAGAGAGAGGCGATGAGGAGGGGTGCAGTATTGCACGCCATGGGCCTGTATGACTGCAGGTTATTTATAAATGATCTGACCATTACGTCATTTGTTCTAAATTTCACTCCAAGCATGCACCAATTTGCATCAATTTGCACTATTTCATATTCTATTTCCTAAAAAAATCCTCAGAAGGGCGTTCCCCCCAAGTCCCATCCCCAGATTTTTTTTACGAAACATAATATAAATTGGTGCAAATTGGTGAATACTTGGAGTGAAATTTGGAAAAAATTACGTAAGAGTCAGGTCATTTATAAATAACATTCTTCCTCACCAACGATTCTCGCGCGCGTCGCACCTTTCACCATTTTGGCCAGTATTTTTTAGACAAGCCACCTGGCAACCCTATAAGTATCTCAGGAAGCTCAATGTGGTTCAACTCTGGAGACCCCCTGCTTCAAACCTATTAAAAAAATAAAACACTGTCGCTTGGAGGTGTGCTTTAGGCTACGGCCCCAGTATTACATGCAGCATAGCCGCCTGGCGGTGCGTGCACAGTTGAAAGCCGCATTGTGCTGTCTGTAGAGGAGCGCTGCCAGTGTACGAGTCATTGCGCTTTGCGCACCCACACACACAGCCACTGGGACGTGCCCCATAGAGGGCTTTGCTGTGGTATGTGGTGCGCTCACTGTGGTGTGTACACTGAGGACTCAGCCTTAGATACAGTACTTGAACCGTCAGCTGTAAAACAGCTTTCAGTCAAACTAAATATAATTTACCTTGCATCTGAAAGTATGGATTATAGCTGTAATAAGACATTGTGCATGACACTGCTGATCAAATATTAATTATTTTCATTTTTCCGACTTCAGAGGGGTCATTTATCATAGTCTCCCAACGGCAAAACTGTGGCATAAACAAGCATTAGTGAAAACTGTACCAGTTGTAGGTGCAAATGTTGATATCTCTCATGATAATATTGCACTGACTGTCCCCTCACCATGTGGTACCGCAGCCCTGCCGGTACAGAAAGGGTTAAACAAAACAGGGAAATGTGTAACAAACAAACATTAGAAAAATTCCTGGCTGTTTAAAAGCGTGCATAGTCTTATCTCAACAAATTACATCTACAACATATATCTGGAAGTGGAAGTGCATTCAAATAAACAGATATACTGCAAGAATACATACATTTATGGTTGGTACTACATGGCTCACACATTTTAAGAATGTTACACAAAAGTCTCTTTTAAAATGCTCAACATTTTTTAACATTTCATTTGAACCTCATTTTATGGATTTTTTTTAACTTTGACTTAGTGTGTTTTGCATTTTTGATATGAAGAACAGTTCTCTAAAGAGCTAAAGTATACAAAAAGTGGTATCAGCTCCTGTAAACTCGTCCATACCTCCTACACGCCTCAAACATGCATTTCTCAGGTCATGTTTTCTTGTATCTCGTTGCTACAGTATATACATTTTGGCCCATATTTACTAGCAGTCTTTGTCTTCTGCTATAAGACACTTTCTGGAGCTGGAAGACACCTTGCTGTCTATTGTTGCTCCACTGCTAAAACTCTGACACAGACCCTCATTCTCTCCCGTCTCGAATACTGTAACCTCCTCCTGTCCGGCCTTCCTGCCTCTCACCTGTCTCCCCTACAATCTATCCTATATGCTGCTACCAGAATCACTCTACTATTTCCGAAATCTGTCTCCGCATCTCCCCTCATGAAATCCCTCTCCTGGCTTCCTATCAAATACTGTATCACACTCTCAATTCTCCTGCTCACTTTTAAAGCTTTACACTCTTTTGCTTCTCCTTACATCTCAGCCCTAATTTCTCGCTATGCACCATCCCAACTCTTGAGCTCTCTTTGTATCTAAAGCCCTCTCCCGCCTTAAACCTTTTTCACTGACTGCCCCACACCTCTGAAATGTCCTTCCCCTCAGTACCCGACTAGCACCCTCTCTATCCACCTTAAAACACAACTGCTTAACGAAGCATATGAGTAGCTCCGCGACTAATACTATACACCGGATACATAAAGCTTGGCCCCCTGCAGACGCACTTACCTGAATGCCCTCCTGCTGTCTCTGTACGTCCTTCCTACCTACCAATTAGATTGTAAGCTCTTCGGAGCAGGGATTCCCCTTCCTAAATGTTAATTTTTAAGTCTGAAGCACTTATTCCCATGATCTGTTATTTATATTATCTGTTATTTATATTATCTGTTATTTATATGATTGTCACGTGTATTACTGCTGTGAAGCGCTATGTACACTAATGGCGCTATATAAATAAAGACATACAATACATATTGACTTGAATGGGTGTCTTCCAGTGCGGGAAGGCGTCTTATTGCAGAAGATTTCTTTAGTAAATAATAATTACTGATAAGGCTCATTATCCTTTTGTTGTTGTTTAAGTGCACTTGTAGGATGATGCAACCAAATAAAATATAAACATATAATAATATCTTAAATTCATAATCTTATCAACCTTTCTTCCACCCGACCCCCCTTTTATTTTACAGATTCCAAAAAACCCAACAGGGAAGGGGTCAGCTCAGGAAATGGCAGGAGTGCTGTGGCACCTCCTATGGGAGGTTTATTTGCTGGAGGATTTCCAGCGCTTAGACCTCCAGGTCAAAGAGTTACAACAGGTGAGAAAAGTGGTAAAGCATTGGAAGGGTATGGTGTTCTCTTCTGTATGTCAACACCCATTGTGAACAACAGAGAACACTGTCGAAGTATATTGAGTTCATGGGGTTCTGATCTATACTCTAAAATCGCAGGACAATGGTATAGCTACAACTTTACCATCCACTGGCAACCATTACTAAAGGATGGGAAATATACATGTGTGCGTGATTTCTGAAGTACAGTATGTGTGTGCAGCTAGGTCATCTGATTGCCTTGTTTGTTTAAATATCTTTTTTTAAATAATACTGGCATAGATTTAGTTCCCCAGTCAGGGCATCACTTCCAAGTTCTCAAACACTTACGTTTTTCACAGAATGCCAGCTTAACTATCCCATGCACCTAAGAAAACTATAGTTGTATTGATGTGTATTTTTCTAGCGATATGTTTTTACATCTTTCTATGTAATGTGTGTGCGTGTGCGTGTGTGTGTATCAGGTCTTAGACAGGTCTGCAACCTTGTCTTTCACCATTATCGCCCAGCACACAGCACTTCCACTGCAGCAAGGGATTCTGGGAAATGACATGCAAATGAGCACACAGTGCCACCTTTTATCTCAAGCTCACATTACATGAACAACCCTTAGCTAATGCATGCTGCTTCAGGCACAGCTTTTAAGCAAGGGCTTGGGAGATGCAAAGCCAGTAAACCCACTCACAGACATGTTTCAACCTTCATGGGTATCATCAGTGTGAGGTTGGTTGCTGGCATTTGCTCATTTGAGATTAAGGTAAGGTAGGTAATCACCACACTTATTAAGGTTATGGTGGGTAAAAAAAGTTTGCATCTCCCAAGCCCTTGCTTAAAAGCTGTGCCTAAAGCAGCATGCATTGGCTAAGGGTTGTTCATGTAATGTGAGCTTGAGATAAAAGGTGGCACTGTGTGCTCATTTGCATGTCATTTCCCAGAATCCCTTGCTGCAGTGGACGTTCTGTGTGCTGGGCGATAATGGTGAAAGACAGGGTTGCAGACCTGTCTCAGACATGCAAATGAACATGCAGTAATATTTACAGTTGCTATATTCTTTACTGTGGAGGGTTTTTGTCACTTTTTTTACCCATCATAACCTTAGTAAGTGTGGTACATATACATATACATATTCATATACAGTATAATCTTGTTGAGGTAATTCCATTTAAAAAGATAAGTATCTTTGTCTACCATTTTTTCATGGAACACCTACAGACTGTGGCTTTTAAAGAACAAATATCCAAGTCACATACTGAGGATTTTATTCTATTAAGTCAATGGGGCTTTTCATGTGGTGGAGCCGAATCGCTTCTATCACACTTTATAGAATAAGGCCCCAAGTAACTGCATGCACATACAGTTTGTTTGTAATTTCATTGAACATGGTGTGGCTTGGCGTGCAAGGATAGGCTTCTGAAGTCTGTACATTAGACAGATTCTATGTGAATCTATTCTCATTGCAGGAAATAAAAGTGCCCCACAGCATCCAGGACCGAGAACAAGTGCACCAAAACATCAGGACCAAGTGACTAGTAGCACGAAACCGGACGGGAGTTCTCACAATCCTCCTGATCCACCAAAACCAGCATCCTCTTCTGCACCACGCACAATTGCAATAAGAGCTGCACCACCACGACCAAATATTCTTGGCCCATCGCCTCCACTACCGCCACCAACCCCACCAGCCGGTAGTAAACCACTGCTGGTGGGGCAGACTCCTCCAGCTCTTTCTCCTTTGAAAGAATGTTCTGCAAAAACGGCAATGGCTTCTAACCCTTCTCTTCCTCCTCCGCCTCCTCCTTTCCCTCCTCAAACTGAAAAATCTCATAGGTATTCAGGAACTTCATTTTCATTCCCTCCTCCACCCCCTCCTCCTCATCCTCATCCTCCTCCTATGCCACCTTCTGGATTTCCTGGTAGGACAGCAGAGTTATCAAGCCCTTCCTCGTCACAGCCTGACTTCAGAGAACATCATGCACCTCTTCCACCTCCTCTACCTTCTGGATATCTTGGCAGGGCGACAGCGTTATCTGACTCTTTCCCTCCACCACCCGAACTCAGGGAATTTCCTTCACTTCCGCCGCCTCCTCCTCCACCTCCACCCTCACTCACTGCTATACGCAGATTATCTGAGGCTTTGCCACCTCCTCCGACGTGTGACCAGAGCAATATTCCACCTCCTCGGCCAGCAAAGAATACAACCTTTCTTCCTGCAAAACAGTCCGTGCCTCCTCCACACGGGAGGATTCACAAAGTCGCAGGTACAAAACTTGTTGCGGTTTGTGTTCGTATTTGTAGTGATAAGAGTATCTAAAATAGGCTTGAATAGGTATCGGGCATATTTTGAAAGTTTGGAATTGGATATCAAATTAGAAAAATACGTTGATTCAAAAGAGGCAATTCCACAAAACACACCAAAAATGAAACATTTTATCACGGCGATTAGAAAGATTCCATCACCCTTGAAGTTGACTTATTTGTAACCTGTAAAAAGTGCGTTTCACTTTTCTTCTGCACTGCAGAATTCAAGCTTATCAGCATCTTGTAAGGATGCATCAACCCATTGCTGCCCCCTTTGGCAGGGGAAGGGTTAAGTGTGCATGGAAAGCACGCTGATAGCTTCTCATTTAAAGAGGGGTATCTTTGAGGTTTATTTTCATACTTGCCCTTATCATCACTATCAACAATTCTTTGGCGGACCATCATGTTTAGTTCTGTGCACCAATATTTTTACATGTATATTTTATCATTTCAAATGACTAGACCTGGATATGTTAATTAGACGTCAGCATTGATGTGCTGGCAGGGGTAAAACAAAGCTGAAGTGACCACATGTTGTTCATAGGCCACAGGAGCCAAAAACTAATTGTGTTATTTTAAAGAATGCTGATCCCTCATAATATGGGACATTTTTAGAAAATACAAATCACCTTTCTAAGGATGAACCCCCTTTTCTCCAAATAGTGACCCCCTACTTCATCAAAACTGGTAAAGGGTTAATACACTGGCGACACACTTTATTCGAGCTTGGCTAGTCCCACGAATTCGGGTATACCCGGGTGTATTGAGGTTTGTGACTGTTTTCTGCCCGAGTACATTGAGTTATTTTCCAAGCAGGGATTGAAGCATTTTATTCCCGCTGGCTGCAATACTGCACAGTATATATATATATATATATATACTGCATTACAATTCATGAATTTATGCCATCTGGTAGACACGCGAAGCATTGCAGCCTATTAAATCCTAATCATTATCATTTAACAGATCAGCCGCCCATCAGCCAGGCATGAACCCAGGCTGGGAAGGCAAACACAACGGGGCTTGTCAGAGGTGAGGAGCGGCGCATTCCAGGTATCTGCCAGGTACATACCGGGTATTTGCTCGAATAAAGTGTGTCGGTGCAGTATGAATGGTTTTGTAGAATGACAGACACTTAATTTAGAGCAGCTCTGCACAGTAGCAGTGAGTAGACTAGAGAAAGAGAAAAGTTAGTAGAAACCTTGACAACTCTTTATTAAAATACAGCACATGGAGAGGAGAAGTTCACCTGTTTCTTTCTTTCAGTATCGAGTGGCGGGAGGTTAGCGCCTCCCCCAGTTCCACCAGCAAGATCACCTAGCACTGAGCTGTCCGGCAGACAACATTCTCATCAAACCTCCTCAGGAAGACCTTCAACTCAGCAGACCTATCCGCTGAATAAAACTGAAGGCATGCAAAGCACAGGTATCGTCCGTACGTTTGCTTATTTCTCTTTTGGTCAAGGAATCACCCCTTGGCTGCTATCCCTGACTTTGCATGGTTACATCCGAAGCATGACACCATTTGCAGATGCAGGCCTGCCTACAAAAATCTGCATAAAAGATACGTAAAATAGTAGGAACAATGAAAGTAAAACAAGTCAGAGAAAGTTAACAGGGGGCGTCCTCAACAGTCAGTGTGATTCCAGCGCTGACAATCAGTGCAGAAACGACACAGCAGACGAGTACAGTACTGTACCTACGCTATGGTTACCACATTGAAGTTTTTATTATACGGGACGCCGTATGAAAGTGTGGACATCCAGTATGACATTGTGACGTCATAATGAGCGATGGATGATTTGCCAATGCTTCGAGTTGAATGGTATCTCCCGCTTGACCGTTATATACTTTGGTTTTATTACCAAGGGCGGGGAAAGACGCGCACTGAACAAACAAGTAGCAGTGGGACAAAAAGTAACCCCTGTAGGTGTGGGTGTCATGGTATTATGTCATAACCAGGCAGTGTCCTACCTTTATTATTTTAATAATTTAGAAAAGCGACATCTATTGGAAAAGGTAACTATTACACCCAAGTAGAAATCTAGTACGTTTTAATGGCTGATATCATTACAGTAATTTTAAGTTTAGGCATTTCACGTCAAGGCACTAAAATACAGGACAATGATGCGTCCGACAGACCTTTCCGGGACATCGGAACAAGTAAATTAAATAAGTAAAAATCCCGTATTTACGGGACATCTGGCAACCATAAGCTACTCCTATATCCTGCTACTGAAAAACATCCGATCAGTTGCTCATATCCAGTTTTTCATCATATTGGCGGATTTATTAGAAAAATTTAAGAGAACATACAACGTCTCTGGCTGTATGACAAAGTGCTCAGTGCAGACCAAAGCATTGCATGTTCTCCGCATGTTCTAAATCCCAAGGCCTGTATGCTATCTTAAGAAAACAATCGTCATTAAAAACAATACAAACATTTTCAAGACTCTGAATTATTTGCTGTGCTAATGCAGGCCGTCGGGGCCTTTCCATTGTGGCACCCTTCCGGATTTGATGATGGCACAGCACAGGGAGAGTGTTAAACCTTTTTATATATTGCTCTGTGGCTGGAGTGCATCCATGGGACATGGGGCACAGCACATCACTGCAGAGCAGCACCAAGCCTTGTGCAATGTAGAGAGGAGCTGAGACCATGATTCCTTTAGCTCACACTACTGTTCAAAGTGTCCTGTGGTGATGCCGGCTCCCTCAACTACCACAGATCTCTGCCCTGGTCATCAGGTGAAGTCTACACCTCACTCTATATGGTGAGAAGTCGTCAATGCAGAATTAACAGTAGAGTAACTTCCAGCACACTTGAATTCAGGTTACAACACACATGGGTTAGAGCAGGGGGGCGCAAACTTTTTTCCCTGCGCCCCCCTGCCGGCTGTCCCCTCACTCCCGCGCCCCCCCCAACCCCAACTTACCCTCGCACCGGCGTAATGACGTCACGTTGCCATAGCAACGTGACGTCACATGACCTCGCAGCGTCATTTTGACGCCGCGTTGCCATGGCGACGCCGGGAGGAAGCCGCCGGAGCCACGGGTAAGTATGGTTTACAGAGGCCCTGCAGCTCCCCCGGCACTTAATTTAAGTGCCTTCGGGAAGCGCGCGGGGCCTCTGTAAACCCCGCGCCCCCCGTCGGCAGTCTCGCGCCCCCCCTGGGGGTCGCGCCCCACAGATTGCGCACCGCTGGGTTAGAGTGCCTTACAACACACATGGGTTAGAGTGCCTTACAACACACATGGGATAGAGTGCCTTACAACACACATGGGATAGAGTGCCTTACAACACACATGGGTTAGAGTGCCTTAGTGGATCCTAACCATATTGAATATTTTATGTTATTTAAAAAAAAACAAAAAAACACAAAGATTTAATATATGGCTTTTTTTTTTTTTTAGAACATTGTATAAATATACTTTCTAAAATAATATTGAGAAGAAGAGATAGCTCTTTAAACCACTCCTTTATGGCAGGGCTATTTACATTTCTTTATTTTTCGTCTCTCTTTTTAATTAAAGTTAAGCTATACATACAAGGTTGAGTGCTGTGCCTGAAAAACACCATGCACACGGTGTATCCTGCAAATTAACATAAAATATGAAAATGGGCATCATATTATTCTATTTGTTTAGTGAACACTTATTTTATGGCATCCTTTGTACATCGTTTTCGTGTCTTTTTAATTGTCATGACACTCTGGTGGGGAATTAATGACCTGTAACCTCTCTCACTACTGAAGTCAATCATCATGATACACGGGTGTGCTTTTTGCACCTGTATTACACAACACTGTCAGCCAGGAAACTTGGATAGAGAATCCTACAATATCTTCTATGAATAAAGTATAATCTGTCAACTCCCAAGTGGGTACATTCTCAAGATTAACATAGTGTAATGTATACAGGCATACCCCACATTAACGTACGCAATGGGACCGGAGCATGTATGTAAAGCGAAAATGTACTTAAAGTGATGCACTACTTTTCCCCACTTATCGATGCATGTACTGTACTGCAATCGTCATATACTATATGTGCATAACTGATGTAAATAACGCATTTGTAACAGGCTCTATAGTCTCCCCGCTTGCGCACAGCTTCGTTACAGGTAGGGAGTTCAACTTTGAGATTCAGGACGTGCTCACATGTACATGCGTGAGCTGCCGATTGACTATTGGGCGATATGTACTTACTCGCGAGTGTACTTAAAGTGAGTGTCCTTAAAGCGGGGTATGCCTGTAGTCTGTTTTATCCTTATCGTTTTAGGAACCCATTTTAATAATGTGTTTCTTTGTGAATCCTAAGTATGACAATTGCTTTCACGTTCCTGCTATTCTACATTGTCATCAGATAATTTCTATTTGCTCTGGTGACAGAGTTATGGTAATGACTAAACTCGTGGGGCCATTGCTTACTAAATGGTGCAATTCCATAAGACCCCTTACAATGTCAGAATATACTTTAAAGGGAATTTATTTTAATGTGCCTAAATTTGGCTTAATGAACCATTTCTGTCAATATTGTCAATCCTACTGTATCTGTACATATACATTTACCATACTGTGTGATACATGTTTATTACATAATTGTTTAATATAAATCATTACATCTTGTATGGACTTTTAGCACATTTTTAAACTAAGCTTTTGCAAATAGGACACAGGAGTTTTCGATGTTTAGAATATGGATGCAACTTATTCTTCTTTTCTAGCTGACTACTATTTTACTTTTCTGTTACCTCTACAGATGACTTTGAGTCTAAATTTACCTTTCATTCAGTGGAAGAATTTCCACCACCTGATGTGTTTGAACTATATGAACGTGTTTACCCGAGCAAGGTATATAGCGGTAAGTCATCCATCAGCATTGTAACTGTAAAAACATATACAGAAGAAATACAACGTGCAAAAACAGAAGGACAGGGTTCCAACATTAAAAAGTGTTTGTGTATAAACAATGGCCTTAGTATATAAGTTATACGGGCCTATTCACTAAACTTCGATAAGTGCCTTAATGCTGGTTAAGTGCCCTTTTCAAGTGACATTGCATGTGTATCTATTCACAAAGCTTCGATAACATTGCAATATCGCATAAAGACGGCTTCTTAACAAGCTTTAACGCTATTACCGTACAGTAGCTCAAAAAATGCCGAATCTGGCAAAAAAATTTTTTCCAGTAACTGCTATTCACAAAGCTCCGAGATGCAGATCGCTCGTTAAAAACTTGCATTCTTTTCTCACCATCTAAAGGGTGGTCGGATAGGAATCACGATTTGCATCTGACAGAGTTTATTGTTTTTTTTACTGCGTCGGATTGATGCCAGGGACATCGGTTGCTGACCCGCATTCATTTCAGCTCCGGAGACCCCCGTATTCAATCATATGTAATAAAAATAAAATTACAGCCAGCTTCATTACTGTACCTTAGCGGCTAACCGCTAAGGTAATGATGGGGTTAAATAGCAGGAACTGCTTTTTTGTTGATAGAGGGGGTAGGTGAAGCTTGTAGTTGCCCTAGGGTGGATGTTAAGGTCTCCCGGGAGGATTACAGTAGGGGTTAACCCCCTTCATTACCTTAACGGTTACAACTGCTACTGTAATGAAGAGTTTATCCCCTCCCACAAGGCCTAAACACACACCCCTTCACCCACCCCCTCTACCACCAACACCACACAGGAATAGGCAAAAGTGCTTTTATCCAAAGATGGCTAATAGCTATTTTGCTCATTCAAATAACCATTACAGTGCAATACAATAAAATACATTACTATAATATATACATTACTATAAAACAAAACTCTAGCCATTTAATCCATTGTTTGTCACAATATGGACATGGATTGCCACAATGACAATGAATGGGAAAGCTACAAATAAAAAAACAAGCACTAAATAAAATACATTTCATTTAAATAAAACATTTTTTTTTTCTCAATAAACCCATTTATTGTCACTGTAGTAAACAATGCCCACAATATGTGCATGGATTGCCACAATGGCAATGAATGGGCAACCTAAAACAAAAATCGAAAAAAATAACATACATTAAAATTAAATAAAAACAAAACATTTGCCAACAAATGCATTGCACTGTGCATATCTACCCTGAAAGGGACAAAGATAAACACATTGAGAGTCAATGGACAACCTAAAAAAAAAATACACAATTAAATAAAATCCATTTAATGTGTATCTTACCTTTGCTAGGATGAACATTCACCCTTCCTCGTCCAACTGTAGCACCAACTCCTGATCCACGACACAATGATCCTCATCACCATGATGCGAAGAAGCCCATGATCCTCAGTTGATTGTAGAGAAGTCGCCGGTAAGTTCTTCTTATCTTCCTTCTTTTCTTCTTTCTCCTCTTCTTTGTATTCCACCAGGTCAGGTCCAGGACAGGAGATGTTGATGTGACGAAGTCTTGGGGTCAAATTAGAAATGAGAGGGACAAAAAAAAGCATCACATGGTATATCCACCAATCTGATTGGTTGGTGTATCATTTAATGGCTTCCTGTTTTTTTTTTTTTTACTGATGTCATCTTAAAGGGAGGGAAACATATCCTACCTGATTGGCTGGCTTCCCTCCCACTAAGATGACGTAACGACATTAAAAACAATAGTAGACATTACATGGTATATCCACCAATCAGATTGGTGGGTGTAACCTTTGGCAGATAAATGTGACCTCACAGGCCTTATATAAGGCCTGGCCCGTCTCATTTGACCCCAAGAAGCCATCGGATCAACATCTCCTGTACTGTACCTGACCTGTTGGATTACAAAGAATAGAAGAAAGAAAAAAAGAAGAAAGAAAAGAATAAATAACTTACCGGAGACTACTCTGCAATGAACTGAGGATCATGGACCCCGTCGCATCAGGCTGTTGAGGATCATTGCTTCGTGGGTCAAGAGTTGGTGCCACAGTTGGACGAGGAAGGGTGAATCTTCATCCCATAAAAGGTAACAAACACATTGATTGGATTTTATTTAATTGTGTATTTTGTATTTTTTTTGGGATGCCCTTTGACTGTCAATGCATTTATCTATGCTCCTTTGAGGGTATAGATAAAACACATTGACAATTAATGTATTTTATGGCAAATGTTTGTTTTTATTTAATTGTAATGTATTGTATTTTTTGTTATGGTCTTTTTTAGGTTGCCCATTCATTGTCATTGGGGCAATTCATGTCCCTATTGTGGGCATGGTTTAATACAGTGACAATCAATGGGTTTATTGGCAACATTTTTTTTAATGTAATGTATTTTATTTAGTGCTTGTTTTTATATTTGTAGCCTGTCCATTAATTGCCATTGTGGCAATCCATGCCCATATTGTGGGTATGGTTTACCACTGTGACAATTAATAGGTAGAGGGATGGGGGTAGTTCCCCCGGGGAGGGTGGTTAGGCCACTCAGGTGGGTAGTGGGGGAGGGGGATTAACTCCTTAATTACCATAGCGGTTACTAACTGCTAAGTTTATTAAAGGGATAGTGGCCAGTAGTTAGTTTTTTTATTTTAATGTTGCTGTTCACGGAAGACGCAGAGGAAGACGAGGACGGCCTTCATCCTGGCAGGGGTAAGTACAAATTTAATGTACTTTATGCTGGCTGGGTAATGTTTTATTTTTAATGGGCAAATGCGCTATTATCCAGATTTGGATAATAGGAATTTTGTCCATTACTGTACTGTATGTGTTGGGGGGAGGGGGGATGTTGGCGGTAGATGGGTGGGTAGTAGTGTTGTTGTATTTTAATGTTTATTGGGGGAAGAGGCGGTGGGTGAAGGGGGTAGTTGCCCCAGGGTGGGTGGTTAGGCCTCTCAGGTGGGTAGCAGGAGGGGTTAACCCCTTCATTACTATAGCAGTTACCATCGCGATGGTTGTGAAGGGGTTAACTCCTCCCACAACCTTTCTTGTAGGCTTAACTGCCCCCCCCCTGGGGTAACTACCCCCTTCACCCACCCCCTCTACCACCAGCAAACCAAGTACTCTGGATTAACCCCTTCATTGCCATAGCGGCTAGCCGCTAAGGTAATAAAGCTGTTTAAATGTTAATTTTAATAACATAGTATTGAAGCAGGGGGACGCCAGAACTGAACCGCATTCATTTCTGCCTCGGGGACCCCTGCTTCACAAGATACAGGCCCCAGGATGAGGTGCCAGTATCTGCCTACGTTGTTTAAATGTCCCGGTCACGCGACGCAGGAGATTTTAACATGGCAGCGATACCGGCACCCCATACCGGGGCCTGTAACTCGGGAAGCAGGGGTTCTCGAGGCTGAAATTAATGCGGTTCAGGTCCAGAGACCCCGCTTCAATGCTATGTTATTACAATTTAATTCAAACTGCACGATCGCCTGTAAAAGCTGTACAGGTAAATGCAGCTCTCTCTGTGCAGCTCTCTCTATGCAGCTCTTCCAGACTGGTGGAGGGTCATTAAACAAACACAAATTAGTGCGATTTGGCCTTTTTTAGCGCACGATAAAAAAACTTGCGATTTTTCGGAGTGATTACCGTTTTGACACAAATTTCATAGCGTGCGGTAAGAACATACCAACCCGATCAGTAATTAACTTATCGAAGTTTAGTGAATAGGCCCCACAGAGTGCAAAGTCTGTAGAGTAACACACTACTCATTTGCATTACCCAGAATCCCTCGCTGCAGTGGAAGCACTGTTTGCTAAGCGATAATGGGGAAAGACAGGGTTGCAGACACGTCCCAGGCATGCAAATGCAACAGAAGTGGGTTTTTTTTAAATTTAGTATATGTTATAGAATGTCAGTGATATCTTGATTTGTCAATGAGTAATTTAGGTGTCACTACTGAAATGTACATGTTGTCTTGAGTATGATATAGGATAGAGAGAGTGGTCTTTTCTACCATCTAATCTTCATTTGATTTTATTTCACAGTCCAACAAGATCCATCACCACCTCAGAGATACCAGATGAGATAAGAGTAACATAACCGCAACGACCCAAAAGGAGACTTATTTTACCAGAAGAAAGGTTTTACAGTATTACATGCTAACGTCAGCATCTGCAGTGTCTGGGAGGGCGGGAGATGCACATAAACATATTTAATGGTTGCTTCAAATAAAGCACATACCTGTTCTTGATGTATAATAATAAGCCATTTTGCTGTGACAACAGATAACAAAAGGATGATATGTTTGTTGAGATAAATGGGCGCTGGACATGCTCAGGGATCTCAACCTTATTTTACATGGAAAAAAGTCATAATTCAGGAAAAATGGACAGCCTTACTGATATAAATGTCTTTTAGGGTGACCCATACAATAGTCATTAAATTGATATGAACAAATAATAATGTATTCTTGCATTGCTCTAACAATGCAGTGCTGCTTATTTAAGACTAACATGTGCTATGAGCATATAATTTAAAGCAAAGGGCTATATCTTGGCTACAAATTGTTTGTGGCTTAGTAAATCTGGTCTCTGGATGCCAATGCCCTGCTCAATATGTGCTTTTCTCTCTCTTTATTTTGTGAACAGATATCACTTTTTTTTAAGCACTGCGACTTTTCATCAAATTAATTAGCCCAGAAACTTGCTGATGAGGGTCGCAAAGTTTTACGGTAATGGAATAAGGAAATAAATGAACATGGAACGAAAGGGAAAAGCTTTATCTTGCTGACTGCTTCTCTGCTTTGGAAGACATTGGATATTGAATTTCTCTTTCTAGGAAAACATAAAGTAATCCTAAACTCCAATTTCTTACCTCCAGGCATGATTTATTTTTCTTTTTGTTTGATCTCCATAGTCAGGCTTGGCATAAGCTTGATAAGTGAATCAATAGACAAGTAGGCCTATTGTGGGTAATTGGACAGAATGCTTCTGAGAAATACTTCCCCACACATTTTTATGATATCCATCCTACAGCGCTAAGAAAAAAAAACCCCAATGTAGTTTTTGTGGCTTTTGTTGAAGTGTATCTTTGTTCCACTTTGTTACATCTACTAATGGACCAGTATAATGCTGGTAAACATAGTTGCTGCATTTGAACATAAGCAAGATGATCAGAGGTATTTGGCAAGCAGTTTATTGATTTGCTGCAATGTAGCTTTAGCCATTTTTTGCCCCCCCCCCCCCCCACCGCCCCAGCCCCCTCCCCCCACCGCCCCAGCCCCCTCCCCCCGGTACAAGTAGTGCTCCCAATGTAAAACCCACGCTAAGGAACGTAGAGTGCCAAAGAAGGATGAGGAGTCAATGATGGTTTTAGTCCGGGTTAGTACAGATGTACTGTAGCAAGACTTACTGTGCCCGGCACTGGTGAAGCTGCATAACCACAGCAGATCCCGGCGCCAGAGGTTTATTGCTATTGGGGGGTGTGATATGCAAGCATGGGCCCCCTGCAGCAGTGTCGAGGCAGGCACTGTCTCCTGAGCTTTTTGTTTTTTCAGCCGCTGCTCTGGAGACAGTGAAGTGAGAGTTGCTACATCTGTAGCAAGGCTGCAAAATGCCTGTGTATTTATATGGCGGGGCGGACTAGCTGCAAGCAATTAGCTTGCTACGGCACGGAGAACGCAAAGTCTAGACCAGTGCTTTTCAACCTTGTTTAGGTTAAGGAACCTCAGAATTAGATTGTGAAATTCTGGGAAACCCCAACCCTCGCCCCCCCCCCCCCCACACTTACCCCCCCCCCCCCCCACACTTACCCCCCCATTACAGACACACACACTCTCCTCCCTCTCTTCTACACACACACACACACACACACACACACACACACACACACACACACACACACACACACACACACACACACACACACACACACACACACACACACACACACACACACTCTTTCCCCCTCTCTTCTATATATACATACACACATACACTTTCCCCCTCTTCTATATATACACACACTCTTTCCCCCTCTCTTCTATATATATATACACACACACACACACACTCTTTCCCCCTCTCTTCTATATATACACACACACTCTTTCCCCCTCTCTTCTATATATACACACACTCTTTCCCCCTCTCTTCTATATATACACACACACACTCTTTCCCCCTCTCTTCTATATATACACACACACACACTTTCCCCCTCTCTTCTATATATATATACACACACACACACACTCTTTCCCCCTCTCTTCTATATATACACACACACTCTTTCCTCCTTTCTTCTATATATACATACACACACACTCTTTCCCCCTCTCTTCTATATATACATACACACACACACACACACTCTTTCCCCCTCTCTTCTATACACACACACTCTCCCCCCACTCTTCTACGCACACACTCTCCCCCTCTATACACATACACACACACACACACTCCTGCTCTCTCTTCTATATATACTGTTCTCTCTCTCGTTAGTCAGAAGTTGACGTGACACAGTGACCGAGCGGCTGGTGCTACTGAGCTCGGGAGCCGCTAGGTCACTGCTACGTGGGGTGCCACCACGCCGCCGGGCCTGGGACAGCTGAGAGGGTTATCCCAGATCTCCCCCCTTGCGGCCGCGGAACCACTGAGAGGTGATCGCAGAACCCCGATTGGAAATCACTGGTCTAGACAACCAATACAGGGATTCATTGCATGTATCAACTACAATGTTGGTCCATTAAAGATATCACAACCTGTAACAAACTACGTGTGAAAGGAGACATTTTGCACATTTTTGAAATTGTGCTGTTCCTTATTATGACGTGAAAATGAAGGCGGTGGTTTAAAAAAGTCCCCAAGCTAAAAAACCTGTAGAAAACAAAAGGGCAGAAGGAGTAGCTCAGTGGTAACGTCACTGCCTTTGAAGTGTGTGAACCACGGTAGGCATCTCAGTGTCAACTCTCCTTATGACCTTGGGCAAGTCACTTTATTGTCCTGCGCCTTAGATACAACATTAAATTGTAAGCTCGAGAGGGCAGGTAATTGTTGGGACTGCAAAATTCTATGTCCTGTGCTGCGCACCCTGTCAGTGCTCCATAGAGGGGGAGGGGGGAGACAATTCCTCCCTCTCTCCATCAGCTGGGACCTGACCGATTAAACAACTGGAGCCTGTTAAGGGGAGATCAGAACCGATTATAACTTGTGATATGTACGGTTTTATAATGTACATATTTTGCATAAAGTACTAAATATTTTCATTGATAGTTCTCTCCTGGCACTTTCCTTTCCTGCTCTAATATCAGATATGAAGCACTCAGATATTGCATTGTCAGACCACACATTTATGTGTCATATGTTTATTTTGTATGCAAATGCATTAATTTTTTTACAGTTACAGGTATGAGCCATGTACATGATTGGAGATTACTCAGTTCGCTTGTATATTGATCCCCCATGTGCTGACATTGTGAAATAAACCCTAGTTGTGGAATGGTAAAAAAAAAAAAAAAACACATGAAAGCAGTTTTATTAACATACAATAGGATCTTATTCTATAAAGTGTGTTATTGCCGATTTGGTGTTACTTCATGGAAAGCCCATTGACTTAAATGGGGCTTTCCATATTGTAACGCCATATCTGCGCTATCGCACTGTATAGAATAATGGTCATACAGGTTTACACACTAAAGTGAAATTATCCATTGCAGTGGTCTGGTATAAAGAGTTCATATCATCACAAAACTCCTTGCTTCTTTGCAATCTCACCAGCCAACAACGATGAGACAGATAATGGGGGAAATGCACTGTAGTTTGTATTATTGAATATATCCTTAACTAATCCAATCTCCAGTATGCTTTTTCCATTTGTTTCTCTGGTACTGGCCAATAGCCTGAATGACACGCGCTAACACGTCTGAACAACTTCCATTATCTACTATTTAACTGTCTGTTTAATTTGATCACAGCAGGGAAACATAAGCCTCTATTTAACGTACTGTGGCTAGGAATGGATGTTAACATAAGATCAAGCCCCTTATCGGAGCTTGGCGTCTCTTCCCCATACTGGAGAATCTAATTCATTTGAATGGATCTGAACTCTTGCCCCACTGTTGCTGTTCTACAATATTTTAAATAGTGGTCAAATGGTTAGGCAATTATTATCTTTTCATATGATTTGTGATACAAGTGGTGATAAAATCCTCAAATGACAGGATCAAAACATTGCCTTCAGTAAACCATATCTGAGGATTGTTAATGCCTTATGTTGATCTGTGACCGTTGTTTTGTAAACAAAAAATAATGATGAAATATGTAAATTAAAGTAAAATATGTATTGTAACTTCTTAAGGATGTAAAAATAAAGATTGAAAAAAAGTCGGTTTTTTTTCCCCCTGCTATTATTACTTGTACCCAAACATATGTTTGTATTGGTGGACTTGGTCCCCAAGAGATGTGGGAAGGTTTCAAATGACAAATAGTGCAGGTTAACTTTATATACACACGTACTGTGATTATATAATGCATCTATATGTAATCATCTCCTGTAGGATTTGCACAATTTATCTTAGCTTGGCTAAACATTCTGAAAATAGCTGGCCCCATTTCTGCAAATTAGTACATTACATACTGCTGAACCTAGAACTGACGTCAGAAAAGGAGGAATCCCTGCAGCGCCTCTTCATTACTGGAGGTTTCTTGAAGTTTTTGGTTTCCTTGCTCTCCTTGGTTTCAGGAAGTAACCAAGAATATTGCACATTAGTGTTTATTGGTTCATTCTTAAACTTATCTCGAATCCTGGGTTTGGGTCCAGTGGAGTCTTAAATTGGGTTTCTCGGCTACTTCTTGGACTGCATTTACTTTAACCTATGTCCTGTCTATGCTCCGACTCATTATTTCATTTGTCAAAAAGTTCCCTGCAGAAAATCGCTGAATTAAACGCATGATTTTGTGACACAACCAGACGAACACTAAGCATTTTGATTTGTTTCAGTGCATGTACAGTACTGTATAACATAGTATGCATGTTGCCTATTATACTGTATTTCAGTATTGGTACATTCTTCTTATTGTTTAGCTGGAAAAAGTTGAACAACCTAATCATATTATATTACATGTAGTCAGACATGGAAGCAGCTGTGCATGTACGGCTGTGCAGGGCCGCCGACAGGGGAGAGCCAGGACAAGTGGCCCGGGCCCGGTGGCCAGACAAAGCAGTTGGGCCCAACTTCTGGCTGGGCCCGGCTGCAGTTCCTCCTGATGCCATGGGGCCCGGCTCTCCCCCAGAGGCGGGCCTCCCTCACTGACTGTCCCACGCCGAGCTTCTAACACCGGCGCGCGCCGAACCTCTCTGCCGTCGCAAGCTGGGCTCAGCTTCCAGCATGTGCCAGCATCAGAAGCTCATAACTCTAGTCTGGGCCCCGGGAAATCTGTCTGCAACCCTGAGGCTATGGAACCACTTTATTTTACATACTGTACTTTCATGAAATAGGGGAGTTTTAAAACCTTTTAAATATTAATTTCCTTAAAGCAGCAGTACAGGTTAACTTGAAAAAAAAATTTGGACAACAGGTTTGAAGTAGGTGAACTGTGTTCATTTTAGCTCCGGGACTCCAGAGATAATTACCTCCGTAGCGCTGCCGGTATCCTTGGGGGTAGGGGAAATGTGTCACTAACATAATGGAAGTTTAAATATCGTGAGGGCCAATAGGCAGCCGTGACATCATGCGGTGCAGCTTCCTCTTGGCCTGCGTAACAGGGACCGTAAAACTATGCAGACAGACCGGCACACCCTACTGAGGTACGTATCTCTGGCAGCAGGCGGTCCCCGTACCTGAAATTAACACAGCTCAGCTCCAGATACGCCCTGCTTCAAACCTGCAATTATATATATATATATATAAATATATATATATATATAGTTAACCCGTATTGCTGCTTTTAACTCTGCCCAATGCTGTGACACAGTCATTGCAATGGAATGTGCTAAATAAGTATTATTTTACAGTATGCATGCAGGCCATTCAATGTGCTTATGTTGAAAGGGTGCACATTGAATGTGTTTTTACTGAAATGTAGTGATTGGGCGAATGCTTTATGTATACTGTATGTATAAATCTGCATAACAAGAAAACAGATCAACCGCTTATCAGGAGAGATGGGTTGTTTTGATTAATTTTTTGAGATAGAGACCTCTTTTTTTAGTCCCAAGTGCAACTCCAGTCCTCAAGGACCACCAATAGGTAAGGTTTTCAGGATATCCCTGCTTCAGCACAGGTAGCTCCGTCTTTGCACCATTTTCATCCACTGTATTTCTCACCATTACCCTATCACTTTAATATTACACTATTTAGCTTCTTCTTCTTTTTTTCTCCCATCTTGAAATTCTTCAGATTTATTTTAATCAGATGTGTATGTATGATTGTTTATAATTATCACACCTTTTGATCGCTCTTAGTTTTTGTCTAATTTTACTGAATATCATTGAATATCACTGAGTTGCACAATTTTCACTACGTGATGTAATGCACAATTGTAGACACTTTAATGGTTAGCGCCATTCCTCCTTTCTTTTTTGCATACAGTAAGGACAGGTCATGAGAGAAATACAGCATTAACCAGGTCCCTGGTCCAGGATAGAACTAAACACACCTCACTCCCAGGAGGGGAGAGGGTAGGACACAACCGTCCCACTCCAAGGAGAGGGAAGAACAGACTAAATTTGGTTGCAGCTCCTTTTTGTTACCAGGGGAGGGGCCCCAGGTCTCAGCCCCGTGTGGGCGGTACCTAGGCCTTAGGCCACCCCCCCCTGTAACTCAAGAGAGCTGCTTACTGCAGCTGGGCGTAGATTTAACCCTAACACTGTCTGCGCTGGTATCAGGACTTACGTGTTAGGCAGAGAATTAGTAGCCCAGGGGGTTACCTGGCTACACACTTTTTACCGCTCATCCTGTTGTGTGGTAATATATTCCGACTGGCTGATGCATTGTGGCTTCATACAAACTCTGTTACTACTAACTGCTTAGCTAGGTGCCCAGAATGTCACCAGGAAGTAGATAAGGGAAAGACGCTCTGTACAGAAACTAGCTAAACTATGTATGTATGTCTTTATTTATATATCGCCATTAATCTACATCGCGCTTCACAGCAGTAATACACGTGACAATCATATAACAAATAATATAAATAACACAAAGAATTGCTTCAGACATAAAAGTAACATTTAGGAAAAGGAGTCCCTGCTCCGAACAGCTTACAATCTAATTGGTTGGCAGGAAGAACGTTCAGAGACAGTAGGAGGGCGTTCTGGTAAGTGCGTCTGAAAGGGGGCCAAAGTTTATCAGCCATGGAGCTACTCATATGCTTCCTTAAGCAGGTGTGTTTTAAGGTGGGTCTTAAAGGTGGATAGAGAGGGTGCTAGTCGGATATTGAGGGGGAGGGGCATTCGAGAGGTGTGGGGCAGTCTGAGAAAGGTTTAAGGCGGTTGAGGTCTTTAAACACAAAAGGGGTAGAGTGAAGACATCCTTGAGCAGAATGCAAGAGTCAGAATGGTGTATAGCAAGAAATTAGGGCTGAGATGTAAGGAGGGGCAGAAGAGTGTAAAGCTTTAAAAGTGAGCAGGAGAAATAAGTTTGTGATATGGGATTTTATAGGAAGCCAGGAGAAGGATTTCAGCAGGGGAGACGCAGAGATAGATTTAGGAAAGAGTAGAGTGATTCTGGCAGCAGCGTTTAGGATAGATTGTAGGGGAGACAGGTGAGAGGCAGGAAGGCCGGACAGCAGGAGGTTACAGTAAATCGAGACGGGAGAGAATGAGGGCCTGTGTCAGAGTTTTAGCAGTCGAGCAACAGAGGAAAGGGCGTATCTTTGTAATATTGTGGAGGAAAAAATTACAGGTTTTAGCTACCTTTTGAATGTGAGAGGAGAATGTGAGAGAGGAGTTGAGTGTGACCCCTAGGATGCGTGCTTGTGCTACTGGGTGAATGATAGTACTTCCAAAAGTAATGTGGAAGGAGGTAGTAGGGTCAGGTTTGGGAGAAAGTATGAGGAGTTCTGTTTTTGCCATGTTAAGTTTATGTCGGCGGAGGGCCATCCAGGATGATATCGCAGAGAGACATTCAGAAACTTTAGTCTGTACAGCAGGTGTAAGGTCAGGGGTTGAAAAGTAAGTTTTTGTGTCATCAGCGTAGAGGTGATATTTGAACCCAAGAGATGTGGTTAGGTCACCTAGACTGTGTGTGTAAAGAGAGAATAGAAGAGGTCCCAGGACAGAGCCCTGAGTTACCCCCGCAGAGAGATTGATAGAGGAGAAGGTGTTGGCAAAAGAGACACTGAAGGTACGGTTGTAGAGGTAAGAAGAGATCCAGGATAGAGATAAAATTGTGAGACCACGATGTCCTTATATGTTGATACAGAGGAGGGGGGGGGGGTAAAGATGTGTAAGAGGCAAAGCCAGTGGGTATTGAAGGCTAGGATTCAGCAACCATATTTATTTAACATATGTACAACATATAGTTAAGATAAAGTCAACAAGTCCCACGTCTTTCCTTGCTTGGGCAATGTTCTCCCTTGACGCAATACATCAGACTTCAAAGTATGGCTACCTTCATTTGAAAGAATTGTTAAACACTACATTCATTATATGCCCAACACTCGTTCATGGTTCAGAAAGAGTCAAAGAACACAGCATACATACTGCCACTGCACGTGCATATAAACAAGCAGAGCCACATCAAATAAAATAGAAAACCACTTCAAACTTTTTGTCTGGACCTATGTAGCTCTTCTATGTCTTTGTCCTTTCTGTCCTTCCATTATCTCTTGTGTTGTGTCACTAACATTAAAAAGGTGCAGTTCCCCAAAAAGTATTCTGTGTTGGAAATGAGCTCAATCTGACACCCATTAAACCAGTTTACCAATCTCATTTTAATTTGTTTACAGTTTTTTATTTTGTACGTCTTGAGAGCCAGCACACACCAGGGGCCCTATGGCCATGCTATATACCAGGGATGGGCAACTCCTACCCTCAAGGGCCACCAACAGGTCAGGCTATTCCTGCTTAAATGAGTCCTCCATGGAAAATATTAGTTGTTAAATATTAAAATATCGAAAATAATCAATTATTTTGCTTTTAGGTTAACAAATGGTTTTAAAGAACACATTTAAACATTCAGCTCCATGTTAGCCTACATGCACAAAACTGACGATAAGCAGCTCCCTCCCGTCACTGTACAAACACAACACAGTGGAACACATAGTTGAGAAAAGGAAACGGCAAATCAGGAAACTCTGCAACGTGGAGAATTGAAACGTTTCAAGAGATGGTTTCTTCCTCTAATGTGAAGGTGAATTGTGTCCATGTTCTCTAAAAGAAATATTCAGAAAAGATTAATATGAAACAGCTGTACAGCAAAGCACTGTCTATAGTATTGAGAGATCTAAATGGGTATACTTGGAAACTGAAGATCTAAATAGATTTAGATATCTATATAAATACCAGACAACCCTACTAATAGTTATACCAAGCTGATATGAACTACAGCAACTTACATGTGCAAGACAGACCCATGGTTTGCGTATACATGATTAAGCTTTTTATTACTTCAAAAGGGAACATTGACATGCTGAAATTCTAGTAAAATGTTTTTGCACTGACAATATTTAATACATATGAATATATATGATTATGCCTTTTTTTTCAGCTGTTTATTTTTTGTAAATTTTCAGGGTACAGAAATAAAAAGAAAGAGTGGAAAAACAAAACATGAATATAGGTATATACAACATTGCATTTTGCCGGGAATCAGAGCTGTTGTTAAGGGGTGTCAAGAATGTTCCTGTATATTGTTATAAGGCAACTCGAGACCAGCTCTTGTCACCATCCCCAGCGAAACAGTAAATGTCCCCTATGTGGAACATAGGAGAAACACATTTAAAAAAAAAAGAGAGAAAATAAAACCCAGAAGAAACCCGAGGCGGGGAGGGGGTCTTAAACCTTGCATCTATGCGACTGAATTGTTCCTCCACACAGAGAGAATATGACCACTTTTGGGCAAACCTCCAATAGACTGTCCAGGTTGCCCCAATACAGTATTAGGTCTGTGTCCAACTTCTTGCACTAGCAATGGGGCCCCCACCTTGTTACATTTATGGGTGGTTTCCCTGAGGTAGGCTGTGATGCTTTCCATGGTGTGAATGTACCAAACTCTAGTCTTTCTAGTTACAAGATGTGGTACTTCCTGTTTGTTCCAGCAGGCCGCCATACAACATCTTGTAGCCATAAAGATATGAGAGAATAGGTCATATGATGTTTTGGGCATGTTCTTGGGGAGGGTCTCCCCAAAAGGGCCAGCCAGGGGTTTTCTGGATAGTGCAGGCCCAACATAGAATTTGCTAAAGTAAAGGTCTGCCCCCATACCACCTCTATCCTTGGACAGAACCACCAGATGTGGAAAAGGGACCCCGTTGTCCGCAGCCCCGAAAACATCTCGGTGAGTTCACGTTGTTAATAGTTTGCATCCTAACAGGTGTAATAATAACTTGTATGCATTCTCCTTTACCACTGTGCAAATTGAGCTAGAGGCCGCTGCAAATTCCTGCTTCCCATTTTGGTATAGAAAAACAAAAAGAACGATTCCTGCGCACCTACCAATTAGGCTAAAATAAAATAGTGAGCTCATGAATAAGGGTTATTTGGTTAAACCCTCTGGCCAAAGCATTATAAGCCTGCAGCCCCGTCAAGGCATAACCAAATTTGCAGGTACCTGCACTGAATATATGTAATTATTGTCCCATGGACTAGTGGAAAATGTGAGAAAGACCTGAAGGGGTTAAATAAAGCATATGCAAACTTCTATAGGGAGGAGCGCGGTAATATGTACAGTCTTCCACAAATATTAGGCCAATCCTTTTCCTTGCTGCATACACCATAAGGGAATATGAATTAAAGCTGCAGTTCAGTCTTTTTTTTTTTTTACATTTATTTTTTTACTTCAATAGTTTCATGTGTGCAATCTCTAATTACCTAAAAAACTGTATAGCTGTCGGTCAATTTGTTCCCCATGTATTGACAGGCGAAATTTGGTGACATAATTAGAGCTGGCATATGTTTTTATTTGCTTCTGTCAGTCAGTGGAAGCTCATGAATATTCATGAGCACTCCTGCACTGACATGTGCTAGAGTGAGGGCAGGGCTGACAAAGGGGTGTGCCAGGGCTTGTGACAGGACATGAAGGGGCGGTGCCTTAGCAAATGGCTGTAAAAATAGAATACAAGAAAATTGGTCTTTCAAAGTTGTTTTTTTAAAAACAGAAAATGCTAAAAGTATTTTTTCTTACTACAGAACTGATTTATTAAAAAAAAACACACATGCAGGATATTGACTGAACTGCAGCTTTAATATAGTGTCACTGAAACGTCACGGGGGTAGGTTTATTGGCTCATCTGCTTTATATAGAAGTTCCTTGGAGGTGTATGTCTCCTCCCTTCAGAACAGAGCCCCTACCAATTTTCCAATTAGTACAGGTATAATACACCTCAGTGTCAGTCTGCACATCACCCTCCATTGAGGAATAGGTGAATGTATAAGGCGGACAGAAAGAAATATGTGTAAGTTTTACTATATTCACACCAGGGAATTTGTGCACCCACAGTTTACCTCTACAGTAAGGTAACTATGATACTGGCTTTGGCCAGATTTTAATTGCACTACTCGCAAAAGCATATGCTTTATTTAACCCCTTCAAGGCTCTCACATTTTTCACCAGTCCATGGGACAATAATTACACATATTCAGTGTAGGTACCTGCAAATTCGGTTATGCCTTGACGTGGCTGCAGGCTTATAGCGCTTTGACCAAAGGGTTTAACTACATAACCCTTATTCATGAGAACACTATTTTATTTTAGCCTAATTGGTAGAAGCGCAGGAATCATTCTTTTTCTATATGTAAGGCCTATCTTTTTTACCTGCAGCAAACTTCTATAGGGAGGAGTGCAGTAATATAGTCTCCCATTTTGGTATGTATGGGCATTTGGCATCCAAAATGATATTAAGGAGCAATTGGTATATATTTATTTATTTATAAAATATTTTACCAGGAAGTAATACATTGAGAGTTACCTCTCGTTTTCAAGTATGTCCTGGGCACAGAGTAAAACAAAATAATACATGGTTACAAATACAGTTACATAAATGAACAAGGTATACATTATATACAAGACATTGCATGCACAGTTAAAGAAAATATTAAAGTGTGAGACAGCCTTAGATTTGAAAGAACTTAAGCTGGTGGTGGATATGAGAGTCTCTGGTAGGTTGTTCCAGTTTTGGGGTGCACGGAAGGAGAAGGAGGAACGTCCGGATACTTTGTTGAGTCTTGGGACCATGAATAGTCTTTTGGAGTCTGATCTCAGGTGATAGGTGCTGCAGGTGGTAGGGGTGAGGAGCTTGTTCAGGTAGCTGGGTAGCTTGCCCAGAAAGTATTTGAGGGTGAGACAGGAAAGGTGAACTTTGCGCCTAGACTCTAGTGATGACCAATCTAGTTCTTTGAGCATTTCGCAGTGATGTGTGTTGTAGTTGCATTGGAGAACAAAACGACAAATTGAATTGTAGAGGGTGTCAAGTTTGCTAAGGTGGGTTTGAGGAGCCGAGCCATATACTATGTCTCCATAGTCAATAATTGGCATTAGCATCTGCTGTGCAATACGCTTTCTGACCAGGAGACTTAGGGAGGATTTGTTCCTGTAAAGTACCCCTAGTTTGGCATAGGTCTTGGTTGTCAGGGTATCAATGTGCATCCCGAATGTTAAGTGGGAGTCAAACCATAAGCCCAGGTATTTAAAACTAGTGACAGGTGTTAGGGTGGTTTTAGCGTTGGTTCTAATCAGGAGCTCAGTCACTGGAAGCTTTACACATTTAGTCTTGGTCCCAAATACCATTGTTACCGTCTTGTCAGTGTTTAAAAACAGTTTGTTTTGGGAAATCCAGTTTTCGAGTCTCAAAAAGTCAGACTGAAGTATGTGTTGAAGGTCAGAGAGGCTATGGCTGTGTGCATACAGGATTGTGTCATCTGCATACATGTGTATTGAGGCTTCCTTACAAGCTGTGGGAAGATCATTAATGAACACTGAGAAGAGTAGGGGCCCCAGAACAGAGCCTTGCGGGACACCACAGGTGATATCCAGGGGGTTGGAGTTAGAGCCTGAGATGGACACATGTTGGGATCTTCCTGATAGGTAGGACTGAAACCAGTTTAAAGCATGTTTCCCTATTCCAGAGCTCTGGAGTTTGTTAAGCAGGATAACATGATCAACTGTGTCAAAAGCCTTTGCAAAATCTAGGAATACTGCACCAGTGAGTTGTCCCCGTTCCATTCTGCACTGGATTTCATTGCAAACTTTTAGCAGGGTAGTTACGGTGGAGTATTTGGGATGAAACCCAGACTGGAATTGGCTAGGGAAATTTGTCTTGGTGTAGAAATCGCTTAATTGGGAGTAGACACATTTTTCCATAACTTTGGATAGAATTGGGAGAAGTGAGATTGGCCTGTAGTTTGAGACAGTGTTTTTGTCCCCACTTTTGAAGATTGGGACAACTCTGGCAGTTTTCCAGGTCTTAGGGATATGGCCTGCAGACAGGATAGAGTTGACTATGGATGCAATTGGTTTGGCAATGGCTGGGGCACCAAGTCGTAGGAACCTAGATTGTAGTAAGTCGGGTCCACATTGACTGCTTAGTTTTAGTTTGTGGAGCGCTTGTGTAATCTCCTCTTCAGATACTGGGCTAAATTGAAAATTGTGGGCAGTGTTGGGAGGGGGTGGGACTATAGGGGTACTCCCAGGATGAGATTCAGGTTTGGGGTTTGTGCTGCGTTTCGCTAATAAGTTAGTGGCACACCCCACAAAGTAATCATTGAATGCATTTGCAATGTTAGTGGGGTTTGTCAGAGTAATATCCCCCTTAGTGATATTACTTGGTTGTTGATGGTTAGGAGCCTGGAATATATTGTTGATAACCTTCCAGAAGTTAGCTGGGTTTGATGTATTTTGGTGGAGATTGTCAGAGTAATATTGTGCTTTTGCATACCTTGTTTGCCTTGTGCACACGTTCCGCAGGCATCTGTAGTGATTGAGATCCTTGGTAGTGCCAGTTACTTTGTAGCTTTTCCACAAGGCATCCCTGAACTGGTAGAGTGCTATAAGTTCAGGTGTAACCCATGGAAGGTGGGCCCCCCGTACCCTTATTTTGCGTAGTGGAGCATGGGTATCGCAGAGTTTTAAGAACTCGGATTGGAAATAGTCGAGCGCAGAGTCAGGGTCGGGAATTAAATCGATTCTGTGCCATGGGCAGTTGGTAAGGTCATCCAGAAACTGTTGTGGGTTAAAGTTTTTAAATGTTCTAGTGAGGAGAACTTTAGGGCTTGAACGGGGCGGTTTAATTTTCCTTACACAGTACACTATTGCATGGTCACTGAAAATATCAGGAAGGATGCCAGAGGATTGGATTCTGCTGGGGTTTGAGGAGAGAGTCCAGTCTAGCAAGGAATGGTTATGCGACTTCAGGTTTATTCGTGTGGGTTGGGAAATGAGTTGCGATAGGTTAAGTGACTTGAGTTGTATCTGGATTTTGTGGTTTTTAGGGTCAAGCCAATTGAAGTTGAAATCCCCTAGAACTAGCAGCTCACCATTCTCATTCAGAGAGGAAATGGAGGCAAGAAATTGGGTGATATCAGTCAAGGATTGTAGAGGGGCTTTAGGGGGGCGGTAGATGCCAGCAAGCAAGATGGGCTTAGAAAAGGGGAGGCAGATTTTGCCAACTAGAGTTTCAAAAGAGGGAGGACTTGGTGGGCAATGTAACAGTGTAAATTGTAAGGTGTCTGCAATATAAAATAACACCCCTCCTCCTCTCTTTGACCTATCTCTCCTAAAAATGGAGTATCCCTGAATGGCGATATTTGCATCAGGGGTTTTAGAGGATAGCCATGTTTCTGTAAGAACGATGGCTTTGGGTTTATGCATAAGGCACCATGCCATTAGTTCATCCAGTTTGGGCAGCAGGCTCCGGATGTTTATATGGGCGACAGATAGCCCATTTTGGAATTTAAAGGTGGAATTCTCAGGGGCATGGGACAGAGCTGAAATGGGAGGACCTGGGTTAGTTTCAATATCACCTGCTAGAGAGAGTAATAGTATGAGTAGAAATTTGGGTAGTTGTTTGCAAGTTGTAAATTTGTGGTGTTTGCCATTAGAGTGAGCAGTGGTTGGTGTGCTGGTTTTTAGAGTTCTCCACCAACATTCAGTAGATAGTGCAAGGCTTTTGAGTAGTCCAGGGTGTATGGTGATGTTGGGTGTGGGCAAGGATGGAGGAGTTTGTAGTGGATAGAGGGAGTAACATCTCCATGAGGCCAGGAGAAAGAAAAAAGTTAGAAGACGTAGCAGGTTCATGATGCCAGAGGTAGGCAGTGCTGCAAGGAGCTGTTGTGAGCAGAGTGAGTGTGTGCAGACTAAACAGCAGGGGTGGGCCTGTACCTTGTCAAGTGTTTTGCTGCATTGCAATGCTAGGGTCAATTCAGGGTTTCAGTGTTTTGTGCAGTCAGTTTTGGGAGAGGCTGCAGTGAAAGAAGTTGTAAAGGGGTGGGGGGTTAAACTATGCAGGCTAACAAGCATGGGATCATAGTGTGATCTGAATAGCTTACCGTTTTATAAGCGAAATCAAGCCTTTATCAAGGTATCTTTCGAAGAAAATATCCTCAAAATAGTTCACCCTTGCCGAAGACGCTACTGAATGCATAGAACTAGCAAAATGCTTAATTTGGAGGTATCTAAAAATTTCCACTATTAGAATCGCGTAATTCTGTGAAACGTTTGAGGTTGTCACCGTTAATCACGTCACTGATCCTCGTAACCTTTGCCATTTACCAGGCTTAGAACGCCGAGGGTCCTATGCCTGGCTGGCATTTGGGATTCTGGAATAGTGGAACCATGCCAGACCTTTTCGATGAAAGTGGAATTTAAGTAGATTACACACATTGCAGGGAGTTTCTGATTGTGTGGTAGGCGATGGCAGCCTTGGAACAATTATTTTTATCGAGTCAGAGGAGAGAGTTTATATTAGGTGGTGCACCAACCTCATTCCCCACATCAACCCACCTTCTGGTGTTACTGCGAGAATTGTACAGAAACAGTTGGGCTAGCCAAGAGGCTTATAAGTATTTGCAGACGTTTGGGGCTGCGAGCCCTCCCAATGTGGGCGGCCTCTGAAGGATTGATTCTTTAGTCTTTAGTGATTCTTCTGCCACCCTATATGAATCTGGATACACTAGATTGTATGTCCTTGAAATCGTGATGGGAACAAGGATCGGGAGGGTGTGGAATAAATACATTAGGTTCAAGAGGTGATTTATTTTTTACCTAAATTATTTTCCTTATAAATGAAATACTATACTTTTTCCAGGATTCTAGCGAGTTTTTTTTTAAAAACCTCAAGATGTTCGGGTTGTTGGCCGAGTATAGTGAGTCGAATGATCTGGTGATATTGAGACCCAGATATGGGAGAGAGTTTTTGTAGAAGACTTCAAAGTTAATGGATAACAATTTGATCAGGTTCTCGGGGAGATTGATATTCAGGGCCATGGATTTGGCTTGGTTAATTTTAAACCCAGAGATTGCTCCAAAGTGCTTAAACTCCGGAAACAGATTAAAAAGGGAGGCGGTAGGCCTAGATATTGTTAAAAACACGTCTTCCGCAAAAAGTGACAATTTATAGTCTGTGTTACAAATAGTAATGCCTGATATATTCGTAGTCCTCCATATAGTCGCTGCCAGTGGCTCAATGGACAGCGTAAACAAGAGGGGGGATTGAGGGCACCCCTGCCTAGTTCTATTTGCTATGGCTATGGGTTCAGAAAGCATCATGGATCATTTGATCTTAGTTCTTGGGGATTGATCAAGACATTTTACATCTTTAAGGAACTTCCCAGAAAAGCCAAACCTCTGGAGTATTTGGAAAAGGTTTCCCCAGTCCAGTCTATCAAAAGCTTTCTTAACATCTAGGGAAAGCAGCATCGTACGTGTCTTAGTGGACTGAGCCCTACGTATTAGGTTAATGGCTTTTCTGACATTATCTGAAATATATGTAAGTTTTATTATATTCACACTAGGGAATTTGTGCACCCACAGTTTACCTCTATAGTAAGGTAAGTATGATACTTGCTTTAGCCAGCTTTTAATTGCACTACTCACAAAAGAATATGCTTTATTTAATGCCTTCCAGGCTTACTCACATTTGTCACTGTCCAGGGGACAATAATTACATATACAGTATTCAGTGTAGATACCTGCAATTCGGTTATGCCTTGACGTTGACTGCAGGCTTATAACGCTTTGCCCAAAGGGTTTAACTAAATAACCCTTATTCATGAGATCACTATTTTATTTTAGCTTAATTGGTAGGAGCGCAGGAATCTGCCTTTTTGATAATCTGGGGTATGTCTGGAGGGGATAAATCCTGTCTGGACATGATAAATTTGTGAGAGTATGAACACACTCAGCTACATTTTTTGTATACAGCTTCAAGTGTGTATTTATAAAGGACATGGGGCAGTAGCGGTCACAATTCGTAGGATCTTTGCCTTTTTTGAGTATTAAGACAATATTCACAGGAACATTGATGGTGGGATTGAGGCGCCGCCCAGAAATGTGTCAAATAGTCCCGTAAAATGTGTCCCAGACCCGTTAGGCTATTGGTAAACTTTTTTTATAATAAATGGTATCTAATCCATCCAGACCCGGGGCCTTAATGCTCTTAAGCTCCTTAATTGCTGCTGTTACTTTCTCATTAAAGGAGGGCTTTTTGGGGGGTGGTCAAACTGGGAAGTTGGCAAGATTTAAGTATGTCTATAGAATGGCCGGTGTGCCTATCTTAGGGTCAATATTTTTCCCGTCAAATTTTTTGGTAAAACCCTTGAAATTGTTTGGTGGTTAAGGCCGGGTCATGGGTTAGTTCCCGGCTGAGTTCCTGGCTGAGTTCCCCCTAATCATGATTATTTCAGCTAGTGTAGTGTCAAGGTTATTCGTCTTATATTTCTTCTCAAGTTTACTTAACTTTGATGTTAACTCAGAAATAAGCTTCATCCAACATTTTTTCACGTAAGAACCAGCTTTAATAAGAACACCACTTATGACTAAGCATTTTGTTTTGAAAGGCATTATGCCCTTAGCAAGACCTCTTTTAGTTCACTGGAACGCACTGCAAAAGAAAAAGGATGTAGTAATATAGACAGTGGAGTCAATGGTTTGCCGGTTTGCCTTCTGATAATAAAGCAGCTAATGGAAATTTTGTAAATATTAAGAGATTCAAACATTATAATAGAAATAAGTGTAAATCATCGCCATCAATTCACATATGGTCAACATAAATCAGAAATAGAACTACAGTAAAAATGCTTTCATTCTCAAATAGCCCACACAACAAATTGAACAGAATTTGCTTACTTCACTTGTAGAATTTGATTTCTGTGTCAACACAGTCATAGAAAAGGTCCACTACTTCTGCAGGGTCCAACGGCTTTGAGCTGTTCAGTATATCTTCCATTGCCTCCACACCTTGTTTTTCCAGGTCTAGCATGATGTTCATTAGTTTCTCCCCCTGATCCTTGAGAAGACAAATCAGATAGTAGACAAGTTAACATAAAGCGATACATTGTATTACAATATCAATGTAACAAATTATTTTTTGTGCTCTCTGTGTTCACTGGTCATCATAAAAGAGAGATGACAATCGGATTGGATGCAGGGAGCTGGTACGGAATCATTAAATGATCCAATTTGAAATAAATTGTTTCATTCCACTTCAAAAGGCTGAAAACCACTAGAGCAGGAGGATTTTTGAAACAAGGTATATTATGCTTGATAACAGTTAATAGCTTTTTACTGTAGATTCTCCAGGATAATCCTTCCATCACTGGAGTCTGCCAAGGTTTGTACTGGGCGAGTTGCAATGCAAAAATGTAGCTATACTTAGATTATTTGATTTGAATGATCCCTGCTTGGATCTTTGATTTGCATGCTATATGCATTTCAAGTATAAATATACAGTAAATAAAAATACCACTTGAGAGCAAATTCACATGTCTCTCAGGCAGGTCTCAACCTGCCTTTCCCCTTTATCTCTTAGCATACAATGCTTCCACTACAGCCAGGGATTCTGGGTAATGACCTGCACATGAGCACTCGCAGTGACACCTTTTGCATCGAATGCATTTTAATATGGACTCCTATAAGTTTATAGCTGTTGCATTACACAGCTTTGCAGCACAGCCTGTGTTAAAGAAGTGCATAGCCAGTAAACCTGCTCATAGACAGAGAATAAAATACAACCATTAAGTGCAAAGCGTAACATTTCCGCTGGAAAAGATTCACAGCATGTTACTTTTCCCTTATAAGATTTCTTAAAAATACAATAGAAAAAACTAGCAGCTCCCTTGTCCCCGCACCTCCTAGAAATGTTCAACTCCTTCTTACAAGGAGAACAGATCCCAGGCAGTATGTCAGCAGCCAATCTGGCTATCATACATAAAGAGGGCAGAGACCCGCTTCAGTGCGGTAGTTATCGCCCAATATCCCTATTAAACACTGACCTCAAGCTTTTCAGTAAAATTCTAGCAAACAGGCTGAACCCTATTCTCCCAAGGCTAATTCATATAGACCAGGTAGGATTTGTGTCAGGAAGACAGGCCTCTGACAACACCCACAAAATTATTGATATTATAGACCACGTGCACCTCAAACAATCCCAGGCCCTGATCCTCAGCCTCGACGCGGAGAAGGCCTTCGACCGAATCAAATGGTCCTTCCTTGACCAGACGATGCGCCAGTTCGGCTTTTCCGGCCCATTCCTTGAAGGGGTCCGAGCCCTTTATACTAACCCCACGGCCCTGCTAAAACTGCCAGGTGGTCGCTTCAACCCACTAAAAATCCAAACCGGCACCAGGCAAGGCTGCCCCCTATCCCCTCTACTCTTCGCCCTGTCCATAGAGCCTCTAGCCGCTCGGATCAGAGCTGAACCCACTGTAAAGGGCATCCTAGTCGGAGACAGGGAATATAAAATCTCCCTGTTCGCCGATGACATTAGTCTTACCCTATCGGAACCGCTCACCTCCCTCCCCAACCTAGAGAAACTCCTAGACCAATTCGGCCGCCTATCAGACTATAAAGTTAACACAGACAAATCAGAGGCCCTCAATATTTCCCTGCCAGATCCCATATGGATAACCTTGCAAAAGAATTTCAAATATAAGTGGAATAGTTCCCACATCAAGTATTTAGGGATAAAAATAGCGAGCTCATACGGCTCACTATACCAAACTGACTACCCCCCCCCTCTTCCGTCAGATCAAGAGAGATCTTGAGGCCTGGCAGACCCACCAGATCTCCTGGTTCGGCAGAATAGTATCCACCAAAATGAATGTCCTTCCCCATCTGCTCTATTACTTTCAGACCCTCCCTGTCCCTGTCCCGCTAGCAGAACTGCGGAATATCCTGACCCATATTCTGCGCTTCATCTGGCAGCAACGGAGAGCCAGAGTCCCACGGTCGGTACTTCTGGCGTCGAGGACGAGGGGGGGTCTGGGGGCGCCGGATGTAGCCCGATATTACCAGTCAGCCCAGCTGAGGCAGGCGGTGGTGTGGAACAACCTCCCGACCTCTAATTGCTGGTTAGAGATAGAGACGAACCACGCGTCCCCCACCCCCCTCTCAGCCCTACTATGGACCCAAGCCCACAAATGTAGGAAGCCCCTGAGACTCAGCCTGGGGGCGATGAGATGCACGTGGTCGACATGGTTAAAAACCAAAGGGAAATATGGCCTAGCTTCAACCCCCTCTCAACTGACCCCCTTATTCGTGAACCCGGATTTCCCGCCCGGTTGTTCCCGAACCCAATTCAGCCAATTCCAAGGCCTAAACATCAGAGTGTTTGCGGACTTGCTGGAAGACGATGAGGTCATGCTCCTCCGGGAACTGCGAATTAAATTAACGTCCCCTGATCTCCCTATATTCCAATACCTGCAAATCAGGCACTTCCTGAGAACCCAATCCCTTAGTCTAAAATTCCCACCGCGCTCCAGATTCGAGACCCTATGCCTCAGAGGCGAGTACCAAAGGGGCCTCATCTCGGAGATATACAAAACACTGGAGGCGGCTCAGCCCCCCCCCTAACCACTCATATATGCAAAGGTGTAGCGAAGACCTGAACACCAACATAGACCTTGAGGACTGGGAGGATATCTGGGAGGCAGCTACCAAAACATCAATCTGTTCCGTCACAAAAGAAAACATCTACAAAATACTATTTCACTGGTACCTGACCCTGAGTAGACTGAGCCAAATCTACCCAGGCACCCCCGACGAGTGCTGGAGGGGATGTGGTCAAAGGGGGGACATGTCCCACATTTGGTGGACATGCCCGGAGATCCAAAGATTCTGGACCCGGATCCAGAGCCTCCTGACCGAGACTCGATGTAGAAATCCCACTGGACCCCCTGACCTACGTGCTGGGAAAACCAGTTGATGACCTCCCCGCCCCCATAGCTAGACTCACAGCAGCGATCCTAACGGCCGCCAGATGCTGCGTAGCAGCGGCTTGGAAGAAAGTCAAAGCCCCTTCCAGGAGAACAGTAATCACTAGGATAGATGGAATTATGAGTATTGAGAGATTGACGGTAATGCTGAAGCAAAAAATGCCGCAATTTTACACAACCTGGGAACCTTGGCCGGGATCAGGAACCCCGATTCTGACACAAACCTTATCGCAGTCCTAGACCCCAGACCTCCGAACCCCAAAGCTCCCCACCCCTACTATACTCCCCCCCCTCCCCTGTTTCCCCCCCCCTCTCTCTCTTTCCAAGTCGTTCCCAACTATCCACCCACCCTTCGTCACCCCCTCTCTTTTTCACCACTGAAAAT